>NC_092820.1:43335079-43680912 GCF_023375885.2 Dermacentor andersoni
ATATCGAATTCGATGGTACGTCCTGACCGGCTTGTATTCGTTGACGTGCTGATGTGAACGCTCGAGTGAGTCTAAAAGTCAAACTAGACCTACGCGTGCCGGCGTGCGAAATCTTGCGCACACGTGTCTCACACATGCGCAGATCGTGCAGGACATATCGTACGCTTCGAAGCACGATGCGAGCACAGATATCCAATGTTTACGCACGCTAACCAATAGCGTTGTACAACATGGCGGCACCCGTGCCTCCCGCTTCTGCGTGAATTATCGTGATGGCTACGTTCTCACTCGCGTCGATCGCCAGGAACTATTGAACTGAGCTTTCCGTTTCTCTAGACTCAACAGAAAAGTTCATTATGAGTACATATAGTGCGTCCAGTTCTTCAGATCGCTCTGCGATTCCGGCGCCCGTAGGCCTAACGAGACGCGTCCACATGCAACAACAGGATTACGGTCGCTAGTGGCATGCTGAAAGAGTAGGTGTGCCTACCGACCACTAGACGAAAACATACATGACCGAACCGTCTGGAGCGTATTTAACCACTTCTCCGCATGCTGACTCAAAAGTGGCGCTACGCTCAGTACAACAGTTCTCAGAGGCGCATGCCATTTGGTAGATGTGGCAGACGGCACGCAAACAATAAAGTATGCAGGGTAAAAAGAAATGAGCCATTCCACTCTGTGAAGATAGTTAACCAACGAAGCGGTTTAGCTCACGACACGGAGGCGCACATAATCTTGAAATGTAGGAACGCATTTATTGTCTTGATGGGTGGACATCGTGAAGCAAGATACGCACATTCATTTATTGTCTTGATCGGTGGTAATTATTTCGCTCGCAACTGCTATCACCTTGTTTCGTAATGTGAAGTCGGTGCACGTGCGCCGCTGGGTGGTCTTTTGGGCTGGGTCGCTGGGGCATCGCAAGGGATATGTCTGCAATACGGTATGCGTAAACCACTCCCTTTTCGGTAACACCACATGCACACTGAAATCACGGACAATGACACGATGGTTAGTGTCAATGGAGCTAATCCACGCAAAGTGAGTAGCCATGAACCTTTCGGGACTATGAATCACTGCCCTTTGTGCTTGCTTACGGGGGTACCATTGGTCACGGGGCTATGAGCCATTGATGATGAGAGTGTACGTTGTACGCTATGATTGGAAATGCTATGCTATGATGCTATGTACGTTGTATGCATGATTGGAAAGAATTTAAGCAATGTTCGCTTCACTTTGCTGTGTGCTTGTGGCCTTTGCCTTACGAGGCTATGAGTCATTGTATTTTCTGCTTGCTTACGGGAGCATGAATGCTTACGTGGGTGTGAGCCGTTGATGATGATAATTTTTGTTTACGGAGAACAAAACTGCACGGAACCATAGCCTACAGAAGATAGTTCTAAAGCTTCGCTGTAAGACTGTCATCCGTAGTCGTCAGAGAATGACGGAATTAATTAATTATTATATAATTATTTATTAATTAATAATTAATGCCGTGAAATGTCAAGAAATAAATTTTCTGAGGAGCAATGTCAAGTCTATTGTATCAGTCATGCTGGAGCTGCATGGTATTAGCATTACAGCAGGAGGTCCCAGAGTTTTGAATAAACAGCCAGGGGGACCTCTTATGTTCACATAAATAGGCTTCTAATACAAAAACAGCAAAGTACGGTCTTGTGAACATTAATAATTAGGGAAGAATATTATCTATGACAGGAAATTGCATACGAAAGGTAATGCTAATGCTCATTATTAAAAAAATATCATGAACCATAATCGAAAGCGTGTGAAGAAGGAGAGTAACAAGGATTAACAAGTATATTCAACCCGACATGACCAACCAAACTCGTCTCATTATCAGTAATATTATTTTTTCCACAAAAACAAAAGTTATACAGCAATATTACATATCTATATATAATTAAGAAATTAAGATGACTCGGTTAATTACTGAATGAAATATTTCTTGGTGCGCGCGGATTATGTATGAACCTTGCGTGATGATTATATTTCCAAAGGCAATGAATTCCATATTGCTATGCCCGAGAAGGGTACTGTGAACTGGTCGTAATTGGTCCTTACGGCAAGTACAAGAAGATAATTGTGCAGGCAAAACCGGGTACTGTTGTTGTTAGTAATGTTTTCAGGATTAATGCATTCAATGAAGATGCCGTGTTTGATGATATTTGTAATGATGGATAGTTTCTGACGGAATAAATGTAGTAACAGGGAAATGTTCTGTTTAGGAAGAAGTGGCCTGCAGGACAAATCAAATGGGTTGAAAGTCCGCTCCCCCCACCAGTCTCATAGCTTTGTTCACAAGTCGCTGCACACGTTCAAAATACGTAGAATACGTTTTGTCCCATGGCGACGCACAATACGAAAGATGGCTATGAATATAAGCAAAATACAAAGATTGTACAATGTGAGGTGGAAAATAAGTTCTTGTCTTTGCTATAATGTGGACGCCAAATGCAATCTTTTTCACAAGCGATCGCGCGTGTTCATGAAATTTCAGTTCAGTATCTCACATCACACCGAAGAACCGCGCTTCGCTCAAAACCTGCATGACGTAATCACCAATATCAACAGGTGCGACGTCGATTGAATGTCGTTGGGAATGGAACACCATTTATATGGTTTTAGTCGGATGTATGTACAGATGACTATTTGGCACCATATAGTATTACTGTTTAGGTCGGTGTTAAGGTTAGACTTGAGTGTGGCAATTGATTTACTGGTTGTAAGGATGGGCGTGTCATCAGCGAAAAATATGCACTTGGTGTTAGCAAAAATAGTAGGTAGGACATCAAGAATGAAACTGGCCTAACATTTATCCGAGAGGGACACCATCGTTAACTAGCCTGGATGTTGAGAGATGGTCATTAACCTGCACCGTTTGTGACCGGTTATTACTCAAGTAGTCTATTATAAAGTTTAGCGCAGGACCAGATATACCAAATGATTCAAGTTTAACAAGTAGTATGCGATGGTTTATCGTGTAGAATGCCTTCATCAGGTCGATGAATACAGAACCCATAATAAAACACCTTGTCAAGCGAGTTTGCTTGATTTCTTCAGTTAAAATTATAAGTGCCAGTTCGGTTGAATATCCTTGGCGAAATCCGAATTGCTAAGGAGACAAATGGTAAAATTTACTTAGGTAGAGAAGTAATGGAGTGTGGAAATACTTTTCAGTCAATTTACCAAATACAGGAAGGCTACAAATGGGCATGTAATTCCCTAGTGAAGTATGATCACGCTTTTCTGAAAAGATGAACTATTCTACCAACTTTAAGACCGCTCAGAAACAACCCTGCAGAGGGCAGTTTGTGAAAGATGAGCGACAAAACTGGCGATATTTCATGCGAAATTAGTTATTGTATGATTTTCGTATTGGTAGAATTAATTATCCAATTCTTCAAATTGGACCACTAATAGCAGATATGAAAATATTTGCGATTGCGCTAACTCGCGATTGCCGGAGACGAGCGTCACCGCCAAAATAGACTCTTTCCACTTGCCCTGTCTAGACTTGGCAAGCGAAACTCTGTCCCTGCGTTGTCCCATGCCGCGGCCGGAGGATGGCCTGACTGATACACTACCGGGTCGGCCTTGTATTTTTCTGTCGCATTTTGGCTGAACGGTGCAGTGCCGGTGACGGTCTCGCACGCGAGCTCTTTTGTCTGTTTTGTTTCGCCCAGCAGACGATTTTACGTGCTCTGCACGAGAACATCTGATCAGCGCCGTAATCACGAGCAATGACGCAAGCGGGTGAGGATGAACGAGCATGACCGCGGCGCTGGAGTACACTTGAAAACGCCATAGTTTCGTTCCGCCATAGATGTGGGAAGAAGCTGACGAAACGGAAGTGCATCTCTCTCCGCACGGCACGACGTAAAACAAAAACATGTGGACATTAGGCTTGCGTGTTTCATTATTTCTCTTAACTCTAAGTCATCCATTGAAACAACATAGTTAACGAACAAATGATGTCGGCTTGAATAAATTTTGTAGTCACGTCTCACTATGACCGACGTCACAGCGCTGCCATGTACGTAGGCGCACTTGCGCGATATATACGTGGACTCACTGATTGGCAAAGGGCGTTTCGTGTTATATTTAATCTTTTTGCACGACGCGTAAGGATGTAATACTAAGCAGACGGGATCGCTCGAACGCATAATATATGCACTAGGCTTGTCAGCTCCAACTGGCCAGACCTGTGGAGGGGCCCGACCTTGAAGGCAATATAATGGCGGTGGCAGTAATCGTGGTCAGCGGAAAGCTTACTAAATAATGCAGCCCCCGGCCGTTCACGAAACACATTTAAAACGCTCCCGCGCTGCTCAAATACGCAATCTGCTTCAAACGCTGGGGTTAAATCTGACCCTTTTGATTTTGTCTACGCTTTACCCGCGGCATGCCTCTTCTTTTACAGCAATGTGATCAAGTGTATTGTTTAGTTCAACAATGAATTTCGGTAATGGTACAAATCGTGCGAAAATACTTAAGATAGTGAGACAGGGTGGAAGCAGTTTTCTTTAAAGATGTAATCACAGCTGCAAACTTAAATCTTTCGCCGTGCATTAAACATCTGATGAGCCCCATTTTCGCCACACGCACATTAGGCATGACGTCAAAACTTCCTAAGGCACGCGGAAACAGGGTTGATAAACACCCTATAATGTGTTCCAGCGCTTCCTGTAAATATGTCTTTTTTTGTGGTAATGACTTGCCCTGAAACCTTCATTCTTGAAGCGTATATCTGTAATATATCTGTGATGTGAGGCCTGTGTAGTGTACTAATTGAAGCAGTGTTTTGTGGAATCTGTTACCACTTATGCAGCGGTCATAGCTGGATGCGACACTGTAGCGGATGCAAGCTTGCAGTTGGAGATGCAAGAGTTCCGATTGTAAGCCTGGACGAGTGCATATTAGGTGGTACGCATCTGCCTATTCGTCACTGGCACCGATCAGTCTGGGCACGTAGCACCCAGTAAATGCGACCAGTTCCACTTTGAAACCACAGCCGCTGTAATGGCGACCCTGGCCCGAAGCCTTCTAACCACAACTTGTGTTTAATGTACATGGCGACAAACGCTACTCTAAAGCCGTCTACCTCATCCAGACAAATGTCGGAGCTCTGGCTGCCTTACAAAAGCACAGAACGACGTCTACCAAGGCGAAAATGTGAGCCAAATTGACGCGCGCTGGAATGCGTCTTTTAGGTTCCCACCGCCATTACTCGCAAGGCGCTGCAAACGCTAGGCGTGGGGGCGCCAGCTATCACGCGCTGATATATGTACATGTAGTACCGCCTTAAAATTTCCACGGTAGGCCTCCAATTGTACCCAGCACGCGTTCAACGCGAAAGCGTGCACACAATTGGAAATGGAGGCATTTATCTCTGTGACGCATTTCATTGTGGATACTCCTGGCGCATTTTCGACCTCGGCGTCGCCTTGATGTTCCGTGTAATGCCCACACCACACGTACGCTTGCCAAAGTGCGCAAGCTCGCGTCTACGCGTCTTGCGCCTGCCACGCCTCGCGAGCAATGGTGCCTTTCATCCACAAACACGCGCCTCCATGCGCTCGACAACACGCGTTCACTGGGCTATATCACAGACGCCTTGGAAGACGCCACTTCGTACTTTGTTATTGACAGAGCATCAACATGCTTCGATACCTATAAATGCAATTGTTATGAATTTATAGCTGTTAGATGAACACTAAAAACAAAGATTAAGCACTTGCTTGCACGATATAAATCTGCTTCATTGAGAGTTGAATGTACCGCGAAATACATAATGCGAAACGAGAAGTCTAGCATTTTTCAATAGCAGAACGGAAGGTCTGCATATAAAGACACCGGCTTTGGATAGTTTGCGTAAACACCATTTGATTCCTATTCGCATATACCCAGTTGCGTTAGAAAATTGAAGAGAAACTTATGTAGGCATCGCAGGGCACCTGTGGAGTTTGTGTACCGTACAAAGAGCGCGCTTTTCGTTCGGTAGCGGACTCCAAAGACGAATTGTTGCTGGTAGCGTTTTCTTCGTCATTCCGTCATTTTTCCGCTCTTGCATTCTTATCGGTTTACCTGTTTAATCATGGCGAAGTAAATTTAACAAGATCTTGCAACAGGAAACACGTCATCCCTAGTGTTAAGCCCATCCGTCAGCTAATGCGAGCATCGGAAAAAGCAAGAATATGAAATCAATTTTGTGTAACGTACCAGTTGAGCGCGCTTTTATTAGGCTGTGACCCCGTTGACAGTTAGATCATGGTCTCCGCTTGGTTCAATACTCAAATTCATTCAGTTTTCTCGGCTTACCCGTTTAACCGTAGGGAGTGAAATTAAACAAGGAGGGATAATTGGCAAAAATTAGCAACAGGAAACACGTCATGCCTAGGGTTCATGCCATACTTTAAGTTACACGAGCAGCGAAAAAAAAAAGTATGTGAAAAAATTTTAGACTGCAGTTTTTTTTTATTTCCCGCAAAACTAAGAAGTATTGCTTTTAAGTGGACTTATACTTTGGTATTTGTATTTATTGAGTTACCTGGCGACAAGTTAGCAGCACCACAGACCCGTCTTATGCATGCGTTATGCGTCAGACACGCCACCGAAGCGAGCGAAGCCGGCTACATATGTGAAATTGACCTCTTCGGCGACCGGCATCTTTTGGATGTAGCCAGTTTCTTATGCTGCCGGCGTATTCTTGCGTTCGTTGGGCACATCGACACGGCGCCAATGCACTATTGAACTACAGCAAGGTGAGAAATTTAATTTGACAGCCTGCGTCGCATTCCAATCAAATTAGACTTTTATGGCACGGAACCGAGGCTTGCGACGCGGTAAACTAAAGACAGCTCAGCTGTCTTGGCGCAGGCAATTTGAGGTAATGACTCATACTAGCAGATGTTTGCGATGCTTTCTAAGAGCCTCAACTATATTTTAACTTTTTCCGGTAGTTTTCAGGCATAGTTAGTTTCGCGTGGACTGAATCTTAGTGGGACAAGCTTTAGCGCTTTCTCTTTCATCGAACATTATTGTAAATAATTTCATTACCTTTTGAGAGGCCTTCGAGGCACGCTCACCGCGCCTAGCGTTGTGACGTCGTCAGCGAAAAGCGGCTTCGTCATGGTGAGAAAGTACGTTTGCGTTTCCTAAATCTCAGTGGGACAAGTCTATGACGCTTTCGTGGCCCAAACATACACCTTTTTTAGATACCCACGCTTGCGAAAACGCGGCCACCAATTGCCAGGGATGATAACACTGGAGTGTGTTGCTTGTTCCGGCAAAACACGGAATCGCTAACGCCTAGCAGGTAAAAAACTAAGAACTGTAAAATTCTGTCTTCTGAACGGCTGAAAACCGGCTTTGCACCCACGCATTTGTCTTGAATGCGAATAGGAGGGATTCTGCCAGCTTCTAGCATGGTCTGGCAGAGAGCCTGTGTTGTGGCCACCTCTGTGTACCATCGCGTCGGCTGAGGCCAAGTTGTTTTCTAAAAGTGCAGCCGCACGTGTGCTTTTTTCCCTTGAAGAGTATGAAATTAGTTCCGCGAATGTGGAATGCTTGCAAATCAGATGTTTTTATACCTCGTGGTATTGTTTCGGATCAGTCGGGTATTTTTTACGCCTCGTGTATGCAGAAGGGAGTTGATTTGTTTTGTAATGCCGCCAATTCACGACTTCCAACTCTTCGCCCCTACACGCGGTATTCCTAAAAAGGTCTAAAGACCAAAATGACACGTGCTTGTAATTTGTTCAGCAGCTGCTTTCCAGTGGAGCTTCGTACGATAACTACTGCTGCTTAACTGTTGTTACAACGTTGGATGAATGGACAAAAAGCCCGGAAGGAGCCTTACTATAGAGCAAGAAAACATTTCCTCATTTAGAATGCGTCTTGCTTCTGCTTTATCACATTGAACGTGGCAATGATTCGATGGACGCTTGTAAAGACCATTCGCAATCATTGCAGCTAAGTAAAACAATATCTTACTAAGAACGCGGGTGGTTGAGCTGCAGAAGCAAAAAAAACAAAACAAAAGGACCACTGGGCCGATTAGCGCGGCCAGCTGAACACGAGCTAGCTAGCTCTAAAAACCGAAACCGGCAGATGTTAATCCCATCTTAACTAAAAAATGCGCGAAATATACGTCGACGAGAAATAGAGAAATGGCAAACGCCGGTGCTACTCGCAACGAACAGCTTATTTCTAAAGAAACAGAATAAGTAGAAAATTACGCTGAAACTATGACAACCACCCTCTCTCAAGTGTGCACGAGCAAACGAAAATAACGTGGACATGCGCAAACTCCCGAAGGTAAGACACTTATTTCTGTGACAAAGCTATCGAGGGTAGGCTGATGCATCTGTCACCCTCCAAAAGCACGTAAAAGGCTTCCAATATTTTCCTCCTTTTTTTGCGCTCTATTCCTGTACAAAATTTGTTCTATCAAAAACCGGTTTACACTATCTTAAGCGGCAATGAACCGCCAAATGTGAACCAGTGCCAATCTTTACATTGAGCGCATGTTCCTGGATCCTGATATTTAAACATCGATTTGATTGCCCTACGTAATTTGTTCCGCAAAAGCACGGTATTTTATAAACAACTTGAATTTTGCAATCCACGTACTTCTTATGATTGACAGAACATCCTGCAGGTTTGTCTCTCACCTCGCCATTAATTTTTTTTTTTCGTGAATAGCTGGGCAAACCTGACCAAGCGTATGGCCTACACTAAAGACAACATCTAACTTGCACCGGCTTGCCACGTTATTTAACCCTTCTCCTAAAGTACGGATTCTTCGTTTCAAGAGAAGCGTATAGCGAGTGTGAGTGGCATAGCAACGGGGGGGTTGCTTCGGGGAGTCGTGGGCCCCGGGTGCGAATTGGGGTGGGGAGGGTTGTCATATATTTCAGAAGGCTCCCTTCTTTCCGCCGGCTTGACTGGACGTAAATTGTAAAGAATGCTCCGGTAACCAGCAGCCCGAGCTCATGTGCCCGATGTATCAGATGAATAGAGCAGCAGAATTGTCCGCAGCAGCTTCAGCAACATGCTACGTAATAATTGCACGAATGTGCGGGCTAAAAAATGTAATTTCGTAACTGGTCACTAAACTACTCGCTTTGGCGGAACGTTTAGTGCGCGGTGCGCTCTTGCGTTGCGCTCAGAGTCATGCATCGCTAAACATGGAATCTCGCGATGTGGGTCTTGGGTCCCTCTTCCGTTAATTCCGCAGCATCCCAAAATAATATCTTCAATAACTACTTAATTAGCAATTATAGAGGAAACATTGCAGTTAGAGAATTGAGGACCCAAAATCATATTATTAACTCAAAAAAAGCTTCCCTAAACAAGATCGTCTAGGGTGATAGAGCGTGCAGCATGGCAGTACCCAAACTAATAAGAAATCGTACACCAGTGGCATCGATTTCTCTATCCTATCCATGGCGAATGCCGACCAACAGTAGCGCACGCTTACATTCTGACAGCAGATGTGCAAATGTGCTAGTCAATTTCAAGCAAGTCCAGTCCCAGGGTCGAAGAACGCGGCGACAAGCTAGAAGAGAGAGTTGGAGAAACTATATATCGGGCATTAACTCTTACACTGACGAAACAAAGGTTTGAATAGAGTGAATAGAATAAAGGGTCGACAGTCCTACTCTCTGCCTTTAGTGAATACTCAAGGCGACAGCATGGATGATCAGGCGAACTTTCTTGGCGCACATTTCGAACAGATATCCAGCTCGTCGCACTACTCTGAAACATTCCAAAGGTACAAAAGACAAATAGAAGGACAACCATTAGAACTGAAAAGCACAAAATGCGAGGCATACAATAGACCTTTTTGCATGGCAGAGCTTCAGGCAGCCCTAAACAGCTGCAACAAATCTGCCCACGGTACTGACCGCATCCTATACGAAATGCTTAAACACCTGCCGCCTGAAACACAAAAAAACGTTCTTTGTCTCTACAATTCTATAAAGTCGTCTGGCGACATTCCCTCTGCTTGGAAAGAGGCCATCAAAATTCCCATTTTGAAAGACGGTAAGGACCCTTCTATGGCAAATAATTATAGGCCTATAGCATTGACGAGCTGCTTATGCAAAGTGTTTGAGAAGATGCTAAACAGTCGCCTGGTCCACTATCGAGAAATAAACAAGAAATAAGACCCATATCAATGTGGTTTTCGAGAAGGCAAATCCACGACACATCAGCTTGTACGCATGGAAATTTACATCAGAGACGCGTTTGTCCACAAACAGCTTGTATTATCACTGTTTATTGACATGGAGAAGGCTTTGATACTACGCGTTACTTTGGGATCCATCGGGATCTTTCTGCAATGGGCATTCGCGGCAACTTGCTGCGAATAACTGAAAGTTATCTCTCTGACAGGACATTTCTTGTTAGAGTTGGCAACGTGCAATCTCGACCATTCATACAGGAGACAGGTGTACCGCAGGGTGGAGTACTGAGCCGTACGTTATTTATTGTTAAAATGAATTCCCTCCACACCGTATTACCTCGCACACTCTTCTACTCCGTCTATGTGGACGATGTACAGATAGGCTTCAGGTCATGCAATGTTATCATTTGCGAGAGGCAGCTACAGCTTGGCTTGAATAGATTCTCTAGGTGGGCGGGCGAGAATGGTTGCAAATTGAACCCCCAAAAGAGCACATGTGTCCTATTTTCAAACAGGAGAGGTGTACTACCACAATCAGATATTAACCTTAATGGAGAAAGACTAACTGTCAGCTCTGAACACAAATTCTTAGGTGTTATCCTGGACACAAAACTTAACTTCATTCCCCACCTAAAATATCTTAAAGAAGAGTACTGGAAGACCATGAACCTCCTCGAGATGCTCTCTCGAAAAACCTGGGGCAGTGACAGGAAGTGTCTGCTTAGCCTGTATAAAAGTCTTGAACGATCACGCCTCGACTACAGAGCCGTGGTGTACCACTCCTCAACAGAGAGTGCGCTAATGATTTCCGACCCAGTCCACAACCTCGGTATAAGACTGGCAACAGGCGCCTTTAGAACGAGCCCTGTTGAAAGTCTCTACGTTGAGTCCAACGAATGGTCCTTACATCTACGAAGAATATTCTTAAGTTTATCATATTATAATAAGGTAAAATCAGACACCGAACATCCATGCCATTCCATCGTTAGTAACCTGCCCGCTGCCAGACTTTACAGTAAACGCCCACGTATTAGAATTCCTTTGAGCCTACGCTTGCAAGCAATGGCAGAAGAAACAGACATCCATCTCCCAGAAAATATCCTAATGCCTCCCACTCGCCTTCTACCGCCTTGAGAATGGCAGACCATGGAGTGCGATATCTCGTTTGTCGAAATAACAAAGCATGCACCTGAGGCACACATACGATCACACTTCCTCGAACTCCAAGCGAAGTACTGCTGTGTGTAATATTATACAGATGCTTTCAGATCATCTGAAACTGTGTCGCGTATGCGGCTCTTGGGCCATTTTTTTCCACCTCGGATTCTCTAAATCCTAACACAAGTATTTTCACGGCTGAGGCGTACGCGATACTCTCAGCTGTAAAACATATCAGACAAAGAAATCTCAATAAGACCATCATTTTCACAGATTCATTAAGCGTAGTAAGGGCCTTGATGAGTTTCCGAAAACATAAGAACCCTGTTTTTAATAAACTATACACAGAACTATGCTTAGTCTTAATATACAGCCAAAACATCGTCCTATGTTGGGTACCTGGCCATAGGGGCATAAAAGGCAATGTAGCTGCTGACGAAAGTGCAACGTCAGTCGTCTTTAATAAAACGGATGTGAATAAATCCATAGCAGCAACCGAACTTAGGTCATTCTTACGCCACAGACTGAGGAAGCACTGGCAGGACCAATAGGCTAATGCAGTAGAGAATAAGCTATACTTTATCAAACCAAAATTAGGGAACTGGACATCTGAAAGAACAGCAAGACATAAGGAAGTGCTTCTTTGTAGATTAAGAATAGGACATACGCCACTCACTGCTACCTTTTGAAGGGAAGCGAACCTCCGACATGTAGGAAATGTGGCAAGAAGCTTACAGTTATTCATGTTCTTATCCAATGCACTGAAACAGAGGCAGAAAGAAAAAAGTACTTTCCCTCCGCTTATATCCAACACATACTGTTACATCCAGCATTCTTTCTTAGCAATGAACTCCTTTTTACTTTTCAATCAGTATTAAACTTTTTATTTGAAACTGACACCCTAAATGTCATTTGGCCAGGCTACTTGTAGCACGGCCTCCACCTGGAGGTCGTAGCTGCATTGAAAACATTTTATAGAGCACCTGCCTCCCAGCCCTTGCTTTCAAGGCCTTGCTGAGGCTCTAGTGCTACAAATTCTACATATTTTACTGATCATTCTTATTTCGTGAAACATCTATTGTAATCGCAGAAACGATCAATCACTGTCATTTTTATATTATGTGTATACTTGTATTTTGCGCACTTTAGACCAAATAAATTTTAGGTCCTTTTACAGCCACATTGCACCACCTGTATATATTGCACTTTTTAGCGAATATTTTAGGCCGCTATACAGCCGTGTTTCATTACTCCCCGCAATCAACACCCATATATCATTCAGAATTACAGCTCATCGACTTGGCGCTCTTTGGCCACATCTAGCCCTTGCGCCAATAAACTCTACACATCAATCAAATCAACAGTAACGCACGCTTGCATTCTAACAGCAGATGTGCAAATGTGCTTATGACAAGTTATCAGCGCAACACCCTGTGTTATCATGCGCAGAAAATAAAACAGCGTGTACAACTGCTATATTCATGATCTCAGGGAACGAAAGCGAAGGGGGGAGGGGTTTCCAAGGCAGTTGTGCTTGTGCTGAAACATCACTCCTCCCCTCCCCCTTCCGGAAATTTTCCACATCCTGTTCTTCCTAACTACAACTGGGGACGGGGGGATGACCGAAGACCTATCAGCCCCGGGTGCCAGACGACCCAGCTACGCCACTGTGGAAGGTGCTTCAATACTTTTTACCCTGATATAAGGCCCATAGGTAATGGTTCCCAAGAATGCTACGCACTTTCCGACAGTTCCCCTGTGTCGAGTACCTGCTCCAAAATTTCGCATGTGGCTCTTTATACCTTGGGTTTTATAGGCGGGTTGTTGCGTCCCTGGGGATCATAAACGTGCCACTCCTGCGTTAATTCCTACTTCCTTTTGTCAATGGCAAGGTGAGGTCTCTTTTTCCCCCTGGTTAATTAAAGCTGCAATTTAGGCTGAGCGCAAGCCGGCCGCTGCCACGTTGCTTCAGTTTTAAGCCTCGTTGACGGGATTTTAGGAAGAAACGTTCTCGACTATTTTTGTGGCCCCCGCCAATGTAAATCTTGTTTCCGAACTAGAGTTCTTAGTATTGCACAAAAGTACGGTCAACGTGTCAACAAACCTGCCGAAAGCGCGACGGGCGTTCGCTAGGAGTGATAACATGGAAACGCATTGCTTGTGTGTCCGTGTTCGGTTAATAGTAGCAAAATATATCAATCAACAGTCACTCAGATACGCACTCACATTATCCACCTTGATATCTCGGTTGTAGCGTGGCCATCAGTTTTGTTCTACACCAAAAGCCGATAATCGCGATAAAGTGTAAGTTTCCATATACACATTTGTAATGGTTAGTTTTTGCGTGCTTGTTGTTTTGACGGATAGCGAAGAATTGTTAGTGTCAGTGTCCCTTGCAATATCAACCTGATTTAGCTGGAGGTGTAAAGGGGAAATGATTTCATAACGCAGAATTCCTCACTGTTAAAGTGGGTTTTAAAGCGAAGCTGCTTACCTCTACCGTCCAAGGAAATTGTCGCGTCGTTATTGGCGTGGTAAGCAACAGCTCCCCATATCCCCATATCCCTGGAGATAGTGCAATGCCTGGATGAACCGAGATGGAGGTTAGGCAGGCGTTAAGCACTCCCCATACGTGGACGGAAGCCGTTCGCCATTAAGCATCCCACATATACAGCTTCGCTGGTCATCCTTCTTCACAGAGGGGAACGGCACTGAGTTTTTAAACGATTCTTCCATTGTGCCACTGCCTTCCTTAGTTTGAGGTGCTATAATGTAAAGCTATTCCAATGTTTTCGATTCCGATTCTACAATTAGCCCTGCACAATTGGTCACAAAATTTTGGAGCCACCACCTTGCGCCTGTCTGTCATGCGATGTCACGAAAACTGCGAAAACCCCGTTTCAAATATGACATGCGCACGCCGATTATTCATGATTAGGAAGTCTTACAGCTTCGCTATAAAACAGTAATATGTAATCGTCAGTGGATGAATGAATGAATACCGAGCACTAGGCCATGCAAAGATTTTTCTTAGGAGCTAAGTCTAGTTTATTGCAACAGTCGTGTTCGAGTTACATGGTAATAGTATTGGAGCAGGAGGTCATAGTGTTTTGAAAAGCTGCCAGGGCGACCTCCTATGATTACAGAAATTCTAATATTATACGAAAACAGTTAGGAAGTATGGTCATGTGAACAATAGTAATTAGGCGAGTTCATTATCTACAACAGGAAATTGGATACATGAGTTAAGGGTAATGCTAAATACTCAAATAACATGAAAAATAATCGAAAGCGTGCGAAGAAGCAGAATAACAACGAATGTGAAGATGTCATGTGTGATGAGCATATATGCAGTTATGAATAGCTTCTGGCGGAATAATTGTAACAGGAGAATGTTAAATTTAGGAAACAGTGGCTGGCAGGACAATTCAAGTGGGCTGACAGTTATTAGTCTCAAACGTTGGTTCTAAAGTCGCTGCAGACGTTCAATATGCGCAGAATACGTCTTGGTCAATGACGATGCACAAAACGAAAGATGACTATGAATATGCAAAATGCAAAGATCGTACGATGTGAGGTGTAAATAACTTCATGTTTTTACGACAATGTGGATGCCAAATACAAGCTTTTGCACAAGTGATCTGGCGGGTCCATGAAATTTCAGTTCAGTATGTCAGATGACACCGAGGAACCGCTCTTCGTTCGAAACATGTATGACGTAATCACCAATATCAACAGGCGGGACGTCGATTGAATTTTTCTGAGAATGGAATACTATAAATATGCTTTTAGTTGGATTAACATGCAGAATATTATTATGTTAACATAGCCTAATATTGTTTAGGTCGGTGTTAAAGTTAGACTCGAGTGCGGCAATGGATTTACTGGATGTAAAGATGGTTGTGTCATCAGCGAAAAGTATGCACGTGGTGTTAGCAACAATCGTGGGTAGGTCAATATTAAACATCAAAATAAAATTAGGCCTAAGATTGGTCCCTGTGGGACACCTACGTTAATTATCCTGGATGATGAGAGATGGTCGTAACCTGTACCATTTGAGACCAGTTACTCAAGTAGCCTCTTGTAAAGTTTAGCGCAAGACAAGATATACCAAATGATTCGAGTTTAACAAGTATTATATTATGGTTTATCACGCCAAATGCCTTTGTCAGATCGATCAATACGGAACCCACAAATAGACCTCAGTCACTCAGCTTGCTTGATTTCTTCAGGTAAAGGAATAAGTGCCAGTTCGGTTGAATATCCTTGCCGACATCCGAATTGCTGAAGAGGCAAAAGATTAGTTTCTTTAAGTAGCGTGTTTATCGAGTTTGGAAAAGATTTTCAATCACTTTACCAAAGAAAGGAAGGCTATGAATAGGCCTGTAATTCCCTAGTGAAGTATGGTCACCTTACTTTTTAGTAAACAGGAGCCATTCTACCAACTTTAAGACCGCTCGAAGACACCCCGGAACAGTTTCTTAATGATTAGTGGCAAAACTGACGATAGTTCATGCGAAATTAGTTTTACTTTACAAGGATCAATGTAGTCTAAGCTAACGCTTGAAGTCTTCAATGATGTGGTGACCTGGCGAACTAAAAGGTAAAGGACACCCCGGCTGCTGCGTAGCCGTAGGCGCGGAAAAATGCTAACTATAAATATATATATATATATATATATATATATATATATATATATATATATATATATATATATGTATATATTGTCACGTGGTGGTGACGTTGAATAACACAGTAGCAATACTGTGAACGACAAAACAAACTTTTATTGGGCGAACCTGTGCCCACAAAACAGGCTACACTTATAGCACAACGATAGCGGCGAACACGGTCGGCGATCGTCGAAAATCTCATCAGCGGGTCAAGCGCGTCGGCTTTTATAGAGCAGTCATCGAATGTTCCAGACTAAACGTTGGGACCCGCATGCCTTCCACAAAGTTCTACAACATTCGAGTCACGCGATGAAATCAGATAACATAAGGTTCGGCGCCAACAGACAGCGGATTGAAGCATCGATAACTTTCCAGAAACTTCGGATACATGCAGGCGCGTCCCTCGCTGTGCGATTACAGTTGTTAAGCGGCGAAACGTGGTCGGCCGATAAAGATAAGCACACGTGTCAATACCCCCCTATTAAAAAGCATCGACCCGATGCTGCAAACAAACGAAGTTAATAAACAAAAGCACTCGTAGCAAAGAAAAGAACAAAAATAACGAAGTTCGTCAGCGTCCGTAAAAGGGTTTAAGGCGCACAACGTGGACCACTTCAGATCGTGCGCGGCGCCGCTGTGAATGCGAAATGCCGTCTGGCACGACCTCATAGTCCAGAGCGCCAATACGTCGGATGACCTCGTAGGGTCCGAAATAGCGTCGGAGTAGTTTCTCACTGAGTCCTCGTCGGCGTATCGGGGTCCAGACCCAAACACGGTCGCCAGGCTGGTACTCGACGAAGCGTCGTCGGAGGTTGTAGTGTCGGCTGTCGGTCCTCTGCTGGCTCTTGATTCGCAGGCGGGCGAGCTGTCGGGCTTCTTCGGCGCGCTGGAGATAGCTAGCGACGTCAGCATTCTCTTCGTCAGTTGCGTGCGACAGCATGGCGTCAAGCGTCGTCGTCAGGTTCCTGCCGTAAACCAGCTTAAACGGCGTGATATGTGTTGTCTCTTGCACCGCCGTGTTGTACGCAAAGGTTACGTACGGCAGGACCGCGTCCCACGTCTTGTGTTCGACGTCGACGTACATTGCTAGCATGTCGGCGAGGGTCTTGTTCAGGCGCTCCGTGAGACCATTCGTCTGCGGATGGTAGGCAGTTGTCCTCCTGTGGCTTGTGTGGCTGTACTGCAGAATGGCTTGGGTGAGCTCTGCTGTAAAAGCCGTTCCTCTGTCGGTGATGAGGACTTCTGGGGCACCATTTCGCAGCAGGATGTTCTCGACGAAAAATTTCGCCACTTCGGCTGCGCTGCCTTTTGGTAGAGCTTTAGTTTCAGCAAAGCGGGTGAGATAGTCCGTCGCCACGACGATCCACTTATTCCCGGATGTTGATATCGGAAACGGCCCCAACAAATCCATCCCAATCTGTTGGAATGGTCGGCGAGGAGGTTCGATCGGCTGTAGTAATCCTGCTGGCCTTGTCGGTGTGTCTTGCGTCGTTGACAGTCTCGGCATGTCGTGACGTAACGGGCGACGTCGACTGTCAGACGCGGCCAGTAATACCTTTCCTGTATTCTCGACAGCGTCCGGGAGAATCCGAGGTGCCCAGCGGTTGGATTGTCGTGTAGGGCGTGCAGTATTTCTGGACGCAGCGCTGACGGTACAACAAGAAGGTAGCTGGCGCGGACTGGTGAGAAGTTCTTCTTCACGAGCAGGTTGTTTTGTAGCGTGAACGACGACAACCCGCGCTTAAATGCCCTAGGGACAACGTCGGTGTTTCCTTCCAAATACTCGACGAGGCGTTTTAGCTCCGGGTCTGCTCGTTGCTGTTTAGTGAAGTCTTCCGCGCTTATTATCCCAAGGAAGGCGTCGTCGTCCTCGTCGTCTTGCGGCGGGGGATCGATGGGTGCGCGCGATAAGCAGTCGGCGTCGGAGTGTTTTCTTCCGGACTTGTATATTACCGTGACGTCATATTCTTGTAGTCTGAGGCTCCACCGCGCCAGCCGTCCTGAAGGGTCCTTTAAGTTAGTTAGCCAACACAATGCATGATGGTCACTGACGAGTTTGAATGGCCTGCCATAGAGGTAAGGGCGGAATTTAGCTATAGCCCAAATGATGGCGAGGCATTCCTTTTCAGTCGTAGAATAGTTGCTTTCCGCTTTTGACAGCGACCGGCTAGCATACGATATCACCCTTTCAAGGCCTTTTTTCCTCTGGACAAGGACGGCACCGAGGCCTAGGCCACTGGCGTCAGTGTGGATTTCGGTATCGGCGTCCTCGTCGAAGTGTGCAAGTACCGGCGGCGACTGCATGCGTCGTTTGAGTTCTTGAAATGCCTTGGCCTGCGGCGTTTCCCACTTGAACGAGACATCACATTTGGTTAGATGTGTTAGCGGCTCCGCGATGCGTGAGAAGTCCTTGACAAAGCGCCTATAGTAGGCACACGTGCCAAGGAATCTGCGCACTGCCTTCTTGTCGGTTGGCTGCGGGAACTTTGCGATGGCAGCTGTCTTCGGTGGGTCGGGGCGTACTCCTGATTTGCTGATCACGTGGCCTAGGAACAAAAGCTCATCGTAAGCGAAGCGGCACTTTTCCGGCTTCAGAGTGAGCCCTGATGACTTGATGGCTTCTAACACTGTCGCAAGCCGCCTAAGGTGATCGTCGAAATTTCCGGTGAAGACAACGACGTCATCCAGGTAAACAAGGCACGTCTGCCACTTCAGTCCGGCTAACACCGTGTCCATGACGCGCTGAAACGTTGCAGGCGCCGAGCACAGTCCGAATGGCATGACCTTGAACTCGTAGAGGCCGTCTGGCGTGATGAAGGCAGTCTTTTCGCGATCTCTCTCGTCGACTTCTATTTGCCAGTAGCCAGACTTGAGGTCCATCGACGAGAAGTATTTAGCGTTGCAGAGCCTATCCAATGCGTCGTCTATCCGTGGAAGGGGGTACACATCCTTCTTCGTGATCTTGTTCAGTCGACAATATCCGACGCAGAAGCCTAGGGTTCCGTCCTTTTTCTTTACCAGGACTACAGGAGAGGCCCACGGGCTTTTCGACGGCTGGATGATGTCGTCGCGCAGCATTTCGTCGACTTGTTGCCTAATAGCTTCACGTTCTCGCGTCGAAACTCGGTAAGGGCTCTGGCGGAGTGGTCGAGCGCTCTCTTCGGTTATTATGCGATGCTTTGCAACTGGTGTTTGTCTAATCCTCGATGACGTCGAAAAGCAGTCTTTGTATCGTCGGAGAAGACTTCTGATCTGTTGCTGCTTACTCATAGGAAGACTTGGATTCACGTCGAAGTCTGGTTCGGGGACAATGCTCATCGGGGTAGATGCGGCTGAATCCGAGAGGACAAAGCCATTGCTGGTTTCCACAATTTCCTCGATGTATGCGATTGTCGTGCCATTGTTGATGTGCTTGAACTCTTGGCTGAAGTTGGTTAGCATAACTTCCACTTGCCCTCCGTGGAGTCGAGCGATCCCTCTTGCGACGCAAATTTCACGGTCGAGCAGTAGATGTTGGTCGCCCTCGATGACGCCGTCTACGTCAGCGGGTGTTTCAGTGCCGACGGAAATAATAATGCTAGCGCGGGGCGGGATGCTCAATTGATCTTCGAGCACACTCAAGGCGTGGTGACTACGACAGCTCTCCGGCGGTATCGCTTGATCTTGTGACAGCGTTATCGATTTCGACTTCAGGTCGATGACTGCGCCATGTTGATTCAGGAAGTCCATGCCGAGAATGACGTCTCGTGAACACTGCTGGAGGACAACGAAGGTGGCAGGGTAAGTCCGGTCACGAACGGCAATTCTTGCCGTGCAGATCCCAGTCGGCGTAATCAGGTGTACTCCAGCGGTGCGAATTTGAGGGCCTTCCCATGCAGTCTTAACTTTCCTCAACTGGGTGGCGATGGGTCCACTCATGACGGAGTAATCGGCTCCTGTGTCTACTAAGGCGGTGACTGCGTGGCCGTCGAGAAGCACGTCGAGGTCGGTGGTTCTTTGTCTTGCGTTACAGTTAGGTCTCGGCGTCGGATCACGGCTGCGTCGTGTTGAACTGAAGCTGGAGCGTCGCGTCGTCAAGTCGTCTTTTGTCGGTGTAGTCTTGGCTTCTCGACTTCGCCGGGACGGTGGCGTGTCGTCATTAGGTCGTCGAGATGGTTTCTTCGTCGTCTTCGTCGGCGGCGGAGGATCTTCGTCAGTTCGATGAACAGCAACCGCACCTCCATCGGTTGCTGCTTTTAGTTTTCCGGATACGGGCTCGCTGACCGGCCGCGGGCTGGGCCAGTGTATGGTCGGCGCTGCGGCGACAGGTAGCGGCCTGGTGATGGCGAACGCGACGGTCGTCGAGAGCTCCACTGAGTAGCGGCGAGGTAATCGGCGATATCGCGAGGGCGTTCACCTCGCTGCGGGCGCGGAGCATTGACGGCGAAACCTCGCAGTCCCATCTCCCGGTATGGGCATCGGCGATACACATGGCCGGCTTCCCCGCAGTGATAGCAGAGCGGACGGTGGTCGGGGGCTCGCCAAATGTCCGTCTTCCTCGCGTAGGTGCGCTGGGCGACGGGTGGGCGTGCTGGCGGCGGCGGCGGCGGACGACGGAATTGCGTCATTGCAGGGCCCTGGCGTGGTCGCGGAGGGGGACCTTGACGGCGTGCGACGGCGGCGTAGGTCATCGCTTCTGGCTGGGGCTGCGGTAATTGAGGTTGCACCTCAGGAACCCCAAGCGATCGCTGAAACTCATCTTTCACGATGTCAGCGATCGAAGCTACTTGAGGCTGCGACGAAGGCAGGACCTTGCGCAGTTCTTCGCGCACAATGGCCCTGATGGTCTCTTGAAGGTCGTCCGAACCCAGTCCTTGGATGGCATACTGCGGCGTGTGCCCCTGGCAGTTATATTGCCGGGTGCGCATCCCCAGAGTTTTCTCGATCGTCGATGCCTCTACAGAAAACTCAGCCACAGTCTTCGGTGGGTTACGAATAAGTCAGGCGAAAAGGTCTTGCTTGACGCCGCGCATCAGGAAGCGAACTTTTTTCTCCTCCGACATTTCTGGGTCGGCGTGCCGGAAAAGACGGGCCATCTCCTCCGTGAAGATCGCGATCGTCTCGTTTGGGAGCTGCACTCTGGTTTCTAGTAGAGCTTGGGCTCGCTCTTTTCGCACGACGCTTGTAAACGTGTGCAAGAAGCCGCTTCGGAAAAGGTCCCACGTCGTTAAGGTGACTTCCCGATCCTCGAACCACGTCCTGGCGGCGTCTTCCAATGCGAAATAGATATGCCGCAGCTTGTCGTCGCTGTCCCAACTGTTAAACTTAGCGACCCTCTCATACGTTTCGAGCCAGGTTTCCGGGTCCTCGAATGTTGATCCGCGGAACGTCGGAGGTTCCCTGGGCTGCTGCAGCACGATGGGGGACGCTGGGGCTGCCAGTGGGGTTGCCTTGTCCACAATCTTCTTGGTCTTCTCAGGTAGAAGTCCGTGCTCCGGGGGCAGCTGTTGAAGACGGCGGCTTGCTCGATGCTCCGGGACTACGTTGGTGTTCTCTTTGCGGTCCGGGCTTG
The DNA here is from genome assembly GCF_023375885.2 of Dermacentor andersoni. Taxonomy (NCBI): domain Eukaryota; kingdom Metazoa; phylum Arthropoda; class Arachnida; order Ixodida; family Ixodidae; genus Dermacentor; species Dermacentor andersoni. Next base: position 43,356,675 of record NC_092820.1, read on the forward strand.
GATCACGGCTTGTCGGGGGCGTCCGGTACATGAACGAAAAGCACCTCCACCAGATGTCACGTGGTGGTGACGTTGAATAACATGGTAGCACAACTGTGAACGACAAAACAAACTTTTATTGGGCGAACCTGTGCCCACAAAACAGGCTACACTTATAGCACAACGATAGCGGTGAACACGCTCGGCGATCGTCGAAAATCTCATCAGTGGGTCAAGCGCGTCGGCTTTTATAGAGCAGTCATCGAATGTTCCAGACTGAACGTTGGGACCCGCATGCCTTCCACAAAGTTCTACAACATTCGAGTCACGCGATGAAATCAGATAACATAAGGTTCGGCGCCAACAGACAGCGGATAGAAGCATCGATAACTTTCCAGAAACTTCGGATATATATATATATATATATATATATATAAATATATATATATATATATATACTGTGAGCAAGAAGGCTCAAACTATATGCAAGGAAAAGATACAGGTCTCGGTTATTGCGTGCTTGAAAGTTGCTATGTTGATGGTTTACGAGGAAGACGTGCACAATTCCATGCTCTGTCATGAGGACTGGTAGATGCGTCCTAACTTTAAAAAGCTGACGTATAGAGAATACGGGCAATTAACCCGCGTTTCCAAAGCGCTGACAATGCACGGTCGTAAATTACCTTTAGGCATGCTCAAGGCGGCCTGGAACCATTAGTGGTTAATAAGGTGCTGTATGGCCACTTGCACTGTCGCTTTTGTTGTGAGAAGGCATTAATTTGAATCATTCTACAAACAAAGCTTCCAATATTGTAAAAGAAATGCAGCGCAATATCGCTTCAGCTGAGTACATAAGAAGACTTAAGTGGCACTGCGTCTAACTTTGAACAGCCTATATGTATTATATGTGTGCTACGAGGCACCTGCTGTGCATGAATTGAAGCATTGCTTTGTGGAATCTTATCACGTCTCCGGTGGTCATGGCTGGTTCCGACACTATAGAAGAGGCAAGCTTGCAATAAGAGACACGATCGCTCCGATTGTAAGCCTGGACTTCTGCATTTTAGGTGCTACGCATCTGCTCGTCCATCAATGGGAATTAGCAGTATGGAAATGGTGCTCCCAGTGGTAAATGCAACCAGTTCCACTTCCAGACGACAGCCGCCGTAAGGGCCATCCCAGCTCGAAGCATCTCAAGCACAACTTCGTCCGTCTTGGTTAGGTTAAGGGGGAGGGAGCAGACGCAGTGTGGTATAAGAGCACTTGCGCACGCAATTTTTATAATAGCTGAAACTGGCTAATTTGAAAGTTTGCTCGCTGATCCCGCTAGAAATTGTGATGTCGTGTTTTACGCGCCGAAAGCCCGCCTTGATCATGGGGCACATTACAATTAGGGCCTAGGCGTGATTTTTCAATTTGGGTTGTTTAACATGCACATAAATTCAAGTACACGAGCGTTTGTTTTTCTTTCTTTTCTCTTTTCACGATTTTTTTTTTCATTTCGCTCCTATTAAAATTTGGCCACCATGGCCGCGATTGAATGCACAACCTGAAGCTCAGCAGCGAAACGATTTAAGCGCGAAGCTAACGTGGCTGGTATCGCATTAAGCCTGCAATGTTCACCCATAGAGTTAATGTAACCAACTCTAGAGGGAACGCTTGCCATAGCGCCCATCCATTGAAACCTTCAACTGCAAGGACGCCGCTATTTTGTTACTTAGCACCGCCGCGCAGGTACCGACAAAGAGATGCGAGTCAGAAGAGACGCGCAATGAACGCGACACGGAGCCTCCGTTGATCATGGTGGCGCCATCTAGTTCGGGCGCCTGCAAACGCACCTTTTAACGCGCGATAATAATTCGCAAAATGTTTGATAAATGTCCATCCGATATTTCCCCAAAAATACACCGAATCAGCTTTACACAATGTCCCTACGGTCATGCTCATGGAAATGCTAGTTTTCGCATCCTATATTGAATATTGTTAGCCTGACAGAAATGGGAGGTAGCAACTTGGCGGCGCCTTTTCGGTGGCCACTACTTTTTGCGCAGATTCACTCTATTGTATCTAGCGGTAAAATAATTACGATGGCATGCCTCAGTGCGCTATCAACCAACGTAGAGGACAGGCATATATACTTAGTCAAGCAAAGCGCGAAGACAACCATTTTTCGTAAGCAAAAAAGCAGATCTCGGTATAAAGACACGGGCTGCGGATTTGTTTCGTAAATGATATTTAATCGCTGTTTGCATTTGCTCAGAAACCTTCGGGACCTGTAGAAAAATTTATGTAGAGATCCCAGGGCACCTGTCGAGTTTGTCTAGCATACCAAGAGACCGCTTTTTGCAAGGCGCTGGTTCCAACCACACACTTGCCTTGTTCCCTGTGCTCTGCAATACGAAAACTCATACATTCTTCTCTGCTTAACCGTGTAACCGTAGATGTACTGCGCTTTCGTTAAATACTAACCTTCATTGATATTTCTGGGCTTAATTATTTCACGGTAAGAGTTAACTCCGGCGATATTTTGTCCAGATGTCTGTGAAATTCATTGGAGACGCTCATCTCGACATGCACGTCGGCGACGACTTCGAAGCACATGGCCGAGGATAAATAAATCCTCAATTTTACGTGCCAAAACTACGATTTCAATTTCACGCACACCGCAATGGGGCACACGGGAACTTTGAACCACCTGGGGCTCTTTACCGTGCACCTGAGTCTAAATACACGGGTGTTTTCCCATTTCTCCGCGATCGAAATGCGGCGGCCGTGAGCACGGTTGAGAGTAGAGTATATTTCCTAGAAATTATTCCATCAATCACCTGCACCCACATACTCTTTCTTCTCCTCAGCTATCGGCTACATTTTGTTACGAGTTGCACAGCTATATGCGCAGAGCATAACGGGAATTAATGACAGACGACAAAGTGGACGACCTTGAGGTGGAGGTTCACATGAGATGTTGCTGTCGCCAGAAGTTAGGTTCTCTGTAAACGTGTGACTCATGGTTGGAAAGGGGTGATGGATTGTTGGCTGCACAGGCTTCAGTTTTCACGAGCTGCGAACACAGATTGAGCCAATGTCTTTGAGCCGATGAGGTTCGGCCAAGCACATTCCTCGAGTTTGTGCGCCTGCTACTCGCAGATCCGAACTTGGGCACAAGCCAACAGATGAAAGAAGACTGTTGTTCTATAGTGCAATGTTTAACCACACGGATTTGAGATGAACCATTTTATTCATTTCGTAAAGCGCCCACCCAAATAAGTTAAACGCGGTGAGACTGCATGCTATAAAGATCGATACGTTGCCGTTCTCGAAGGCTGCTAGTAATACTCACCGGTGCTTCCCTTAATAAATGAGAAGACGTACATGGGTGTGCTTACGCATATTGTTAAACAGGCTTATTATTTAACTTACGAGATACACTGTTTGCCTCTTCTCTTAAAGGGGAATAAGTGGCGGCCACTTGGATACATCAGCGTGAAACAACTGCCTCATTCTTCTGCCAACGGTTTCAATATTCGCATCGGCGCCCGACGTCCCTGAGATGAAACTACGCGTTCCAAAATGAGATATCATACAAAAGAAGTCCTAATATATCTCTGATTTCTAGTGCACTCGAACTGTACGATGAAAACAGTACGAAGGACGATAAGTATGCCGTACTATGTCCGTTCTCTTGCTCACTGCTCTCAATGTGTCCCACAAGATGTGTACTCGTTACATAAAACGTGGCAGGCCGGCGTGGCGTACGCTGCAATGTAACAACGTAAGCTCGAGGAGCGGCCGCATAGAAGCTCCATTTTTGCCACCACACTCGGCAGAGTCTTCGCGTCGAAGTCTCTTAGCGTCGTTTTCACGAAAACGATCAGAACTGTCCGCCCAGCATCGACGGCGAGCTGCGGCTTGCCGGGCGGCTAGTCCTGCCTTGTACACAGCGCTCTGCTGATGTTGGCTGGTTGCAGCCGCGTGCGTAGTTCTACGATCAGCTCCAGCAGCGGTTCGTACTTTGCGTGGAGGCGCCATTACGTGTACCGAAAGGTAAACAGAGGTATCCAGACTACGTTGCGCACATGTCACATCCCTTGACCGGTGGCACGGTACGTTTCTGTTCTTATTGTTGATGATAATAGTGGTTTATTGGCATCCCCTTCAAAACTGTGCAGCGATAAATTGTCACCTAACCTGCTTGACTTAACCAGGACCAGCTACTCGACTTAACCAGGATTAGCTACATGCAGATGCAACTGCTACACGTCGGGATACCTGCTGCAATACAGCGAAACTGAAATGCAAACTTTGTACGTGTCGACGCTACGCGGCGCGCATGTCACATCACTTCTGAAATGGCATGATACGATGCTAATGATGATGATGAATATTTAGATGCGTCTCACTACGTGAGACGCATCTTAAAGGAAACAACTAAATCGCTGGTTTCTGAAGGTGCTTTACGAATCTGCTTATCATGCTTGGGGTCCTCAGCCAATAAATAAAATGTTTTGTAATAAAACAGAATTAATTAGTGATTATGCGGATATAGGCTATATACACTATAGGCCATTGCGAATAGCATGCGTTCGGGTCAGTTCGCTTCCGACGCGCCTTTTATATTTAAATTCGTGGCTCAAGTTATGTGGCACACCCTGTATACTCCATAGAGCAAAAGGAGAAGACTAGCGTGTTTCAATAGCATTGAAGATCCCCATATAAAGACACGAGCTGCGAATATTTGTGGTAAATATTATTTCATTACCATCTGCATATACTGAGTACACTTCGGGAAAGAGGAATAACTTTGGTAGGGATCCTAGGGCACCTATGGAGTTTTTGTAAAGTACAAAGAGTGCGCTTTTTGTTAGGTTGATGGCTCCATGAACACCGGGATCCGTCCCTGATTTCAAATCATTGTGAAAATTCATTCATTCTTTTGAGCTTGATCGCTGAACCGCAAAAAGGGTGTACTATTTCTGGCACTGTGCATCGGGTCCTTTGCATTCTTTCACTATTAAAGTTCACTCGTTCTGGGCTTCACAGGTAAACCATAAAAAGAATGCGCTTTCATGTATTCTGGCGCATTGCTAAAATATTACCCATTTTCAAATTAGGTGATCGTGCTTCTCCCCTTAATTATCGTCCCATCTCATTAACCAGCACTATTTGTAAATTACTCGAACATATCATACACAGTCAAGTCATCTACTTCCTTGAATGAGTGTTTCACTTTGGTTCAATGCTACAATTCATTCATTCTTCTGGGCTCAAGCGTTTAACCATAAAAAGGGTGCGCATTTCGCTAGACTCGTTGCTCCGCTGACAATGTACCAGGTGTTTAAGTTACGTTCAATACTGAACTTCATTGATTTTTCGGGGCGTAACTATTTAACCATAAACAATAACTATGTAACTAACTTTGTAACAGTAACGTAAGTATTTATTTATTTATTCAAAATACCCCCAAAGGCCCTTATTACGAGGGTGTTACATGGGGGGGGGGGGAGGGCGATAACAGGCACCGGTCATAGTTTGTACATGCTAAAATCAAGAGAATGTAACAGAAGTAATATTACAGTGGAACATAGGTAATATACAAGATAATTAGGTCAAAATTATTACAGACAAAACGTTAGTACATATTAGGAGAACATAAGGCAACTGCAATGAAAAACACCAACAAACATCGAAAACACTGCAAAAGTCCCAAAAAGTAATAATAAGATTAGTCGATAAGTCGTGAGCGAATTACATGTTGAGACTTAGTCAAGTCTGGTTCCGTGGCAATGACTGATGGTAAGCCGTTCCCTTCAGTTATTGTGCGTGGTAAGAATGAATATGCATAATGGGATGACTGGCAGTTAATGCGTTTGACTTTGTATGGATGGTCACGGAGTGGAAAAGTAACTGGGGGTGACTGAAAGAAATCATCGTGAAGTGATGAATGGTGATGAAGCTTATGGAAAAGTGCTAGGCGAGAAATTTTACGGCGAAGTGCTAAGTTGTCCAACTAGGTTTTATTCTTTAACCAGGTGACGCTGGTGTAACGTGAATAGTCTGAAAATATAAATTGCGCAGGACGGTTCTGCAAGGCTTCGATGTTGCAGATGATATAAGTTTGTTCGGGATCCCAGATGGCAGACGCGTGTTCTAGTTTAGGACGCATTAATGTTGTGTATGCTAGTTTTTTAACAAGGATTGGGGCTTCCTTTAAGTTATGTTTAATAAGTCCAAGAGTACGGTTTGAAGAGGCAAGGATAAGATTAATATGATTATTCCATGATAAGTTTGACTGAAGATTGGTGCCAAGGTACTTGTAAGTAGCTGCGAGTTCTACAGCGTTGTTATCAAGGGAGTAGGTGGTTGGAATTCTTGGCCTATTGGCGAACGACACGAGTTTAGTTTTGGAAATATTTAATAGCATTAACCAATTAGAACACCATGCGCTTATTACGTCCAGGCCAGTTTGTAGTAAGTGGTTATCACTGTTACTTGTTATGCATCGATGACCTACGCAATTATCTGCAGTCTGATTTTAGATGACACGCAACTGGGTAAATCATTAATATAAATTAGAGAGAGTAAACGTCCAAGTACTCTGCCTTGTGGAACTCCAAACGTAACATCAGCATAAGATGAGTTGTAATTGTTAACTGATGTAAACTGAATTCTAGGTGAGAGAAAATCAGTGATCCATGCAATTATAGTATGTGAATGTTAAGCTGTTAAAGTTTAAGTAACAACCTATGGTGTGGAACATGGTCAAATGCCGTGGAAAAATATAAAAATATTGCGTCAACTTGGAACCCGGCGTCTATCAGTGCTTGTATGTTGTTAATAAATCCGGCAAGTTGGGTGTCGCATAAGCAGCCCTTGCAAAAACCGTGCTGATGCTTAAAAATAATGTTATGGTCATCAGGGAAGTTGATGACTTGACTGTGTATGATATGTTCCAGTATTTTATGAATTGTGCTGGTTAAGGAGATAGGACGATAATTAAGGGGAGAAGCACGATAACCTGATCTTAAAATGGGTATTATTTTAGCAATGCGAAAGTCATTAGGAATAGCACCAGTTGATAGTGACTGGGAAAATAGAGCGGTTAACGTAGAACAAATACTATGCGATGTATTCTTTAAAATTGTATTATTGAAGCCTGGATGGTCAGCACTAGATGACATATTAAGATTGGCTAGTAGAGATAAAACACAAGCCTCACTGATGACTACCTCATGGATTGTGATTCGCACTAATGTTTTTAAGTTGGCAATAAGTTTACGTTTTCATGAGTGAAAACTGTTACAACCATATCATTAAGAAGTTGAGCGCAATCTGAATCGGCGATAGGAACACCATAAGAATCAGTAAGAATGATGTCAGTGCGAATTCCAGGGTTCACCATACGCCAAAAGCGACGAGTATTATTTTTTGGCATGGATGGTAAATCATGAGAAAAAAAGTTATGGCAAGTAGATTTTAGCAATGCCTTATAAGCCTTTTCACTCGCTTTGTCTTTATCATGGGCATTCGCTAGACCAGTCAGCTTTGCCTGCCTGCAAAATCTCTTCTTTTTGTTATTATGCCGCCGAAGATTGTTGGTAAACCAAGGAGATCTGCTTTTGCCGGAAATGAAAAACATAGGAATGTAGGTGTCAATGAGTGAACTGAGAGGGGCTTTAAAGAGGACCTAGTTCTGTTCAATGGAACGTGAATGAAAATTGCGCAGAAATTTACCTGAAATGTTGTTAATTCATTGTTAATTGCGTCGAAATTGGCTTTATCATAACACCTTATTTTCTTTTCGGTAATTATGCTTTTGCTCACGGAAAAGTTAATGCATCCAGTTATTACATCATGGTCAGCGATGCCTGCTTCATGAGTTATGTTTGAAAATATATCATGATTATTAGTTAAAACTAAGTCTGCTATATTGGAAGAAGTTTCAGTGGATCGTGTTGGTTGACTAATAAGTTGGGTTCATGAAAAGTCAAGTGCTGAGAAAGGTATGTGCGGCCGCATCCGTGGCCGATGCGGAGAGCGTTGACCAATAGATATTTGGAAAATTGAAATTGCCAAATAGGACAATTGCCCACACCGGAAAAAGCGCGCACAACTCGGAAAAGGCGCCAGACATGTCGGGTGGACGGTAAAAAACGCCAATGATCACACTAAATGCAGCACCCTTTAAGGAAATCCAACTATATTGAAGAAAAGAATCGATAATGATGGGTGCAGCAATGAATTCTTCCTTTATCACGATGAGCCCACCGCCCCTCTACGCTGTTGACTATCACATCGAAAAAACTTGAAAGTGGATTCACTCGTAAAGATGCTGTTATCGTGTACAGTGTTGTCAAGCAAGGTCTCGGTAAGTAACACTAAAGAAACCTGGAATCAATTCATGAGCGATGAGAGTTCAATACCATTAGCGACAACACTTCTACCATTGGTGTTTATAAAGCGAATGTTATCAGTGCTACACTACAATTTTACGGGATAGCTAGTAGATGAACCTGAGCTTAATGAAACAAAGGAGGAGGAACATCGTTCCTTCCTGCGACGGGAAACAAGAACAGCCTGGCCTTCATTGGTGTTCCACTCGCAGACGTCATTGTTAAAATGCAGGTTGTTGAGAACAAGACGCACTCGAAAGCCGAAACGTTTGTTGCGGTCAGTGGAACTAGAGGCGGGTGCAGACGCGACGTGCCAATTTCATGAGCCTCTAAGATGTGTGCATGAAACTAAATCGAGTATAAGTCCGACCCGTTCTTTGATGGTGAAGTTCTGTTTGGTCACTGCTCTCGCATACCGCTAGAATGAATTGCACACAATTACGGGTACTGCTATCAATAATCTACATCCTCTGTTACTGGATTTGGGAGCGCTCGGGATTCGCGAGGGATTTGAGGATGCTCAGTCGGGTGGCTCTGGCATGTCAGCAAATACTTTAACGAGCACATGAATTAGTTGACCGTGACTGGAATCCAGAACCGTAAATGATACCATACAGTTTTGAATTGTGGCATGTATGATGCATGTATTATAAATACTTTAGGCACCCAGGCGTCCGCATAGGCATCCCGGAAGCCAGATAATTTAGAACTCCTAATTTTGAGTTTAACTGATATATTTCTTTCACTGAAAAGGGAACAGCAAGAGCTAAAGATATATGGTTGACAAAGGCTCTTGCTCACTTTTCCACTTCGACACAAGCCTTTTGTGCCGCATTACAATTTCACCATCAACATGAGAATAAAGGATGCCGAAAAAGCTTGCACAATTGATTGTTTATCTTACAAATTAGAACATTGACCAAACTACACAAATGCATAGAACTACTCGAAGTCACAGTTCATCATTACATTCAATAAATTACACAATGGCATAAAAGCCACAGTCACACGTCATTTCCAAGATAAAAGGCGTCATGTATTGAAAAATGATCTTACATTAATAAATCGGTAAGTACTTTTATTAAATATGGCAAATCAATATGTTTTGAGGAGTCTGATAATCTGCCTACTGGCGATCATAATTTTCTTGACCTAGAGGCTCTTCGGTATGTTCTAAAACCAACTACAAAGATAAATCAATGTATGAAATACAGAAGCCGAACGCCGTTTTATTGTAGTATAACGCAGGTAAGGAAAGGCGATGCTTTTCGGCAACGGGAGTTCTGCCTCTTCAATTTGTGGCGAAAGTGTCTTCTTTTGTTCCCGCACTGAAAAAAGGCAGAGATATAGGAGGAAAACAGTGTTGTAATGGCTTAGGGGCACAATTATACCATAATTATAAAAGTTTTAGCAAGTTAGGAACAGGTATATATGAAAGTATGGCAATACATGCGCTGCCAGGAGCTACAAGGAGAAAGAACTGTGGATCAAAAATGCAACGACAATTATAACATAGAAAAAAGCAATGGCGTACTTTGGCTAAGTTACGAATAGCTAAAGAATAACGCTAAAAACTTGTGTTTTGTCAGAATTGTTACGACCTTTGAAAGGAAGGCTGCTAAGCAATAAGCGCATAGGAAACTCTTAACAACGCAACCTTAAAAAATTATTGCTCTTTGGTGCAATCACCATGCAGGGCTCTCACAACTGCGCCTGTCTGAGTAATGGCCGATCTTGTATAACGACTCATGACTGTCCAGAAATGCACATTCCTAATACTGTAGGCTACGTCTCCTAACATTTTTCTACATGGCGAACTTGAGCGATGTTAATACTTGAGGGTAATGATGATTTTTTCAGACATCTCAAAGTTACAAAAAATAGGACATTATTACTAGGACACGTGCCAAGCTGTGGTTCATTTCTACCTTTCAGAACTTTATGTTAAACGCTGCACACTCCTTCAGTTTGAAACTTTTTGCCCACAGCAACTTTCACAATTCAGCACTCAAAAGGCTTTAGCTGCTTCACTAAAATATTCTTCAGCATGTATTCGCAGAAGAAGAGATTGACCGCTCAGGTTATGTAAATATTGAAAGGAACAAAAAAGTTCATATCATCGCCCTGAGAATCAGACCACAATGATGCCTACCGTAGAAATTATTGGGAAGCAACAAGCAGCACATTGTGTTATTTGCAAATAAGAGAGTCAAACATTCAGCAAGATACCGAAATAAGTGCAGAAAAATATGTGTCATGATTTAGGCACTTCGCCGATGAAGAGACCTTTGAAATAACTCAGTAGAAAATAAACACTAGAAAGCGCTCGTAATAAACAGTACGTCGGAGTTGTGTGCACGGCTGATCGCTTGACAGGAAGATTGTGCAAGAAAACAAAAACCCATCCCCCGATAAAGGGCAAAAACAATGAAAAAAGGAACGAAGCAACATCAGAGAAAAAGCACATGGATGAAAGAGAAATCGAAAACCGCGTGAGAGAGCAATTAATATACAGAGAGAAAACAGAACAAAGGTGCACCCGTCCATTTTTGAGAGAGAGAGAGAGAGAGAGAGTTCATGATCTTCAATGGAGGAGCGACAAGAAGGTCGGCCGGTTAAGCTGGGGCTTTTGGCTCTTACTAAAGCATATAATGACGGGTATGAGAACAAGGCGAAATGGTGGCGGTATGGAAGATGATACACTAAAAAGGGCTCAAAGTTAGCATGCCACGTTATAACACTCACTTATTTCCCCTTTTTTCGCTCCTAAAACATGCCATGGCTAGAACAGCTTTCCAGCTTCGTCAGTTATCATTACCGAAGCTGGTCATTTCCGTAGGTTGCTCACCACCATAATTTTAATACCCTGTTTTATTGTGTTCATATGCGTTCAGTTTACAAATTCTTTTGTTTATTTTGCTTCCTGTCTACGTCTTAGCTTGAGCGTAGAACTTACTTTGGGACGTTACTGTTTCTTTGCGCATTGTGTTCTCGTGCTTTATTTAGAATTTTTGCATATACGAGTAGTTATGATGATAGCCAGCTGACCTCTCTAATGTATTATATGACTTTAGGGTACGAGGTATAAATTATTAAATCCTATATTGTCATAGTCAACTGTCAACGATGTGGGAGAAGTGATACTTTCTCGAGATTAGGTAGCATCGATGTGAAAAAGAAATAAATTAAGATAATTGCGCTTGTGAAAACTGTGGCGAGAGATGCTGCAGAAGGACGGCCCTATGTCTCACTCGCATCAACCTAGAGAACAGAAGTCCCGGATGGCATAATGCTTGCGCGCTCTGAAATCAGGCCAGAAAAGTTGGGATGAAGCAGCTATCCAAGCCCGACCTGGTTGTCAGTGGCTCGGCTTTGACATTTTGAATTCGATCGTACGTCCCGACGAGCATATGTTGTTGACGTGCTGATGTGAGCGCTCGAGTGAGTCTAAAGGTCAAACTAGACCTACGCGTGCCAGTGTGCGTGCGTGTGCGAAAGCTCGCGCCCACCTGTCTCATGTATGCGCAGATCGTGCAGGACAGATCGTACGCGTCGAAGCACGATGCGAGCACAGATATCGAATGTTTATGCACGCTAACCAATAGCGTTGTACAACATGGCGGCACCCGTGGCTCCCGCTTAGGCGTGAATTCTCGTGATGGCTACGTTCTCACTCGCGTCGATCGCCAGGAACTATTGAACTGAGCTTTCCGTTTCTCTAAACTCAACAAAAAAGTTCAATAGAGTGCATAGTGCGTCCAGTTCTTCCGATCGCTCTGCGATTCCGGCGCTCGTAGGCCTAACGAGACGCGTCCACATGCAACAACAGGATTATGGTCGCTAGTGGCCTGTTGGAAGAGTAGGTGTGCCGACCGACCAATAGACGAAGGTACACATGACCAACCCGTCTGGAGCGTAGTTCGCCACTTCTCCGCATGCTGACCCAAAATTGGCGCTGCGCTCAGTAGAACAGTTCTGATAGGCGCATGCCGTCTGGTAGATGCGGCAGACGGCACACAAACAATAACGTATGCAGAGTAAAATAAATGAGCCATCCCACTCAGTGAAGATAGTTAACCAACAAAGCGGTTTAGCTCACGGCACGGAGGCGCACATAATCTTGAAACGTAGGAACGAATTTATTGTCTTGATGGGTCGTCACGTGACGCAAGATACGCACATCCATTTATTGTCTTCATCGGTGGTAATTATTTCGCTCGCAGCTACAATCACCTTGTTTCGTAATGTGAAATCGGTGCACGTGCGCCGCTGGGTGGTCTTTTGGGCCGGATCGCTGGGACATCGCAAGGGATATGTCTGCAATACGGAATGCGAAAACTGCTCCCTTTTCGGTAACACCACATGCACACTTAAATCACGGACAACGACAACGTGGGTAGTGTCAATGGAGCTAATCCACGCAAAGTGAGTAGCAATGAACCTTACGGGACTATGAATCACTGCCCTTTTTGCTTGCTTACGGGGTATCGGCCATTGGTCACGGGGCTATAAGCCATTGATGATGACAGTTTTCGACATGCTGCTATGTACGTTGTATACATGATTGGAAAGAATTTAGGGAATGTTCGCTTCACTTTGTTGTGTGCTTGTAGCCTCTGTCTTGCGGGGCTATGAGTCATTGCATTTTCTGCTTGCTTGCGGGAGCATGAATGCTCACGTGGGTATGAGCCGTTGATGATGATAATTTTTTTTTACGGAAAACAAAACTGCACGAAGCCCTAGCCTACAGAAGAGAGTTCTACAGCTTCGCTGTAGGACTGTCATCTGTAGTCGTCAGTCAATGAATGAAAAAATGCCGCGAAATGTCACGCAATGAGTTTTCTAAGGAGCAATGTCAAGTCTATTGTATCAGTCATATTGGAGTTGCTTGGTATTAGCATTACACCAGGAGGTCCTGGAGTTTTTAATACACTGCCAGGGGGACTTCCTATGTCTACCTAAATAGGCTTATCATACAAAAACAGCAAGGTATGGTCATGTGAACATTAAGAATTAGGGACGATGATTATTTATTACAGGATATTGCATACGAAAGGTAATGCTAATGGTAAGTATTAAAAAATCATGAACAATAATCGAAAGCGTGTGATGAAGGAGAATAACGAGGATTAACATAAATATTCAACCCCAGATGACAGACCAAACTCGTCTCATTATCAGTAATATAATTTTTTCCACAAAAACTAAAGATATACAGATATATGACATACCTATTGATAATTCAGAAATTACGATGACTCGGTTAATTACTGAATGAAATATTTCTTGGTGCGCGCGGATTATGTATGAACCTTGTGTGATCATTTTATTTCCAAAGGTAATGAATTCCATATTGCTATGCCCGAGAAGGGTACTGTGAACTTGTCGTAATTCGTCCTTACGGCAAGTACAAGAAGATTATTGCGCAGGAAAAACCGGGTACTGTTGTTGTTAGTAATATTTTCAGGATTAATGCATTCAATGAAGTTGCCGTGTTTGATAGTATTTGCAATGATGGATAGTTTGTGAGGGAATAAATGACGTAACAAGGGAATGTTCAGTTTAGGAAGAAGTGGCCTGCAGGACAAATCAAATGGGTTGAAAGCCCCCTCCCCCCATCAGTCTCATAGCTTTGTTCACAAGTCGCTGCACACGTTCAAAATGCGCAGAACACGTTTTGTCCCATGATGACGCACAAAACGGGAGATGGCTATGAATATAAGCAAAATACAACGATCGTAGAATGTGAGGTGGATAATCAGTTCTTGTCTTTACTATAATGTGGATGCCTAGTTCAGTATCTCACATCACAACGAAGAACCGCGCTTCGTTGAAAACCTGTATGACGTAATCATCAATATCAACAGGCGGGACGTCGATTGAATTTTTCTGAGAATGGAATACCATAAATATGCTTTTAGTTGGATTAACATGCAGATTATTATTTTGTTAACATAGACTAATACTGTTTAAGTCGGTGTTAAGGTTAGACTCGAGTGCGGCAATGGATTTACTGGATGTGAAGATGGTCGTGTCATCAGTTAAAAATATGCACTTGGTGTTAGCAAGAATAGTGGGTAGGTCAATAATAAACATCAAAATAAAATTAAGCCTAAGATTGGTCCCTGTGGGACACCTACGTTAATTAGCCTGGATGATGAGAGATGGCCGTTAACCTACACCGTTTGTGACCGGTTATTACTCAAGTAGTCTATTATAAAGTTTAGCGCAGGACCAGATATACCAAATGATTTGAATTTGACAAGTCGTATGCGATGGTTTATTGTGTTGAATGCCTTCGTCAGGTCGATGAATACAAAACACATAATTAGACCTCTGTCAAGCGAGTTTGCTTGATTTCATCTGTTGAAGTAATAAGTGCCAGTTCGGTTGAATATCCTAGGCAAAATTCCTAGGCAAAATATCCTAGGCAACAGGCAAAATTTATTTAGGTAGCGCAGTAATCGAGTGTGGAACTACTTTTCAATCACTTTACCAAATAAAGGAAGGCTACAAATTGGCCTTTATTTCCCTGTTGAAGTATGATCTCGTTTTTCTGAAAAGATGAACTATTCTACGAACTTTAAGACCGCTCAGAAACATTACTGCAGAGAACAGTTTGTAAAATATTAGCGACTAAACTGACGATATTTCATGCGAAATATCGTCAGTTTCATCCGAAATATCGTCCGAAATATCGTTGAGGGGTCCGACCTTGCAGTCAATATAATAGCGCTGGCAGCAATTGTTGTCAGCAAAAAGCTTACTAAACTATGCAGGTCCCTGCCGTTCACGAAACAGATTTAAATCGCTCCCGCGCTGCTCAAACACGCAATTTACTACAAAATCTGTGGTTAAATCTGATGCTTTTGATTTTGTCTACGCATTACCCACGGCTTGCCTCTTCTTTTATTGCAATATGATGAAGGGTCTTGTTTAGTTCAACAATGAATTTCGGTAATGGTACAAACTAGTTACGTTACTAGTTTGTACCATTACCTAGTTACCTAGTTTGTACCAAACTAGTTACTAGTAATTTAACTAGTTACAAACTAGTTAAATAGTTACGCAGGGTGGAACCAGTTTTCTTTAACAATGTAATCAAAGCTACAAACTTAAAATTGTCGCCATGTATTAAACATCTGATGAGCCCCATTTTCGCCACACCGAAACTCGGCGTGACGTCAAAATTCCTAAGGCACTCGGATAACATGGTTGATAAACACACTATAACGTGTTCGAGCACTTCCGTGATATATGTTTTTATTGCGATAATGACTTGCCCTAAAACGTTAGTTCTTGAAGTGTATATCTGTAATATATGTGTGCTGTGAGGCCTGCGTAGTGTTTTAATTCAAACAGCGTTTTGTCGAATCTGTTACCAAGTATCCAGCGGTCATAGCTGGATGCGACACTGTAGCGGAGGCAAGTTGAAGTAGGAGACGCGACAGTTCCGATTGTAAGCCTGGACGTGTGCATATTAGGTGGTACGCATCTGCCTATCCATCACTGGCACTGATCAGTCTGTACTCGTAGCACCCAGTGGTGAATGCGACCCGTTCCACTTTGAAACCACAGCCGCTGTAAGGGCGACTCCGGCCCGAAGCCTTCTGACCACAACTTGTGTTTAATGTACGTGGCGACAAACGCTACTCTAAAGCCGTCTGCCTCCTCCAGACAAATGTCGGTGCTCTGGCTGCCTCACAAGAGTGCACAACGACGTCTACCAAGGCGAAAATGCGAGCCAAATTGACGCCCGCTGGAACGCGTCTTGTAGGTTCCCACCGCCATTACTCGCAAGGTGCTGCAAACGCTAGGCGTGGGGGCGCCAGCTTTCACGCGCCAATATATGTACGTGAAGTACCGCCTTAAAATTTCCATGGTAGGCCTCCGATTGTACCCAGCACGCGTTCAACGCGAAAGCATTAATAATTTTTCATTAAATTATGGGGTTTTACGTGCCAAAACCACTTTCTGATTATGAGGCACGCCGTAGTGGGGGACTCCGGAAATTTCGACCACCTGTGGTTCTTTAACGTGCACCTAAATTTAAGTACACGGGTGTTTTCGCATTTCGCCCCCATCGAAATGCGGCCGCCGTGGCCGGGATTCGATCCCGCGACCTCGTGCTCAGCAGCCTAACACCATAGCCACTGAGCAACCGCGGCGGCTGCGAAAGCGTGCAAACAAATGGAAATGGAGGCATTTATCACTCTGACGCATTTCATTGTGGATACTCCTGGCGCATTTCCGACGTCGGCGTCGCCTTCAGGTTTCGTATAAAACCCATACCACAGGTACGCTTGCGAAAGTGCGCAAGCTCGCGTCTACGCGTCTTGCGTCTGCCACGCCTCGCGGTCAATGGTGCCTTGCATCCACAAACACGCGCCTCCATGAGCGCGACAACACGCGTTCACTGGGCTATATCACAGACGCCTTGGAAAGCGCCACTTCGTACTTTGTTAATGACAGTGCTTCAGAATGCTTCGATACTTATCAATGCAATTCTTATATTTTTAGAGATGTTAGATCAGCACGAAAAAAGAAAGATTAAGCGTTTCTTGCACGATATAAATCTGCTTCACTGAGGGTTGAATGTACGGCGCCGCAGCTGCGTAGCCAGGCGTGCCGACGCGAGGCATCCCAAACGGGGCGATAACAGAGAGCACCTGTTGACCAAATATCGTGCCCCATTTCGACGCGTACAAGCCGTGCCACACTGTCCGCGCATGCGTGGGCGCGCGGACGTGAACTTGCGCGTGTCCACAAGCGCACGTGTGGTGTGGGCTTAAAGGAACACAAAAGGCAAATATTAAGTCAAGCTAATGTCAAGCCGACGTGGACGCGGCCCGCCTTGGTATGAAAAGACCGGCCTTCAGGACACTAATAAAGTTTTCTGAACGAATGAATGTGATAGATTAGGGCTCGATAACCTCTACAGCTTCAATAATATGGCGAATGGAGCCTTAATAACCGAGATTTTGAGGTAAATGCAGGGCATGATTAGATACTCCCCCGGGACCTTCAACTGCTTGGAGAGGACGAAATCACTCCTCAGGTAAATTCTGTCCCTTGTGTTCAAACACTCGTTGCAAAAAAAAAACAAAAAAAAAATTCCTTTATCATATTATGAGACGAAATAAAACGCTGCTTCTCCAGTTCTATTATATGTTTAGAAAAAAAGAAATGTACACATTGACATACCCTCGACAACGACGCAGGCGGTTGAAAGCTTTCGATTTCGCTCAACTGCGCGCCACCACGTGACTTTGCGCCGCCGCGCATGCGCCGACAACGAGAGGTGATTCAGGCGAGACGCGCAACCAACGCGATGCAGAGGCTCCCTCCATTATGGTGGCGTGATCTAGTTCAGCGTCCTGCAAAGGCATCCTTTAACGCCCCATAAAAATGAGCTCAATGTTTTGTAAGTGGCCATCCGATATGTCTCAAACACACACGGAAAGAGTTTTACACGAAATGTATGAAATGCTATAGTTTTCGTATCATATATTGAATACTATGAGCCTGGTAGAAGTGGGAGGTACCAA
The DNA here is from genome assembly GCF_023375885.2 of Dermacentor andersoni. Taxonomy (NCBI): domain Eukaryota; kingdom Metazoa; phylum Arthropoda; class Arachnida; order Ixodida; family Ixodidae; genus Dermacentor; species Dermacentor andersoni. Next base: position 43,374,592 of record NC_092820.1, read on the forward strand.
CTTTGCGTCGCCTTAGCGGTTGCCACTTCGCGCAAATTTACTCTAATGTGTTTAGCCGTAAAATTATGACGATGTCATGGTGCGCTATCAAGCTACTAGTGGACGGGCAAATATAATCCATAATGGTAAACGAGAAGTCTAGCATTTTTCAATAGAGCAAAGTAGATCTGCATATAAAGACACCGGCTGCGGATATTTTACGTTAATAGCGTTTGATGCGTATTCGCATGCACCCAGCTCCATTGGAAAACGGAAGAGAAACTTATGTAGGCATCGCAGGGAAGCTATGGAGTTTGTTTAACGTGCCAAGAGTGCGCTTTTCGTTAGGAAGCTGGCTCCATAGAGGTTCCAGGCTCGCTTGGTTTGTCTCCGTCCTACAACTCATGCACTCCTATCGGTTTGCCCGATTAATGATAGCGAAGTAAATTCACCAAGAACTGGTAACAGGAAACATGTCATCCCTAGTGTTAAGCCCATCCGTCAGGTAATGCGAGCATCGGCAAAAACAAGAATGTGAAATAAATTTTTTATAACGTACCGATTGAGCGCGCTTTTCTTTAGGCTGTGGCTCCACAGACAGTTCCGTCATGGTCTCCGCTTGGTTCAATACTAAAGTTCATTCAGTTTTCTCGGCTTACCCGTTTAACCGTAGGGAAAGAAATTAAACGAGGAGGGATAATCGGCAAAAATTGGGAACAGGAAACACGTCATGCCTAGTGTTCATCCCATACGTTAGGTTACGCGAGTAGCCAAAAAAAAAAAAAAAAAGGAGCGTGAAATAATTCTAGGCTGCCGCAAAACTAAGAAGTTTTGCTTTTAAATGGACTTATACTTTGGAATTTATTTTTATTGCGTTACATGGCAACAAGTTAGCGGCACCACTGACACGTCATATGCATGCGTTATGCGTCAGACACGCCACCGAAGCGAGTAAAGCAGGTTGCATATGTGAAATTCACCTCTTCGGCGACCCGCATCTATTGTATGAAGCCAGTTTCTTATGCGGCCGGCGTATTCTTGCGTTCGTTTGGCACTTCGACACGGCGCCAATGCACTATTGAACAACAGCAAGGTGAGAAATTTCGTTTGACAGCCTGCGACGCATTCCAATCAAATTTGGCAATCAATTAGGCATTCCAATCAAACCGAGGCTTGGGACGCAGTAAGCGAAAGACAGCTCAGCTGTCTTGGCGTAGGCAATTTGAGGTAATGACTCATACTAGCAGGTGTTTGCGATGCTTTCTAAGAGCCCCAAGATTAGTTTACCTTTTTCCGGTAGTTTTCAGGCATAGTTAGTTTCGTGTGCACTGAATCTTAGTGGCAAAAGTTCGAGCGCTTTCTCTGGCCTATATTGTAAATAACTTCGTTACTTTTTCAGAGGCCTTCGAGGCACGCTCACTGCGCCTAGCGTTGTGACGCACTCAGCGAAAAGCGGCTTCGTCGTGGTGAGAAAGTAAGTTTGCGTTTACTGGATCTAAGTGGGAAAAGTCTATGACGCTTATTGTGGCCCACACATATACCTTTTTCAGGTAATCACGCTTGCGAAAATGCGACCACCAATTTCGAGGAATTATAACACTGGAGTGTGTTGCTTGCGCCGGCAAAACGTGTAGTAGATAACGCCAAGCAGGTAAATGACTAGGAACTTCAAAATTCTGTCTTCTGAATGGCTGAAAAACGGCTTTGCACCCACGCATTTGTCTTGAGTGGGAGGAGAAGGAATTCTGCCAGCGTCTAGCATAGTCTGGCTGAGAGCTTGTGTTGTGGCCACCTCTGTGTACCATCGCCTCGGCTGAAGCCAATTAGTTTTCTATTTCGCACGTGTGTTCTTTCTGTTAAAGAGCATGAAATTAGTTCCGAGAATGGGGAATGCTTGCAAATCAGATGTTTTTATATCTCGTGGTATCGTTTCGGGTCAGTCGGGTATTTTCTACGGCACGTGTACGCAGAAGGGAGTTGCTTTGGTTTGTAATGCCGCCCATTCACGACTTTCGAACGCTTCGCCCCTACACGCAGTATTCCTAAAAGGTCTAAAGACCAAAATGACTCGTGCTTGTAATTTTTTCAGCAGTCCAGTGGAGCTTCGTACGACAACTACTGCTGCTTACCTGGTGTTAAAACGTTGGATGAATGGACAAAAAGCCCGGAAGGAGCATTACTGTACAGCAAGAAAACATTTCCCCATTTAGAATGACTCTTGCATTAACCTTGCCTTAGAATGCCTCTTGCTTTATGAAATTGAACGTGGCAGTGATTCGATGGACGCTTGAAAGATCGTTCGCAATCATATCAACTAAGAAAAACCATTCCGTACCAAGAACGCGGGCTGTTGAGCTGCAGAAGCAAAAAAGAAAAGAGTGCTGGGCCAATTAGCGCGGCCAGTGGAACGTGAGCTAGCTAGCGTTTAAAACCGAAACCAGGAGATATTAATCCCATCTTAACTAAAAAGTGCGCGAAATATACGTCGACGAGAAACGGAGAAACGACAAACGCGGGCGCTACTCGCAACGAAGTTTATTTCCAAAGAAGCAGAATAAGTAGAAAATTACGCTGAAACTATGACAACCACCCTCTCTCAAGTGTGCACGCGCAAACGAAAATAACGTGGACGTGCCAACAGCAATGCTGGCTATTCAAGAGCTGATTTGCGCAAACTCCCGAAAGTAAGACACTTCTGTCTGTGACAAAGCTCTCGAGAGTAGGCTGATGCATCTGTCACCCTCCAAAAACATGTAAAAGGCTTCCATTATTTTCCTTGTTAATTTTTTTGCGCTGTATGCCTGTACAAAATTTGTTTTATCAAAAACCGATTTACCTTATCGTAAGCGGCAATGAACCGCCAAATGTGAACCAGTGCCGTTCTTTACATTGAGCGCATGTTCCGGGATCCTGATAATTAAACATCGATTTGTTTGCCCTACGTAATTTTTTTCCGCAAGAGCACGGTATTTTATAAACAACTTGACTTTTGCAATCCACGTACTTCTTATGATTGACAGGACATCCTGCAGGTTTGTCACTCACCTCCCCATTCATATTATTTTTCGTGGACAGCTGGGTAAACCTGACCAAATTTATTGCCTACATTAAAGACAACGTCTATCTTGCACCGGCTTGCCACGTTTTTAAACCCGCCTCCTACATTACGTATTCTTGGTTTCAAGAGAAGAGTATAGCGAGTGTGAGTGGCGTAGTAATGGGGCGGGGGGAGCTGTTTGCTACGGGGGGCCGTGGGCCCCGGGTGCGACTTGGGGTGGGCAGAGTTGCCATATATGTCTGATGACTCCCTTCTTTCCGCCGGCTTGACTGGCCGTAAATTGTAAAGAATGCTCCGGTAACCAGCAGCCCGAGCTCATGTACGCGATGTATCAGATGTATAGTGCCGTAGAATTGCCGGCTACAGCTTCAGCAACATCCTACGTAATAATTGCTCGAATATGCGGGCTAAAACATTTAATTTGGTAACTTCACTAAACTACTCGCCTTGGCGGAACGTTTCGTGTGCGTTGCGCTCAGAGTCATGCGTCGCTAAACATGGAGTCTAGCGATGTGGGACTTGGGTCCCTCTTCCGTTCACTCCGCGGTATCTTAAAATGATAACTTCAATTACAACTTAATTAGCAATTATAGAGGAAACATTGCAGTTAGAGAATTGATACCCAAAGTCATATTATTAAGTCAACAAAAACTTCCCTAAACAAAATCGTCAAGGGTGATAGAGCCTGCAGCATGGCAGTACCCAAAGTAATAAGAAATAGTACACCAGTGTCATCGATCTCTCTATCATATCCATGGCGAATGCAGACCAACAGTAGCGTACGTTTGCATTCTGATAGCAGATGTGCATATCTGCTTATCACAAGTCATAAGCGCAACCCCCTCTGTTATCTGCTATACTCGTGATCTCAGGGAACGAAAGCAAAGAGGGGAGGGGTTTCGAAGGCAGTTGTGTTTGTGCTGAAACATCACTCCTCCCCTTTCCGGAAATTTTCCATAACCCGCTCTTCCTTACTACTACCGAGGACGGGGGGATGACCGAAGACCTATGGGCCCCGGGTGCCAGACGACCCAGCTACGCCTCTGTGGAACGTGCTTCAATACTTTTCACCCTGGTATAAGGCTCATAGGTAATGGTTCCAATGAATGCTACACATTTTACGACAATTCCCTAGTGGCGAGTGCCTGCTCCAAATTTCTCCTGCGGATCTTGAAGCCTTTGATTTTATCGGCGAGTTGTTGCGTCCCTGGTGATCATAAATGCGCCACTCCTGCGTTACTTCCTACTGCTTTTTGGGGGGACGCGTCCAAGGCATCGAGGATTGTGGACGCACTCGCATCACGCTCCGCAATTTCCATGTTTTTCGTGTGGTCCAGTTCTTCGAACCTACAAAAAGAACACCTCATCGTTTCCGGGAAGTCACGCGGCAGCCAGGGAGGCCAGAATTTTGGCCCTTGGACCATTTTTCACGGAAATACGACCAAGGGATTGCTACCTCCACAAGTGAGCCAGTGTAAGCCTACCGACGAGTAGCGAGCGGCGGCAGCCGCGACGCCGGCTTCGACTCCGCCACCGCCGCGACGCCGACGCAGATGGCGTCTCAAACTCCTGCGCGTTGTGCGAAAAGTGGTTCAGCGGGAAGAGCCTCGGCCAGCCATGATTCCAACACCGAAGAGCACATGGATTGCACGGACATCCGACCGCACCAGGCGATGACCACCGACGCAGGGACAAACCCATCACCGTCCACCATCAACAGCGGTGAGAATACGACCGACAAACGCATTCAAGACGCCCAAGAGGGATGGACCACAGTTGTGTCCGTCAGGGAAAAAAAAATGCAACGGAGAGAACGTGCGCAGGAGCACCGGAAGAATGAATCTCCAAAGAACGCAGACAAGCCAAGATTTCGCCCGAGACGCAACGGGAAGAAACCACCACCATTACCAAAGGACGATTTCAAGGTCATTGTGAGACCGCATCAAGGACTCCCGCTTCGACCAATTACAACTCCTGTGATAGCCCGTGCCATTATAGAGGCTTGCAATGAAAAGATCCAAGGGGAGCAGTTTCTGCTACGTATTAAACCTGGATCGAACATTGCAATTGTTTCAACCCCAGAAAAGGAAGTCGCAAACACATTGCGCCAGATTACATCACTCAAGATAAATGAAAAACCCCATGCGGTGAAAGCGTATGTAGATCTGGGGGACGGAGCAGTTCGGGGGGTAATCCATGGACTCACCCCCCATACGCCCTCAGACGTCCTTAAATCGAAAATCAGAGTGCGCACGCTAAATGTGGAAGTTGCTCACGCACGAATGCTGGGGGACACTAAGAGTGCCGTCATTGTATTCTTCGGTCCTAGTACCAAGATATGTGTACTACGAGGGAGGCGAAATGGCCTGCTATCCGTATCGGAATACAGTGCAAGTCTGCAAAACATGTCAAAGGGTGGGTCACAGAACTGACGTGCGCCCACAACCGGAACTGTGTGTGTAGGATTTGATGAACGGAAGATCCTGCAGACGGACACGAATGTAACCCGAAGGGTTTCTCGTGTGGTGAAGCCCACCTAACGGGGGACAGAAGCTGCAGAAAGCGTCTAAAACAGGTTCGCCGACCAGAACCGCCGTCAGGACGCCAAGAACGGAAGCCATCAAAGGAACGCAGCCTCAAGCGTAAACAAAGGTGGTTCGAGTCGGAGGAAGAAGAGCACGGATATACCACGGAAGGATCTATTCCCTTCGACCAGGAAAATTTCCCGGAAGTACACCGTCAAGAAACCGGGCGGGGACCAGAGAAGTCCAAGATGAAGAACGCAACACCTCAACACCCTCAGTCCAGGGGAACCATTGGCCAACCACAAATGGCGGCACCAAAGGTAAGCTGGGCGCAAGTTGCAGCTCCCACTGCACAACATCATACGAATCACAAATCGGTAGCGGATCAAAAACTTATAGAAGAAAATAGATCACTAAAAGCCAGTCTGGCAAAATTGAAGAAAGAGATGGCTGCCCTTAAGTAAACAATACACGACCTCGCAAACAAAACAAAAGAAGCGTATACAACACATGTTAGTAAACTCACACCAACACCAGAAGGGCCCATAGGCAAGCAGCTGGAAACAATCACACATCAAGTACAGCTAATGTTCGCAGAATTGCGTGCTCTTAAGAGACACATAGACGACTCCCTATGCTGCATCAAAGTAACCACACGAAAACGCATTAATGATAGCCCAGGAGCTCCTACCCGTCGTCCTAAAGTGATAGAGACGACGGATAGCGATAGTACCATTCATGGCTGACACAACACACAGAAACACTGAAAACCTTGAGGTATGGCAGTGGAATTGCCGTACGTTACGTAACAAACATGCTGCCCTTGCACAATATATACAGTCAGCGCCAGTCCTACCCGACATTATATGCCTACAAGAAATTGGGCAAATTACACAAAACCTAAAAGGATACGAGACGTATTCCAATCCTGATTATCCTAGGGTCGCCAGCTTTGCGAGAAAAGACCTGGCCCTCAGCGTCACGTATATGCCACAGCACGACACACAGCATCAAGTACTAACGGTGTGGCCATGCAAAAGAAATAAAGCCAAGACTGTAATCGTAAATACATACAGTCTTTCTCGAGAGCGAGCACCATGCTTCGATACCCTACTAACTTATGCAATATCAGACATGGAGCGAAAAGACAAGCTGTTAGTGGTTGGTGACTTCAATGCACCACACTCCGCCTGGGGTTACAACAAAGACTCATTGAAGGGAAAACCACTAGTTGAGACGACAGATCGATACGGGTTAGAACTCATTACAATACCGGGCTCTTACACACGTTTAGGCAATAGTGTAGCGGCGGATACCACCCCAGATCTAGCTTTCTCGAGCCATCCAGGGGAGACGCGGTGAACAAATTTGGAGGAAAATTTGGGCGGTGACCATAACATTGTCTCGATAGGTATCAATTCCCCCAAAATCTGTCGCTCCCTAGGGAGGGCTTGCATTACAGACTGGACTGTATATCGAGATAAACAAGAGCAGCTCATTTTCAGAGAAGATATTGAAACCTGGGTGGAGCAAATACGCGAAACACACGAAAGAGCAACGAGGGAGATTGCTACAACATCGGATATAACAGTGGTAGACAGCCGTCTCATACATTTATGGGAAGCACGCAGAAGCCTGACGAGACGATGGACAAGACAGATTAAATAGAAAGCTCAAAATACGTATAGCTCAACTAACACAAGAGGCTAATGCTTATGCACAAACACGAGAAAGCAATAATTGGCACCAATTCTGTGAATCTCTACAAGGAACCTTACACAAAAAAAATACATGGGCCATTTTGAGAAGCATGATAGTTCCTGCAACTACAAAAACATCGACGAACCGAGATCTGCGATTACTTGAATGCGAATTTCGAGACGCTGACACCCATCTCCTAGACACACTAGAAGACATGTATATAGGAGCAAATTCCACGCAAAACCATAATACTCCCACATATTTAGGAGGGAACAATGAGGAGCTAGATGCCTCTATATCGGTGGCAGAGGTTTTCGCGGCAGCGCAAACTTTCAAGAAAAATACGGCGCCTGGACCGGACAAAATGACAAACGCCATGATTCGCAATCCTAGCCTCAATGCTTTAACAGGGCTAACAGATCTTTTTAACAAACATGTATGGGTTGAAGGAGGTCAAATCCCACAGGCATGGAAGCATGCAGAGATAATTCGAATACCGAAACCAGGGAAACTGAGGGACATAAAAAACCTCCGACCCATATCCCTTACCTCATGTCTGGGTAAGCGTTTTGAAAAGGTTATACAGATGAGACTCACTAGGTACATAGAAAACAGCAACCTTTTCCCGGAAACTATGTTCGGCTTTAGACAGCATATGTCGGTACAGGATGTGTTTCTCCTACTGAAAGAAGAAGTATTAAACACAGAGAGGGGAAATGCAGACAGATTCATAGTGGCATTAGATATCAAAAAAAGCTTTCGATACCATCTCGCACGAAAGCATTTTAATGGAACTATCGAACATGCGCTGCGGACAGCGCACTTATGAATACATAAAATCCTTTCTAGACAACCGCACAGCCACGATAGGGCTAGGATCTACCCGCTCAGATGTTCTACAGACCTCCAAAAGAGGAACGCCGCAAGGTTCAATTCTTTCACCGCTACTCTTCAATATAGGGATGAAATGACTAGCGGTGAAACTACAACGGATCCCAAACTTAGGACATGCGATTTACGCGGACGACGTAACTCTCTGGACCGCAAAGGGATCTTTAGGGGAACGTCAGGAAACCCTCCAGAAGGTAATTAGCATTGTTGAGGATCATGTAACAAAAGCTGGCATGAATTGCGCCCCGGAGAAGTCCGAACTAATCCGAGTAAGAGTGTCTTATACACGAAAGGACGATAGACTTCCGATAAAGCTTGCTCTGGGAGGTCAAACAATACAGGAGGTACCTAAAGCTCGGATACTCGGACTATGGATACAGGAAAATGGAGCAGTAAGGCCCACGATCGCAAATCTCCGGAACACGGTTAACAGCGTGTCTAGGATGATAAACAGAGTAGCAAGAAACACAAAAGGCTTCAAGGAGGAAGAGACGATAAGGCTCGTACAGGAATTTATGATAAGCCGTGTAACCTTTGGCCTTCCTTTCCAAAAAGTATCAAACTCAGAGGAAACTAAAATAAACGCCCTTATACGCACAGCTTATAAGGCGGCGCTTGGTCTACCGATTTGCACTAGCACGACCCTTTTTAATGCAATGGGTATTAGCAACACATTTGAAGAACTCGTGGCTGCAACACTGATTGCACAACGAGAAAGGCTCAATTCCACGGAGCAAGGTCGAACACTTCTCCGTCGATTAGGGTATCCACTCAGACCGGCACATTGTAACGACCCAACAGAACTCCTCCCACCGAACATACGAGCTCAGATCTATGTGTCCCCAATCCCTAAAAACATGAGCGAGAAATACCACAGACAACGGCGCCTTGCACGGGCCAGGACACTCGAACGCACGTTCGGTAGAAATCTGGAGGTTTATTACACGGACGCGTGCAAACAGGATAGCAAAACTTTCACTGTGGTAGCCACAAACGCACAAACTACTATTTCCGCGACAGTCAGAACAGGGTCGGTGGCCACAGCAGAGGCTACTGCGGTTCCTCTGGCTATGCGTGACGCTGAAAATAGAGCACGTTCTGCGTTAATACTAACCGACTCGCAGTCGGCATGTCGCCTTTTCATGGCAGGTACCCTAGCTAAACTCACCATCAAAATCCTAGGAAGAAATCTCATGGAACACCACGCTATTACGTGGTGTCGGGCGCACGCCGGAGTGAGGGGTAACGAGAGGGCGGACCACCTCGCTCGAGAATATAGCATCCGAGCGACGAAACGCACTCTCGTAGAATCTCCGATCACAGCAAAACATATCTTGGAGGCACAGAGACGAGGAAGGCAACGGTATAGCTTTCCAGACACATCCTTGGACTCAGCGCAAATGCGGGACTGGCGCCGAGTACAAACCCGTACATACCCACTACACCACATACACCCCACCCGGTATCCCAACAATTGCCCTTGGTACGGAGGGCGGCCATCTCTTGACCATATCACATGGTCGTGCCAGAGTAGGCCACAAGAAATCCAATCACCCCTTATGGGGCAAAACTCCAACAGTAGGCAGTGGGAGGTGTGGCTAGCCAGCACGGTGCGGGAGGACCAGTTGGCCCTTCTCGACCAAGCCTGGCGTGCCGCGATCGCCAGTGGGGCCCTGGACTGAGGGACCCACCCACTGGACCTCAATGTGATTTTTTTTAAATAAAAGTTTTATACTGCTACTGCTACTACTGCTTTTTGTCAATGACAAGGTGAGGTCTCTTTTCACCCTCGGTAATTAAAGCTGCAATTTAGGCTGAGCGCAAGCCGGCCGCTGCCACTTTACTTCAAATTTAAGCCTCGTTCACGCGATTTTAGGAAGAAACTTTCTCGACAATTTTTGCGGCCCCCACCAATGTAAATCTTGTTTTCGAACTAGTGTTCGTACTACTGCACAAAATTGCGGTCAACATGTCAACAAACCTGTCCAAAGCGCGACGAGCGTTCGTTAGGAGCGTAAACACGGAAGCGCTTGGCTTTTGTGTTCGTGTTCGTATAATAGTAGTGAAATATATTGATAAACTGTCTCTCAGATACGCACTCACATTTTCCACCTTGATTTCTCGGTTGTAGCGAGGCCATCAGTTTTGTTCTACACCAAAAGCCGATAATGTAAGTTTAGATATGCACATTTGTGATGCTTCATTTTTGCGTGCTTGTTGTTTTGATGGATAGCAAGGAATTGTTAGTATCATTGTCGCTTGCAATATCAGCCCCATTTCGCGCGTGGTGTAAGGGGGAAATGATTTGATAAAGTAGAATTCCTCGCTGTTGCAGGGGCTTTTTAAGGCGAAACTGCTTACCTCTACCGTTCAAGGAAATTTTCGCGTCGTTGTTGGCGTGGTAAGCGAAAAGCTCTTCATACGTGGGCCGATCCTGGAGATAGTGCAATACCTGGACGAACCGAGGTAGATGTGAGGCAGGTGTTAAGCACTCCCCATACGTGGGCGGATGCGGAAGATAGTCCAATGCCGGGCCGACCCGCGGTGGAGGTGCTGTTCGCCATTAAGGGGCCCACATGTACAGGTTCGGTGGTCATCCTTCTTCACGGAGGGGAAGGGCACTGAGTTTTTTTAAGTGATTTTTCCATTGTGCCACAGCCTTCCTTAGTTTGACGCGCTATAACGTAAAGCTATTCCAAAGTTTTCCATTCCGATTCTAAAATCAGCCCACCACAATTGGTCAAAAAATTTTGGAGCCACCACCTATGCGCCTGTCTGTCATGCGATGTCACGAAAGCAGCGAAAACCCCCCTTCCAATATGATATGCGCACGCTCATTATTCATGATTAGGAAGTCTTACAGCTTCGCCATAACACAGTAATCTGTAATCGTCAGTGGATGAATGAATGAATACCGTGCACTAGGCCATGCATAGATTTTTCTGAGGAGCTAAGTCAAGTTTATTGCAATAGTCATGTTCGAGTTACATGGTTATAGTATTGGAGAAGGACTTCCCAGAGTTTTGAAAAGCTACCAGGGGGACCTCCTATGATTACCGAAGTTCTAATAGTATACAAAAACAGCTAAGAAGTATGGTCATGTGAACAATAATAATTAGGCAAGTTCATTATCTATAACAGGAAATCGGATACATAAGTTAAGGGTAATGCTAAATATTCAAATAACATGAAAAATAATCGAAAGCGTGTGAAGAAGCAGAATAACAACGAATATTAACGAAAATAATCAAGCCGACATGACCCAGCCAACTAGTTTCATTATCAATAGTATTAACTACTTACAGAAAACAAAAGGTATACAGCAAAATGACATAAATATTGACAGTTATTTAAAAATTAAGATCGGTCGGTTAATTCCTGAATAAAATATTTCTTGGTGCACGTGTAGAAAGTATGAGCGTTGTGTGATTATATATCATTTCGAAAGGTAATGAATTTCATATAGCTATGCGGAGAAGGGGCCTGGGAACTTGACGTTATTCGTCCTCACAGCAGTCAAAAGCCGGTGCTGTTGTTCTTAGTAATGTGTTCAGGATCAATGCCTTCAATGAAGGCTTCATGTGTGACGAGCCTATATGCAGTTATGGATAGTTTCTGGCGGAATAATTGTAACAGGAGAATGTTAAATTTAGGAAACAGTGGCCGGCCGGACCATTCAAATGGGCTGAAAGTCATTAGTCTCAAACGTTGGTTCTGAAGTCCCTGCATACGTTCAATATGCACAGAACACGTCTTGGCCCATGACGATGCACACAACCAAAGATGACTATGAATATGCAAAATGCAAAGATCGTACGATGTGAAATAGAAAATAAGTTCGTGTCTTTACAATAATGTGGATGCCAAATGCAACCCTTTTCACAATTTATCTGGCGTGTCTATGAAATTCATTATTCAGTATTCAGTATCTGGCGGGTGATGAGTTCAGTACCTCAGATGGCACCGAGGAACGGCGCTTCGTTCGAAACCTGTATGACGTAATCACCATTATCAACATGCGGGAGGTCGATTGAATTTTTCTGAGAATGGAATACCATAAATATGCTCTTAGTTGGATTAACATGCAGAATATTATTATGTTAACATAGACTAATATTGTTTAAGTCGGTGTTAAGGTTAGATTCGAGTGCGGCAATGGATTTACTGGATGCAAAGATGATAAAGATGATCGTGTCATCAGCGAAAAGTATGCACGTGGTGTTAGCAACAATAGTGGGTAGGTCAATAATAAACATCAAAATAAAATTAGGCCTAAAATTGGTCCCTGTGGGACACCTACGTTAATTATGCTGGATGATGAGAGATGGTCGTAACCTATACTGTGTGAGACCGGTTACGCAAATAGCCTCTTATAAAGTTTAGCGGAGGACAAGATATACCAAATGATTCGAGTTTAACAAGTATTATAGGATGGTTTATCGCGCAAAATGCCTTCGTAATATCGATGAATACGGAACCCACAATTAGACCTCTGTCATAAGCTTGCTTGATTTCTTCAGGAAAAGTAATAAGTGCCTCTTCAGTAGAATATCCTTGGCGACATCCGAATTGCTGAAGAGGCAACATATTAAATTTATTTAAGTGGCGCGTTAATCGAGTGTGCAAAATATTTTCAATCACTTTACCAAAAAAAGTAAGGCTACAAATTGGCCGGTAATTCTCTAGTGAAGTATGATCACCTTTTTTTCCGAAAACAGGAACCATTGTACCAACTTTAAGACTGCTCGAAGACACCCCGGCAGAGAATAGTTTGTTAATGATTAGTGCCAAAACTGACGATATTTTATTCGAAAGTGGTTTTCTTTACAAGGATCAATGTAGTCTAAGCCAGCGCTTGTAGTCTTCAATGATGTGATGACCTGGCGAGCTTCATCTGCAGTCGTGGAATGCAGATAACAGGAATAGCTACACCGAGGAGTAGCAAATAAAGAACGCACCGGCTGCTGCGTATCCGTAGATGCGTAAAAATGATAACACACACACACACACACACACACACACACACACACACACACACACACACACACACACACACACACACACACACACACATATATATATATATATATATACACTGTGAGCGAGAATGGTCATGCTACATGCTATGAGAAGGTACAGGTCTTTGTTATTGCGTGCTTGAAAGGTGCTATGTTGATGGTTTACGACGAACACGTGCACAATTCCACGCTCTGTCACGAGGAGTGGTAGATGCGTTCCAACTTTAAAAAGGTGACGTATAGAGAATACGGGCCATTAACCCGCATTTCCTAAGCGCTGATAATGCAGGGTCGTAAATTATACCTTTACGCATGTGCAAGGCGCCCTCGAAGCTTTAGTGATTAATAATGTGCTGTATGGCAGCTGACACTGTCGCTTTATGCTGTGAGAAGGCCTTAGTTTCAATCATTCTGCAAACAAAGCTTCCAATATTGTAAAAGACATGCAGAGGAGTATCGCTGCACCTGATTGCATCAGAAGACTTAAGTGGCACTGCATCTAACTTTGAACAGCCTGTATGTATTATATCTGTGCTATGAGGCCTGTGTTGTTTATGAATTTAAGCATTGCTTTGTGGTATCTGTTATCACGTATCCGGCGGTCGTGGCTGGTTCCGACACTATAGCGGAGGCAAGCATACAATAGGAGACACGATCGTTCCGATTGTAAGCCTGGACTTCTGCATTTTAGGTGCTACTCATCGGCTCGTCCATCAGTGGGAGTTCCACTTCCACACTACAGGCGCCGTAAGGGCCAATTCAGCCCTAAGCATCTCAAAAACAACTTCTTTCGCCTTGGTAAGGTTAAGGGGGAGGGAGCAGTCGCAGTGTGGTATAAGAGCACTTGCCCACGCAATTTTTATAATGAAAGTGACTAATTTGAAAGTTTGCTCGCTGATCACGCTAGAAATTGTAATGTCGTGTTTTACGCGCCGAAAGCCCTCCTTGATCATGAGGCACACTACAATAAGGGCCTAGGAGTGATTTTTTAATTTGGGGTTGTTTAACGTGCACATGAATTCGAGTACACGAGCGTTCTTTTTTTTTTATTTTCTCTTTTAATCTTTTTTTGCATTTCGCTCCCATCAAAATTTGGCCGCCGTGGCCGCGATTGACTGCACGACCTGAAGCTCAGCAGCGAAACGGTTCAAGAGCGAAGCTGCCGTGGCTGGTATCGCATTAAGCCTGAAATGATCACCCATAGAGTTAATGTGACCAACTCTAGAGGAAACGCTTGCCTTAGCGCCCATCTATTGAAACCTTCAACTGCAAGGACGCCGCCATGTTATTAATTTGCGCTGCCACGCAGGCGCCGACAAAGAGATGCGAGTCAGGCGAGATGCGCAATGAACGCGACACGGAGCCTCCCGTCATCATGGTGGCGCCATCTAGTTCGGGCGACTGCAAACGCATCTTTTAACGCGCAATAATTTTTCGCTATATGTTTTATAAATGTTCATCCGATATTTCTCCCGAAATACATGGAATCAGCTTTACACAATGTCCCTACGGTGATGCTCGTGGAACTGCTAGTTTTGTTAGCCTGACAGAAATGGGAGGTGGCAACTTGGCGGCGCCTTTTCGGTGGCCACTACATTTCGCGCAAGTTCACTCTATTGTGTCTAGCGGTCAAATCATTCCGATGTCACGCCTCGGTGCAATATCAACCAACGTAGAGGACAGGCATATATACTTAGTCAAGCAAAACGAGAAGGCAAACATTTTTCGTTAGCAGAAATACAGATCTCGGTATGAAGACACGTGCTGCGAATATAATGCGTAAACACTATTTAATCGCTCTTTGTATTTGCTCAGAAACCTTCGGGACCCCTAAAGAAACTTATGCAGAGAGCTCAGGGAACCTATAGAGTTTGTCTAGCATACCAAGAAACTGCTTTTCGTGAGCTGCTGGCTCCAGTGATACCCACTGTCGGACTTCCGTGTTGTGCAATACGAAAATTCATACATTTTTGTGGGCTTAACCGTGTAACCGTATAGTTGTAGTGTGCTTTCGTTCAGTACTGAACTTCATTGATTCTTCTGGGCATCATTATTTCACCGTAAGAGTTAACTCCGGCGATATTTTGTCCAGATGTCTGTGAAATTCATTGGAGACGCTCATCTCGACATGCACGTCGGCGACGACTTCGAAGCACATGGCCGAGGATAAATAAATCCTCAATTTTACGTGCCAAAACTACGATTTGAATTAGACGCACACGGAAATGGGGCACACTGGAACTTTGCACCACCTGGGGCTCTTTACCGTGCACCTGAGTCTAAGTACACGGGTGTTTTAGCAATTCTCCGCCATCGAAATCCGGCTGCCATGAGCACGGTTGAGAGTAGAGAAGATTTCTTAGAAATTATTTCATCAATCACCTGAACCCACATATTCTTTCTTCTCCTCAGCTATCGGCTACATTGTGTTACGAGTTGCATAGCTGTATGCGCAGAGCATACTGGGAATTAATGACAGACGACAAAGTCCAGGACCGTGAGCTCGAGTTTGACATGAGATGTTGCTGTCGCCAGAAGTTAAGTTCTCTGTAAACGTGTGACTCATGTTAGGAAAGTGGTGGTGGATTGTTGGCTGCATAAGCTTCAGTTTTCATGAGCCGCGAACACAGTTTGAGCCAATTTCGATCTCTTTGAGCCGATGAGATTCGGCCCACCACATTCCCCGAGTTTGTGGGCCTGCTACTCGCAGACCCGTACGTAGGCACAAGCCAACAGATGAAAGAAGACTGTTTTTCTATAGTGCCGTGTTTACCACACGGATTTGAGATGAACATTTTTATTTCGTAAAGCGCGCACCAAAATAAGCGAAACGCGATGAGGCTGCACGCTATAAGGATCGATACGTTGCCGTTCTCGAAGGCTGCCTGTGGTACTCGCCGGTGCTTCCCTTAATAAATGAGAAGACGTAGACGGGTGTACTTGTGCATATTGTTAAGCAAGCTCATTATTTAACCTACGAGATTCACTGTTTGCATCTTATCTTAAAGCGGAACAAGTGGCGACCACTTCGATACATCAGCGTGAAAGTACTGTTTCGTTCTTCTGCCAACAGTTTCAATACTCGCATCGGCGCCCAACGTTTCTGAGATGAAACAACGCGTTCCCGAAATGAGATATTGTACAAATAATTCCTAATATATCTCTGATTTCTAGTGCACTCGAACTGTATGATGAAAACAGCATGAAGGATGATAAATATGCACTACTATGTCCGTTCTCCTGCTCACTGCTCTCAAGGTGTCCCATCAGATTTGTACACGTTACAGAAAACATGACAGGCCGGTGTGGCATACGCTGCAATGTAACATCGTAAGCTCGAGGAGCGGCCGCATAGGAGCTTCATTTTTGCCACCACACTCGGCAGAGTCGTCGCGTCGAAGTCTCTTAGCGTCGCTTTCACGAAAACGATCATAACTGTCCGCCCAGCGTCGACGGCGAGCTGCGGCTTGCCCGGCGGCTGGTCTTGCCTTGTACACAGCGCTCTGCTGATGTTGGCTGGTTGCTGCCGCGTGCGTAGTTCTACGATCAGCTTCAGCAGCGGTTCGTACTTTGCGTGGAGGCGCCATAACGTGTACCGAAACGTGAACAGAGGTATCCAGACTACGTTGCGCACATGTCCCATCCCTTGGCCCGTAGCACGGTACGCTTCTGTTATTATTGTTGATGATAATGGTGGTTTATCCGCATCCCCTTCAAAACGGTATAGCCATAAATTGTCACCTAACCTGCTTGACTTTTCCAGGACAAGCTACATGCAGATGCAACTGCTACATGTCGGAATACCTGCTGGAATATAGCGAAACTGAAAAGCAAACATTGTACGCATCGATTCTACGCTGCGCGCATGTCACAACACTTCTGCAATGGCATGATACGATCCTAATGACGATGATGAAGATTTAATGACGTTCCCCTATGAAAGGGTACGGTGATAGTCACCTAGCCTGATTGAATTAATCAATTTATATCATACATGTCATTCGTTACATCAGTATCTTCTTAGCTCCGTAGTTTCCTTTTTTTTCAGAGTTCTCCTTGTACCTTGTACCTTGTACCTTGTACCTTGTATCTACCTTGTATTGCTGCCTAAGCAACTGTACATGGCATGTCACGTGGTGTAATAATATGAAACTCCAATGCAACGGCCGTACGTACAGATGCTAAGTGGCCCGCATCTCACAACGGAAGGCAAGTGGCACGATACGATGCTAATGATGATGATGATTTTTGGCGTCCCCTCTTAATCGCGGCAGTGATATAGTGACGTAGCCAAGCTGATTTAATCAGGTAGGCAATGCATAGTTTTTCTAGCATTCTTCTATACATCTTAACCTTTCTTCTTCCTCAATCTTTGTTTAACTGCCTTGCACTACTATCTGCGCATGTCCCGCATCGCGTTCTTCCTCGTCTAATAATGCAATGAAAAATGCGCACACATCGATGCGATGCGGCGTGCATGTCGTATCGCGTGTGTCCTTGCGCGCTAGGACGCCTTTATAGGGCATTCTTCCGCTCTGTGATAGGTGGCGCTGGCTTGGCTAAGTGGTAGAGTAGCTGACTCCTGGGCAACGGTCCCGGGTGCTATCCCGGCGGGAACTGGATTTTTCAATCCCCGAATTTCAAAAATTCCCTAAGCCAAAATTTTATGTTCACCCATGCTGAAATTTTAGTTGCCTTACGCCTACTATAAAATTCCCCATGCATTTTCTGAGGACTTTCTATACCTTTGGGTAGCCTCATTTTTTTTTTTTTTTTGCTTTAGATTGTTCTATATTTCTAAAGGCTACCAGTCATATATATTTACGCTGCCACAACGACTAAATGTCTTGAGCTGGCAAATTACGCATTTTGTGTAGCTACGATGCAGTACACTTTTCGCGTGAGAAGGCTGGGGTAGCTCGCGCGATAATGCTTACTCATTAAAACGCTGCTAAGCGACGAGGAACGGAGAGGTCGGAATTCTCCAAGTAAAGGCATGCGGAACTCAGCGTTTACAGAGGCGCAATCACAACGAAAGCGAGACCTTGAGTGGGCAAGGTGGGCGCTGAAAACGCAAGCACCGAGCGTTTTCTGTCTGCAACAACAGCAAAAAGGAGGACGCGTTGGAATGCAGTCGAGGACGTCGGCGGTCAAATTGTACGCAATAAAAAAACAACACGACATTTGTTTTTTTCATTTACCAAAACAAGACAAGCGGTACAAACGAGTTTAGGGGGGTGATCATCAGTGTGCGTTTTAAATTATGGAGTTGGTCGTCACTTGAATTGCGCAGTCTTGGTTTCAAGAGAACAGTCTGTTGGGTTTTATGCGCCGAAAGCCCGCTCTGATTATGAGCCACGCTATAATGAGAGACTCGGTTTGGCTTTAACTAATTTGCGGTTGTTTCACGTGCATCTAAATCCCAGTACAGGAGCGTTCTTTTCTTTCTTTCTAATCATTCTTTTTTTTTCGTCTTTTTTTTTCATTTTGCTCCCATCGAAATTTGGCTCCTGCGGCCGCGATTCAATGGACAACCTTCAGTTCAGTAGTGAAACACCTTAAGCACAAAGCTACCACGGCTGTTGTCTTACTAAAAGAGTCTGCAACGTTCACTTTACAGTTAATGTAACCAACTCTAGAATAAATGGTCGCCGTAGCGCACATGCAGTGAAATCGCCAACGGCAAAGATGCCGCCATGTTGCTATTTTCGACCACGGCTGCATTGCGACAGGCGACGAGGAAGCGGCAGGGCGTTCTTTATCTCATCGGCTGTGCTCAGCCAGCAGCAAGCATTTTTGCCGTTATCCGACGGGAGCCGACCTTGTTCACCGAGCCCACGCTTGGGAGCAGCACGATACCCCTGCGCAAGCGCTCCGTCACGTGGCTTTTTTCATATTTCGCGGGCTTTATTTACAACCCGGCAAAATGACTACGTGAGACGCATCTTAACGGAAACAACTAAATCGCTGGTTTGTGAAGGTGCTTTACGAATCTGCTTATCATTCTTGGGGTCCTAAGCCAATAATTAATGTTTTGTAATAAAACAGAATTAATTAGTGATTATGCGGAAAACGAAAAATTATCTGAGTTACTAAAGACTTTTGCGAATAGCATGCGTTCGGTTCAGTTCGCTTCCGACGCGCCTTTTATTTTTAAATTCTTGGCTCAAGTTATGTGGGACTTGCTGTATATTCCATATAGGAAAAGGAGAAGACTAGCGTGTTTCAATAGCATTGAAGATCTCCATATCAAGATACGAGCTGCGCATATTTGTGGTAAATATTCTTTTATTACCATCTGCATATACTTAGTACCCTTCGGGAAACATGAAAAACTTTTGTAGAGATCCTAGGGCACCTATGGAGTATGTGCAAAGTACAAAGAGTGCGCTTTTTGTTAGGTTGGTGCCTCCATGAATACTGGTGTCCGCCCCTGATTTCAAATCATTGTGAATATTCATTCATTCATTCTTTTGAGCTTGATCGCTGAAGCGCAAAAAGAGTGTACTTTTTCTTCCACTGTGCACCGGGTCCTTTGCTTTCGTTCAATATTAAAATTCATTCGTTCTTCTGGGCTGAACAGTTTAACCGTAGAAAGAGAGCGCTTTTCGTTACGTGAACTACCCTCGTGTCGTTAAATGCTAAAATTCGTTCATTTTTCTGGGCTTCACAGTTAAACCATAAGAAGAATGCGCTTTTATGCATTCTGGCGCATTGCTAAAATAATACCCATTTTCAAATCAGGTTATCGTGCTTCTCCCCTTATTTATCGTCCCATCTCCTTAACTAGCAAATTACTCGAACATAACATTCACAGTCAAGTCATGAACTTCCTTGAATCAGTGTTTAACTTTGGTTCAATACTGCAATTCAATAATGCTTCTGGGCTTAAGCATTTATCCATAAAAAGGGTGCGCATTTCGCCAAACTCGTTGCTCCACTATATACCAGGTGCTTAAGTTTCACTCAATACTGAACTTAATTGATTCTTCGGGGCGTAACTTTATACCCATAAACAGTAACTAGGTAAGTAGCTATGTAACAGTGCCTCATTTATTTATTTATTTATGTATTCAAAATACCCCCAAAGGCCCTTATTACGAGGGTGTTACATGGGGAGGGGGCGATCACAGGCACTGGTCATAGTTTGTACATGCTAAAAACAAGAGAATGTAACAGAAGCAATATAACAGTGAAACATAGGTAATATACAAGATAATTAAGTCACAATTATTACAGATAAAGCATTAGTACATCTTAGGAGAACATAAGGCAACTGCAATGAAAAACACCAACAAACATCGAAAACACTGCAAAAGTCCTAAAAAATAATAACAAGATTAGTCGATAAGTCGTGAGCGAATTACATGTTGAAACTTAGTCAAGTCTGATTCCGTGGCAATGACTGATGGTAAGGCGTTCCATTCAGTTATTGTGCGTGGTAAGAACGAATATGCATAATGGGATGACTGGCAGTTAATGAATTTGACTTTGTATGGATAGTCACGGCGTGGAAAAATAACTGTTGGTGACTGAAAGAAATCATCGTGAAGTGATGGATGGTGACAAAACTTATGGAAAAGTGTTAGGCGAGAAATTTTACGGCGAAGTGCTAAGTTGTCCTTGTCAGCTTTATTCTTTAACGAGGTGACGCTGGTGTAACGTGAATAATCTGAAAATATAAATCGAGCAACACGGTTCTGCAAGGCTTCGATGTTGCAGATGATATAAGTTTGTTCGGGATCCCAGATGGCAGACGCGTATTCTAGTTTAGGATGGATTATTGTTTTGTATGCTAGTTTTTGAACTTGCATTGGGGCATCATTTAAGTTATGTTTAATAAGTCCGAGAGTGTGGTTTGAAGAGGCAAGGGTAAGATTAATATGATTATTCCATAATAAGTTTGACTGAAGATTGATGCCAAGGCACTTGTAAGTAGGGGCGAGTTCTACAGCGTTGTTATCAAGGGAGTAGGTGGTTGGAATCCTTGGCCTATTGGTGAACGACATGAGTTTCGTTTTGGAAATATTTGATGGCAATAACCAATTAGATCACCATGCATTTATTGCGTCCAGGTCAGTTTGTAGTAAGTGGCTACCAGTGTTACTTGTTACACATCGATAAACTACGCAATCGTCTGCAAATAGTCTGATTTTGGATGACACGCAACTGGGTAAATCATTAATATAAATTAGAAAGAGTAAAGGTCCAAGTACTCTGCCTTGTGGAACTCCAGACGTAACATCAGCATAACATGAGTTGGAATTGTGAACTGATGTAACCTGAATTCTAGATGAGACAAAATCAGTGGTCCATGCAATTATAGTATGTGACTGTTAAGCTCTTAAAGTTTAAGTAACAACCTATGTTGTGGAACACGGTCAAATGCCGTGGAAAAGTCTAAAAATATTGCGTCAACTTGGAACCCGGCGTCTATCAGTGCGTGTATGTCGTTAATAAATCTGGCAAGTTGGGTGTCGCATGATTAGCCCTTGCGAAAACCGTGCTGATGCTTAAAAATAATGTTATGGTCTTCAGGGAAGTTGATGACATGACTGTGTATGATATGTTCGAGTAATCTACAAATAGTGCTGGTTAAGGAGATGGGTCAATAATGAAGGGGAGAAGCAGGATCACCTGATTTGAAAATGGGTATTATTTTAGCAATGCGCCAGTCATTAGGAATGCCAACAGTTGATAGTGACTGGTAAAATAGAGCGGCTAACATAGTACAAATACTATGCGATGTATTCTTTAAAATTGTATTATTGAAACCTAGATGGTCAGCACTAGATGACGTTTTAAGATTGGTTAGTAGAGATAAAACACCAGCCTTACTGATGACTACCTCATGGATTGTGATTCCCCCTAATGTTTTTAAGTTGGCAATGAGTTAACGTTTTCATGAGTGAAAACTTTTACAACCGTATCATTAAGAAATTGAGTGCAATCTGAATCGGGGATAGGAACAGCTGAAGAATCAGTAAGAATGACGTAAGTGCGAATTCCAGGGTTCACAATACGCCAAAAGCGACGAGTATTATTTTTTAGCATGGATGGTAAATCTTGAGAAAGAAGTATGGCGAGAAGATTTTAGCATTGGCTTATAAGCCTTTTCACACGCTTTGTGTTTATCATGGGCACACGCTACACCAGTCAGCTTTGCCTACCTGTAAGGTCTCTTCTTTTTGTTATTAAGCCACCGAAGCTTGTTGGTAAGCCAAGGAGAACTACTTTTGCAGGAAATGGATAACATATGAATGTAGGTGTCAATGAGTGAACTGAGGGGGGCTTTAAAGAGGACCCAGTTCTGTTCAAGGGAACGTGAATGAAAATCTTGCAGAAATTCACCTGAAAATGTTGTTAATTCGTTGTTAATTGCGTCGAAGTTGGCTTTACCATAACACCGTATTTCCTTTTTGGTAATTATTCTTTTGCTCACGCAAAAGGTAATGCATCCAGTTATAACATCATGGTCAGCGATGCCTGCTTCTTGAGGTATGTCGAAAATATATCAGGACTATTAGTTAAAACTAAGTGTAGTATATTGGCAGAAGTTTCAGTGGATCGTGTTGGGTGACTAAAAGGTTGGGTTCATGAAAAATCAAGAGAACTGCTGAGAAAGGTATGTGCGGCCGCATCCGTGGCCGATACAGAGAGCGTCGACCAATCGATATTTGGAAAATTGAAATCGCGAAATAAGGCAATTGCTGCCCTCGGAAAAAGCGCGCACACCTCGCTCAGCACTCGATGATACTCATCGGAAAATGCGCCAGAAATGCCCGGTGGACGGTAAGAAAAGCCAATGATCACACCAAATGCAGCACCCTGTAAGGAAATCCAAATACATTCAAGAAAGGAATCTATAACGAAGGGTGCGGCAATAAATTCTTCCTTTATCGCGATGAGCCCACCGCCCCCTCTAAGCTGTTGCCTATCACATCTAAAAAATTAAAAGTGGATTCACGCGTAAAGACGCTGTTATCGTATATTGTGTTGTTAAGCAAGGTCTCGGTAAGTAACACTAAAGAAGCCTGGAATGAATTCATAAACGATGAGAATTCAATACCACTAGCGACAACACTTCTACGGTTGGTGTACAAAAAGAGAATGTTATCAGTGCTACAGTGCAATTTTACGGGTGATCAAATAGATGAACCTGAACTTAATGAAACAAAGGAGGAGGAACATCGTTCATTCCTGCGCCGGGAAACAAGAACAGCCTGGCCTTCAATGGTGTTCCACTCGCAGACGTCATTGTTAAAATGCAATTTGTTGAAAACAAGACGCACTCGAAAACCGAAACGTTTGTCGCGGTCAGTGGAACTAGAGGCGGGTGCAGACGCGACGTGCCGATTTCGTAAGCCTCTAAGATGTGTGCATGAAACTCAATCGACTATAAGTCCGGCCCGTTCTTTGATGGTGAAGTTGCATTTGGTCATTGCTCTCGCATACCACTAGAAAGAATTCGACACAGTCACCGGTACTGCTATCAATAATCTATATCCTCAGTTACTGGATTTGAGAGCTCTCGGGATTCGCGAGGGATTTGTGGATGCTCAGTCGGGTGGCTCTGGCATGTCAGCAAATACTTTAACCAGCACATGAATTAGTTGTGGGTGACTGGAATCCAGAACCGTAAATGACACCATACAGTTTTGAATTGTGGCACATTCATGAATCATGAATACTTTAGGCACCCAAGTTTCCACATAGGCATCCCGGAAGCAAGAATATTTAGAAGTCCTAGTTTTGAGTTTAACTGATGTATTTCTTTCGCTGAAAAGGGAACAGCAAGAGCTAAAGATTTAAGGGTGGCAAAGGCTCTTGCTCACTTTTCCACTTCGACACAAGCCTTTTTTGCCGCATTACGATTTCCCCATCAACATGAGAATAAAGGATGCCGAAAAAGCTTGCACAATTGATTGTTTATCTTAAAAATTAGGACATTGACCAAACCACACAAATGCATAGAACTACTCGAAGTCACAGTAAATCATTACATTCAATAAATTGCACAATGGCATAAAAGCCGCAGTCAAACGTCATTTCCAAGATAAAAGACGTCATGTATTGAAAAATGCTTTTACATTAATAAATCAGTAAGTACTTTTTCTGAAATATGGTAAATCAATATGTTTTCAGGAGCCTCATAATCTGCCTACAGGCGATCAAAATTTTCTTGACCTAGAGGCTCTTCGGTATGTTCTACCAGCAACTACAAAGATAAATCAATGTTTCAAATACAGAAGCCGAACACCGTTTTATTGTAGTATAAAGCTGGTAAGGAAAGGCGATGTTTTTCGGCAACGGGAGGTCTGCCTCTTCAATCTGCGCCGAAAGTGTCCTCTTTTGTTCCCGCACTGAAAAAAGGCACACATATATAGGAGGAAAACAGTGTTGTAATGGAGTAGGGGCACAATTATACTATAATTATAAAAGTTTTAGCAAGTGAAGAACAGGTATGCATTAAACTATGGCAATAAACGCGTTGCCAGAAGCGACAAGGAGAAAGAACTCTGGATCAAAAATGCAATGACAATTATAACAGAAAAAAGCAATGGCGTACTTTGGCTAAGTTAGGAATGGCAAACGAATAGCGCTAAAAACTTGTGCTTTGTCAGAATTGTTACGACCTTTAAAAGGAAGGCTGCTAAGCAATAAGCACATACAAAACTCGTAACAACACAGCCTTAAATAATTAATGCTCATTGGTGCAATCACCATGCAAGGCTCTCACACATGCGCTTGTCTGAGTAATGGCCGATCTGGTATAACGGCACATGACTGTCCAGAAATGCGCATTCCTAATATTGTAGGCTACGTCTACTAACATTTTCCTACATGGCGAACGTCAGGGATGTTAATAACTGAAGGGAATGATGATTTTTTCAGACATCTCAAAGTCGCAAAAATATAGGACATTATTACTAGGACACGTGCCAAGCTGTGGTTCATTTCTACCTTTCAGAACGTTATGTTAAACGCTGCACACTCCTTCAGTTTGAAACTGTTTGCCCACACCAACTTTCACAATTCAGCACTCAAAAGGCCTTTGATGCTTCACAAAAATATTGTTCAGCATGTATTCGCAGAAGAAGAGATTGACCACTCAGGGTATGCAAATAATGAAAGGAACAAAACAGCTCATATCATTGCCCTGAGACTCAGGCTTGAACGACGCTTACCGTAGAAATTACACGGAAGCAACAAGCAGCACGTTGCGTTATTTGCAAATAAGAGAGTCAAACATTGAGCAAGATACCGAAATAAATGCATAACAATATGTGTCATGACTTAGGTTCTTCGGCGATGAAGAGACCTTTCAAATGAGTCAGTAGAAAAGAAGCACAAGAAAGCGCGCGTAATAAACCATACGTCGGAGTTGTGTGCACTGCTGATCGCTTGACAGGAAGATTGTACAAGAAAACAAAAACCCATCCCCCGATAAGGGGCAAATACAGTGAAAAAAGGAATGAAGAAACATCACAGAAAAAGCACATAAATGAAGAAGAAATTAAAACGCGGGTGAGGGAGCAATTAATACAGAGAAACAAAACAGAACACACGCGCAGCCGTGCATTTTTGAGAGAGAGAGATAGAGTGATCTTTGATAGAGGAGGGACAATAAGGCCGCCCGCTTAAGCTGGGGCTTTTGGCTCTTACTAATGCATATGGTGACGAGTACGAGAACAAGCGGAAATGGTGGCTGTATGGAGGATGATACACTAAAAAGGGTTCAAAGTTAGCATCCCGCATTCTAACACTTTCATTTATTCCCCGTCCTACGCTACTAAAAGGTGCCATAGCTTGAACCAATTTCCAGCTTTGTCATAGATCATTACAGAAATTCTTCATTTCCGCAGGTTGCTCGCCAGCATAATTCTGCTCATATGTGCTCAGTTTGCACATTTTTTTGTTTAATTTGCTTCCTGTCTACGTCCTAGCTTGCGCGAAGAACTTCATTTCTGACGTGATTGTTTCCTTGCTAATTTTGTTCTCGTGCTTTATTCTGGATTTTTTTGCATGTACGAGTAGTTATGATGATAGCCCCTCACCTCTCTAATGTATTATATGCCTTTAGGAAACGAGAAATAATTTAATAAATCCTATATTGCCATAGTCAACTGTTACAGATGTGTGTGAAGTGACAGTCACTCGAGATTAGGTACCATCCATCTGAAGAAAGAAAGAAATTAAAATAATTGCGCTTGTGAAAACTGCAGGTGCTGAAGAAGGACTGCCCTATGTCTCACTCACACTAACCTAGAGAACACAAGTCCCAGATGCCATAATGTTTGCGCGCTCGGAAATCAGGCCACAGAAGTTGGAGTGAAGCAGCTATGCAAGCCCGACCTGGTTGTCAGTGGATCGGCTTTGGCATATCGAATTCGATGGTACGTCCTGACGGGCTTGTGTTGGTTGACGTGCTGATGTGAACGCTCGAGTGAGACTAAAGGTCAAACTAGATTTACGCGTGCCGTCGCGCGAAAGCTCGCGCCCACGTGCCTCACGCATGCGCAGATCGTGCAGGACATATCGTACGCGTCGAAGCACGATGCGAGCACAGATATCTAATGTTTACGCACGCTAACCAATAGCGTTGTGCAACATGGTGGCACCCGTGGCTCCCGCTTCAGCGTGACTTCTCGTGATGGCTGCGTTCTCACTCGCGTCGATCGCCAGGACCTATTGAACTGAGCTTTCCGTTTCTCTAAACTCCACAGAAAAGTTCATTATGAGTGTATAGTGTGTCTAGTTCTTCAGATCGCTCTGCGATTCCGGCGCCCGTAGGCCTAACGTGACGCGTCCACATGCAACAGCAGGATTATGGTCGCTAGTGGCATGCTGGAAGAGTAGGTGTGGCGACCAACCAATTGACGAAGGCGTACATGAACGACCCGTCTGGAGCGTAGTTCACCACTTCTCCGCATGCTGACTCAAAAGTGGCGCTGCGCTCAGTACAACAGTTCTCAGAGGCGCATTCCGTCTGGTAGATGTGGCAGACTGCACGCAAACAATAAAGTATGCAGAGTAGAAAGAAATGAGCCATTCCACTCTGTGAAGATAGTTAACCAACGAAGCGGTTTAGCTCACGACACGGAGGCGCACATAATCTTGAAATGCAGGAACGCATTTATTGTCTTGATGGGTGGTCATCGTGATGCAAGACACGCACATTCATTTATTGTCTTGATCGGTGGTAATTATTTCGCTCGCAACTGCAATCACCTTGTTTCGTAATGTGAAATCGGTGCACGTGCGCCGCTGGGTAGTCTTTTGGGCTGGATCGCTGGGACATCGCACCGGATATGTCTACAATACGGAATGCGTAAACCACTCCCTTTTCGGTAACACCACATGCACACTGAAATCACGGACAATGACAAGATGGGTAGTGTCAATGGAGCTAATCCATGCAAATTGAGTAGTTATGAACCTTACGGGACTATGAATCACTGCCCTTTGTGCTTGTTTACGGGGGTACTATTGGTCACGGGGCTATGAGCCATTGATGATGAGAGTGTACGTTGTATGCTACGACTGGAAATGCTATGCTATGATGCTATGTACGTTGTATGCATGATTGGAAAGAATTTAAGCAATTTTCGCCTCACTTTGCTGTGTGCTTGTAGCGTTTGCCTTACGGGGCTATGAGTCATTGTATTTTCTGCTTGCTTACGGGAGCATGAATGCTTACGTGGCTGTGAGCCGTTGATGATGATGATAATTTTTGTTTACGGAGAACAAAACTCCACGGAACCATAGCCTACAGAAGATAGTTCTAATGGTTCGCTGTAACACTGTCATCCGTAGTCGTCAGGGAATGAATGAATGAATGAATGAACGAATGAATGAATGAATGAAAGCCGTGAAATGTCAAGCAATTAATTTTCTGAGGATCAATGTCAAGTCTATTGTATCAGTCATGCTCGAGTTGCATGGTATTAGCATTACAGCAGGAGGTCCCAGAGTTTTGAATAAACAGCCAGGGGGACCTCCAATGTCTACATAAATAGGCTTCTCATACAAAAACAGCAAAGTATGGTCATGTGAACATTAAGAATTAGGGAAGAAGATTATTTATAACAGGAAATTGCATACGAAAGGTAATACTAATGCTAATAATTAAAAAAATCATGAACCATAATCGAAAGCGTGTGAAGAAGGAGAATAACCAGGATTAACAAATATTGTGACGCTCTTAGGTGCATAGTGGGTTCACGAATGTGACGTGCTTAGGTGCATAGTGGGTTCACGCCTCAACAAACAGTATGTGGGGGCACCGAAGGGTAGTGAACGAGGACGACGACGTGTGGCTGGCTGGCTGAATCTCGACAGGCGCTCAGTTGACCAAGGCCATCGCTTCTAACTCTACCCGACTTCAAAGTAACGCCTTTTGTGGGCGTAACAAAGTGGTGGAGGTGCTGGGTACGACAGAACGTACCACGGAGTCGCAACATCTAGAACTGCGCCGGAGCCGTCGTCTTGCCGGTCTCTTGCCAACGACCTTCCCTATGGCTCAGGACGGAGGTGGACAAATGCCAGCTATAGTTTCACCTTCTCAAAGGTCAGCGCCAGTTGGACCTTTGCAGCACTACATGGAACCACGCTCGTTCGCGGGAAAAGTGGGCGAAGACGTCGACGAGTGGCTGATGCACTACGCAAGGGTGAGCCGCTACAACCGCTGGGATTCTGTCACTCAGCTTGAATATGTTGCACTCTTTTTGAGTGAGACAGCGCTGATGTGGTATGAAAACCACGAAGACTCCCTAACAACGTGGGAGCACTTTGTCGAGGAAATTAAGAAGTGTTTTGGCGACACCCATGCCAAACAGAAACGCGCCGAGAGAACACTTGCTCAAAGAGCTCAAGCTCCTGGAGAAACATGCACTATATACATAGAGGAAATCCTCAAGCTGTGCGAAATCGTAACTCCGCAGATGTCCGAGGAAGGCCGAGTCGGACATCTCCTCAAAGGAATTGCAGAAGATGTATACAATTTTCTCATAAGTCGGGAACACGTTGATTCCGTCTCAGATGTCATGCGTCATTGCCGTACGTTTGAGACGTTGAAAACACGTCGCATTGTGCCAAAGTTTGGACGCCTGGCGAATGTGACAACCATTGCCAGCGTCGATGAGAGCCCGTCTGCCGATCTTTCGTCTACTATACGGCAGATCGTGCGTGAAGAACTGCTGCGGCACCAGGAACTTGCGCGCGACGTCATACGACAACCTGACGCTTATTACCCGCAACACATGGCGCCTGCCGCACCCTGCGCTTCCTGACAACCGGCGGTATGTGTCACAGACGTCAACCACAGAGGTGCTCCATGGCCACGTGAGGACACATTTACGCCCGAACACCGACCAGCAGAACACCCTCGCCCTAGCAGGTTTGCACGCAGACCGACCGTTCCTCCTGTGCAGCAGGCTCAGCCGCTCCGCTCTGCTACACGACCCCCCACGGCTGAGCGCTTCGAAGGGCAGTTCATCGATCGTCGTTTACCTGTGTGCTATAGCTGTGGCGACTTGGGTCACATTGCCAGGTACTGCAATCGCCGCCAACCACCGAGGTTCGACCGATCGACGATGTCTAGGCGGTACCGCGCTCCTCTGGGCGAAACATATTCGCCCTCGCACACATATTTAGAAAGCTTGCCTCACCAGCACCCGGAGCCGCTACGGAACCGTTCTCCAGCATCCGATCGCAGCTTGACACCACCACCCGCTCCTCGTGTAAGCCGGTCGCCCTCTCCGCGGCGTCGATACCCGTCGCCACCTCCGGAAAACTAGCCAGCGCGGCCGTTGGAGGTGAGGTCGCTGGACAATCTTCGATATCGACAGAGATACCTCCAACCATTTGTATGTTTAAGAATAAGGTGTTTGTATTAATTGACGGGGTTTCATCCATGGCCTTAGTGGACACAGGAGCAACCGTTTCAGTGATGAGTCTTGCGTTTAAAAGCCTCCTAGGACGAAAGGTGATGTTTCGCTGGGACCGTGCCGATACGTTTCGCGGAGTGAGTGGGGAGTTGTTGTTTCCTGTGGGCGCGTGTAATGTAGACGTTACCTTGGGTGATCAAATATTTAATGCGGAGTTCGCTGTTCTACCTCATTCTACGCATGACGTAATCCTGGGTCTTGATTTTTTGAAACTGTGTGGTGCCACCGTCGACTGCAAAACGGGTGAAATCAGTGTAGGTACGAGCTTTGCTGCGGCGTTTATGGAAGCCCCACCGTATCGTGAAAGTGTGCTTTGTGTATCCCGGGATACAGTTGTGCCTCCGTTATCCACAACGTGTGTTTCAGTCGCCTGTTTCCCCACCACCGACGGAACGTTTGACGCTACCGTGGAGCCCGTTCACCTGAGTTGCATCAAGAGGAATGTACTGATACCGTATTGCACGCTGTCAGTTGTTCAGGGACGCACCAACTTATGGGCCGTAAACTGTTCGAGTGAACCTGCAATACTACCACAGGGTCTGAAACTTGCCGCCTACCATGAAGATCACGTGCTATCGCTCGCCATTTTTACAGAGGCCCTTGATTCTGCGGATGAGCGCCATTTCGCTAATGTCTGCCCTGCGGCGCACTCCTCATTTCTGACTATGGTAAACAAGTCGCTCAGCACTAAGCAGCGTCACGAAGTGGCGAATATTCTGCTAAAACATGCCCGACTGTTTGACTTCTTCCAGCAAGAGGGACCACCATTGTTTCCTCCTTCTCGTATACACCATCGCATCGATACGGGATCTGCCCAACCGATGCGACAGAAACCATACAGAGTCTCACCGTCGGAGCGCAAGGTGATCAATGACCAAGTCCACGAAATGCTAAATAAGAATGTAATCCAAGAATCCTGTAGTCCGTGGGCAGCGCCAGTGATCCTGGTTAGAACGAAAGATGGTACATGGCGATTTTGTGTTGACTACCGCCGCCTCAACACCATCACTAAAAAGGACGTATATCCTCTTCCGCGTATTGATGATGCTATCGACTGCTTCTCATCAGCGTCTTACTTTTCGTCTGTTGACTTGAGGTCGGGGTACTGGCAGATTCCTATGCACGAGGCAGACAAGAAGAAAACGGCATTTGTAACACCAGATGGACTTTTTGAATTTAATGTGATGCCGTTCGGGCTCTGTAATGCGCCTGCAACTTTCGAGCGCTTCATGGACAACATCCTGCGTGGTTTGAAGTGGGAAGTATGCATGTGCTATCTAGATGAAGTAGTGATTTTCGGGCGCACGTTCAGTGAGCACAACGCACGTCTCGATCTTGTGCTAGACTGCTTGGACAAAGCGGGTTTGGTGCTCAACTCGGAGAAGTGTCATTTTGGAGAGCGCCAAACACTCGTTCTGGGACACCTAGTGGATAAGGACGGTGTACGGCCTGATCCAGCGAAGACTGCTACGGTGGAAGCCTTCAAGCAACCTCGCCATGTAAAAGAGCTACGCAGTTTCTTAGGGCTTTGCTCGCACTTCCGCCGGTTTATTCGTGGATTTGCCAACATCGCGTATCCGCTGACATGCCTCCTCCAGAAGGGCGTTCCCTTTGAATGGACTCCTAAATGTGAAGCTAATTTTCGTGAGCTGAAGTCTCGTCTGACGTCTCATCCCATTCTCCGACACTTCGACCATGCGGCTCCCACAGAAGTTCATACGGACGCTAGCGGTATTGGCATCGGCGCCGTCCTTATTCAACGCGTCGACACCAAAGAACACGTCGTCGCCTATGCGAGTCGTTCTTTAAGTAAGTCCGAGCGTAACTACACCGTTACAGAGCGAGAATGTCTTGCAGTTATTTTCGCAGTACAGCGCTTCCGGTCGTACCTGTACGGGCGCCCCTTCTCTGTGGTGACAGACCATCATTCTCTCTGCTGGCTGGTTAATCTCCGTGATCCGTCGGGCCGGCTTGCGCGTTGGACACTCCGTTTACAGGAATATAACTTTACCGTTTCTTATAAAAGCGGCCGCCGACACGCCGACGCTGACTGCCTCTCGCGCATGCCGCTTCCAACGACGGACTGCGACGCGGACAACTTCGACTGCTATATCGCATCACTGGAGCCGGGATTTCCTGATATAAATACCTTCAAGGTCGAGCAACAAAAAGACAGAACTTTAGAACCACTACTCATTATTGCAAGGCAATCAGCACCGTCCACTCGTTTCTGTCTTCGTGATGGGGTTCTTTACAAAAATAACTATTCTACTACAGGCCCACGATATCTTCTGGTGGTCCCGGAGAGTCTCCGTGTCTCCGTCTTGCGCGCTATGCATGACGATCCAACATCTGGACATTTGGGTTCTGCGCGAACTCTCTACTGCCTCCAAGGAAGGTTCTACTGGCCTAAAATGCGCCAGAGGACCGCTCAGTATGTGTCCAGCTGCAGCGAGTGTCAACGTTATAAGCGTCCGACGAGTGCTCCTCCTGGTCAACTCCATCCAGTGCCGCCCCCCAGCTCTCCCTTTGAGCAAGTTGGCATCGACCTCCTCGGTCCTTTCCCGCGTTCATCCGATGGGAATCGCTGGATTATCGTGTGTGCCGATCACTTGACACGCTACTGTGAGACAGCTGCAATACCATCGGCTACTGCAACCGAAGTGTGTATTTTTCTGCTGCGTTTTGTCATTCTCCGACATGGACCTCCCAGAGTCATCATCAGCGATCGTGGGCGGCAGTTCACTGCAGACGTGGTTGAAGAGATGCTTCGTCTATGTGCTTCAAGGTTTCAACATTCCACCCCGTATCATCCCCAAACAAATGGCCTTACGGAACGCACGAACAGAACTCTTACTAACATGCTGTCCACGTATGTCGAGTCAGATCATAAGAACTGGGACAGCGTGCTACCTTTCATTACGTACGCATTTAACACCTCAAAGCATGAAGTTACGGGCTACAGTCCCTTCTTTCTTCTCTACGCTCGTCCGCCTCGTTATACACTAGACACTATCTTCCCGTTTTCCATCCACGATAATCTTTGTATATCAGAGACAGTCTGTCTTGCTGAAGAAGCCCGACGACTTGCTTCGTTACGCACTCTTGCTTCAGAAGACCGCTCGAAGGCACGCTGCGACCGCCGACGCCGACACGTTATATATGACCCTGGTGATTTAGTGTTGCTCTGGAAACCAACCAGGAAACGTGGACTATGTGAAAAACTGCTGGCCCACTGTGTTGGACCCTATGTTATTACGGAGCGCATCAGCGAATTAACCTACCGCATAGCACGTCTCACATCAAATGGCCGACGGTCAGCAAAGACTGAACTTTCGCGTGTCGCCCGTTTAAAGCCCTTTATTTCTCGACAGCCTGTTTGACTTGCCCGGCGGGCTTCGTCTGCGCGGAGGGAAATGTGACGCTCTTAGGTGCATAGTGGG
Organism: Dermacentor andersoni; assembly: GCF_023375885.2. Taxonomy (NCBI): domain Eukaryota; kingdom Metazoa; phylum Arthropoda; class Arachnida; order Ixodida; family Ixodidae; genus Dermacentor; species Dermacentor andersoni. The sequence goes on from NC_092820.1 coordinate 43,408,156, forward strand.
TTCACGAATGTGACGCGCTTAGGTGCATAGTGGGTTCACGCCTCAACAAACAGTATGCGGGGGCACCGAAGGGTAGTGAACGAGGACGACGACGTGTGGCTGGCTGGCTGAATCTCGACAGGCGCTCAGTTGACCAAGGCCATCGCTTCTAACTCTACCCGGCTTCAAAGTAACGCCTTTTGTGGGCGTAACAATATATTCAACCTGACATGGCCGACCAAAGTCGTCTTATGATCAGTAATATTATTTTTTCCACAAAAACAAAAGTTGTACAGCAATATGACATACCTGTTGATAATTAAGAAATTAAGATGACGCGGTTAATTACTGAATGAAATATTTCTTGGTGCGCGCGGAATATGTATCAAACTTGTGTGATCATTTTATTTCCAAAGGTAATGAATTCCATATTGCTATGCCCGAGAAGGGTACTGTGAACTTGTCGTAATTCGTCCTTACGGCAAGTACAAGAAGATTATTGCGCAGGCAAAACCGGGTACTGTTGTTGTTAGTAATATTTTCAGGATTAATGCATTCAATGAAGTTGCCGTGTTTGATGGTATTTGCAATGATGGATAGTTTGTGAGGGAATAAATGACGTAACAAGGGAATGTTCAGTCTAGGAAGAAGTGGCCTGCAGGACAAATCAAATGGGTTGAAAGCCCCCTCCCCCCATTAGTCTCATAGCTTGGTTCTCAAGTCGCTGCACACGTTCAAAATGCGTAGAATACGTTTTGTCCCATGATGACGCACAAAACGGGAGATGGCTATGAATATAAGCAAAATACAACAATCGTAGAATGTGAGGTGGATAATCAGTTCTTGTCTTTACTATAACGTGGATGCCAAATGCAATCGTTTTCACAAGTGGTCACGCGTGTCAATGAAATTTCAGTTCAGTATCTCACATCACACCGAAGAACCGCGCTTCGTTCAAAACCTGTATGACGTAATCACCAATATCAACAGATGGGACATCGATTGAATGTCGTTGGAAATGGAACACCATATATATGGTTTTAGTCGGATGTAGGCACAGATGACTATTTTGGCACTATATAGTAGTACTGTTTAGGTCGGTGTTAAGGTTAGACTGGAGTGTGGCAATTGATTTAGGGGATGTAAAGATGGGCGTGTCATCAGCGAAAAATATGCACTTGGTGTTAGCGAAAATGCTAGGTAGGACATTAATAAACATGAAAAATAAAAGTCGACCTAACATTGATCCCAGTGGGACACCAACGTTAATTAGCCTGGATGATGAGAGATGGCCGTTAACCTACACCGTTTGTGACCGGTTATTACTCAAGTAGCCTATTATAATGTTTAGCGCAGGACCAGGTATACCAAATGATTTGAATTTAACAAGTCGTATGCGATGGTTTATTGTGTGGAGTGCCTTGGTCAGGTCGATGAATACAGAACACGTAATTAGACCTCTGTCAATCGAGTTTGCTTGATTTCATCTGTTGAAGTAAAAGGTGCCAGTTCGGTTGAATATCCTAGGCAAAATCTGAATTGCTGAGGAGACAAAAGGTAAAATTTATTTAGGTAGCACCGTAATCGAGTGTGGAAATACTTTTCAATCACTTTACCAAATAAAGGAAGGCTACAAATTGGCCTTTAATTCCCTGTTTAAGTATGATCTCGTTTTTCTGAAAAGATGAACTATTCTACGAACTTTAAGACCGCTCAGAAACATTACTGCAGAGAACAGTTTGTAAAATATTAGCGACTAAACTGACGATATTTTATGCGAAATTAGTGTTTGTGTGATTTTCGTATTGGTAGAATTACTTATCCAATTCTTCGAATTGGGTTATTAGTAGCAGATATGAAAATATTTGCAATGGCGCTAACCCGCCATTGCAGGAAACGAGTGTCACCGCCAAAAAAGGCACTCTCTCCACTTGCCCTGTCTAGCCTCAGCAAGCGAAATTCCGTCCATGTCTTCCCCCATGCCACAGCCGGGGGATGGCCTGACTGATACGCTACCGTGCGCGCCTTGTATTTTTCTGTCGCATTTTGGCTGAACGGTGCAGTGCCGGCGACGGTTTCGCACGCGAGCTCTTTTGTCTGTTTTGTTTCGCCCAGCAGACGATTTTACGTGCTCTGCACGAGAACATCTGATGAGCGCCGTAATCACGAGCAATGATGCAGGCGTGAGAGGATGAACGAGCATGACCGCGCCGCTGGAGTACACTTGAAAACGCCATAGTTTCGTTCTCTACGCGCACGACTGCCTGATGTAGGAACAAGCAGACGAAAAGGAAGTACATCTCTCTTGCCACACTGCACGATATAAAAGAAAAACATGTGGACATTCGGCTTGTGTGTCCATTGCATCCATTGCAATGCTTGCATCCATTGATACAACACAGTAAACGAACAAATGATGTCGGCTTGAATAAATTTTGTAGTCACGTGTCCCTATGTCCGACGTCACAGCGCTGCCATGTACGTAGGCCCACTTGCACGATAAATACGTGGACTCACTCGCTGGGAGTGCAACGTCCGCGAGGAGAGCGGCAAACGGCGTTTCGTTTGATATTCAATCTCATTGCGTGACGAGTAAGGAAGTAATGCTTAGCAGACGCGATAGTTCGCACGCATAATATATGCACGGGGCTTCTCAGCTCAAAATGGCCAGACCTGTTGAGGGGTCCGACCTTGAAGGCAATATAATGGCGGTGGCAGCAATAGTTGTCAGCAAAAAGCTCACTAAACTGTGCAGGCCCCTGCCGTTCGCGAAACACAATTAAATCGCTCCCGCGCTGCTCGAACATGCAATTTACTACAAAAGCTGTTGTTAAATCTGACCCTTTTGATTTCGTCTACGCATTACCCACGGTATGCCTCTTCTTTTATTGTAATATGATCAAGAGTCTTGTTTAGTTCAACAATGAATTTCTGTAATGGTACCAGTTTTTTTTAACAATGTAATCACAGCTAAAACTTACAATTTTCGCCATGCGTTAGACATCTGATGAGCCCCATTTTCGCCACACGCAAACTCGGCGTGACATCAAAATTCCTAAGGCACTCTATAACGTGTTCGAGCACTTCCTTTATATATGTTTTTATTGGGATAATTACTTGCCCTGAAACGTTAGCTCTTGAAGTGCATATCTGTAATATATGTGTGCTGTGAGGCCCGCGTACTGTTTTAATTCAAGAAGCGTTTCGTCGAATCTGTTACCACTTATCCAGCGGTCATAGCCATGGATGCCACACTGTAGAGGTGGAGAGCTTGCAGTAGGAGACGCGACAGTTCCGTTTGTAAGCCTGGACGTGTGCATATTAGGTGGTACACATCTGCCTATCGATCACTGGAACCGATCAGTCTGAGCACGTAGCACCCAGTGGTAAATGCGGCCAGTTTCACTTTGAGACCACAGCCGCTGTAAGGGCCACCCCGGCCCGAAGCCTTCTAACTACAACTTGTGTTTAATGTTCGTGGCGACAAATGCTACTGTAAAGCCCTCTACCTCCTCCAGACAAATGTCGGTGCTCTCGCTGACTCACAATAATACAAAACGACGTCTACCAAGGCCAAAATTCAAGCCAATCAGACGCGCGCTGGCGCGCGTCTAGTAGGTCCACAACGTCGTTATTCGCAAGGCGCGGTAAACGCCAGGCACGGGGGCGCCAGCTTTCACGCGCCAGCATATGAACGTGTAGTTTGGCCTTAAAATTTCCACGGCAGGCCTCCAATTGTACCCAGCAAGCGTTCAACGCGAAAGCGTGCAAACAACTCGACATGGAGGCATTTATCCGTGTGACACATTTCATTGTGGATACTCCTGGCGCATTTTTGACCTCGGCGTCGCCTTGATGTTCCGTATAAAGCCCATACCACACGTACGCTTGCCAAAGTGCTCATGCTCGCGTCTACGCCTCTTGCACCTGCCACGCCTCGCGAGCAATGGTGCATTTCATCCACAAACAGGCGCGTCCATGCGCGCGACAGCACGCGTTCACTTGGCTATATCACAGACGCCTTCGAAAACGCCACTTCGTACTTTCTTACTGACAGTGCTTCAGAATGCTTTGATACTTTTAAATGCAATTGTTATATTTTTAGAGCTGTTAGATGAGCACGAAAAAAGAAAGATTAAGCACTTTTTTGCACGATATAAATCTGCTTCACTGAGAGTTGAATGTACGGCGCCGTAGCTGCGTAGCCAGGCGTGCCGACACGAGGCATCCCAAACGCGCGATAACAGAGAGCAGCTGTTGACCAAATATCGTGCCCCGTTTCATCGCGTACGAGCCGTGCCGCACTGTCCGCGCATGCGTGGGCGCGCGGACGTGAACTTGCGCGTGTCCACAAGCGCACGTGTGGTGTGGGCTTGAAGGAACACTAAAGGCAAATATTAAATCAAGCTAATCTGATAGATTAGGCCTCTGTAAACTCTAAGGCTTCAATAACATCGCAAACAGAGCCTTCATAACCGAGAATTTGAGGTAAATGCAGGCATGATTAGTTTCTCCCCCGGGACCTTTAAGTGCTTGGAGAGGACGAAATCACTCCCCAGGTAAATTCTGTACCTTCTGTTCAAACACTCGTGGGAAAAAAAAAAAAAAAAAACGGTACTGTATTCTAGTATGAGACGAAATAAAACGCTGCTTCTCCAGTTCTATTTTATTTTTAGAAAAAAAGAAATGTACACATTGAAATACCCTCGACAACGACGCAGGCGGTTGAAAGGTTTCGTTTTCGCTCAACTGCGCACCGCCCACGTGAGATTGCGCCGCCGCGCATGCGCCGACGAGGAGAGGTCATTCAGGCGAGACGCGCAACCAACGCGATGCAGAGGCTCCCTCCATTATGGTGGCGTGATCTAGTTCAGCGTCCTGCAAAGGCATCCTTTAACGCACCATAAATATGAGTTCAATGTTTTGTAAGTGGCCATCTGATATGTCTCAAAAATACACGGAAGGAGTTTTACACGAAATCTATGAAATGCTATAGTTTTCGTATCATATATTGAATACTATGAGCCTGGAGGAAGTGGGAGGTAGCAACTTGGCGTCGCCTTTGCGGTTGCCACTTCGCGCAAATTTACTCTAATGTGTTTAGCCGTAAAAACATTACGACGTTATGGTGCGGTATCAAGCTACTAGTGGACGGGCAAATATAATCCATAATGGGAAACGAGAAGTCTAGCATTCTTCAATAGCAGCAAAGAAAATCTGCATATAAAGACGCCGGCTGCGGATATTTTACATTAACACCATTTGATCCGTATTCGCACGCACCCAGCTCCATTGGAAAACTGAAGACAAACTTGCGTAGGCGTCGCAGAGCAGGTATGGAGTTTGTTTAACGTACCTAGAGTGCGATTTTCGTTAGGTAGTGGCTCCATAGACGGCCCTGATGCGTTCGGGAATTCCTCCGCCCTGAAACTCATGCATTCTTATCGGTTTACCCGTTTAATGATAGCGAAGTAAATTCACCAAGAACTGGTAACAAGAGACATGTCATCCGTAGTGTTATTAAGCCCATCCGTCAGCTAATGCGAGCATCGGCAAAAACAAGAATGTGAAATAAATTTTGTATACCGTACCAATTGAGCGCGCTTTTCTTTAGGCTGTGGCTGTACTGACAGTTCCATCATGGTCTCCGCTTGGTTCAATACTAAAATACATTCAGTTTTCTCGGCTTACCCGTTTAACCGTAGGGAAAGAAATTAAACAAGGAGGGAACATCGGCAAAAATTGGGAACAGGAAACACGTCATGCCTAGTGTTCATCCCATACGTTAGGTTACGCGAGCAGCGAAAAAAAAAGAACGTGAAATAATTCTAGACTGCGTCTTTTTTGTTATTTCCCGCAAAACTAAGAAGTTTTGCTTTTAAATGGACTTATACTTTGGTATTTATTTTTGTTGCGTTGCCTGGCAACAAGTTAGCGGCACCACAGACGCGTCATATGCATGCGTTATGCGTCAGACACGCCACCGAAGCGAGTAAAGCAGGCTGCATATGTGAAATTCACCTCTTCGGCGACCCGCATCTATTGGATGAAGCCAGTTTCTTATGCTGCCGGCGTATTCTTGCGTTCGTTGGGCACTTCGACACGGCGCCAATGCACTATTGAACAACAGCAAGGTGAGAAATTTCGTTTGACAGCCTGCGACGCATTCCAATCAAATTTGGCAATCAATTAGGTATTCCAATCAAACCGAGGCTTGGGACGCAGTAAGCGAAAGACAGCTCAGCTGTCTTGGCGTAGTTAATTCGAGGTAATGGCTCATACATACTAGCAGATGTTTGCGATGCTTTCTAAGAGCCCCAAGATTAGTTTACCTTTTTCTGGTAGTTTTCAGGCATAGTTAGTTTCGTGTGCACTGAATCTTACTGGGACAAGTTTTAGCGGTTTCTCTGGCTCCGAACATTATTGTAAATAATTTAGTTGCTTTTTGACAGGCCTTTGATGCACGCTCACCGCGGCTAGCGTTGTGACGCAGTCAGCGAAAAGCAGCTTCGTCATGGTGAGAAAGTACGTTTGCGTTTCCTGAATCTCAGTGGGACAAGCCTATGACGCTTTTGTGGCCCAAACATAAACATTTTTTAGGTACTCATGCTTGCGAAAATGCGGCCACCAATTGCCAGGGATGATAACACTGGAGTGTGTTGCTTGCGCCGCTAGGTAACGCCAAGTAGGTAAAAAACTAAGAACTTCAAAATTCTGTCTTCTGAATGGCTGAAAACAGGCTTTGCAGCCACGCATTTGTCTTGAGTGCGAATAGAAGGAATTCTTCCAGCGTCTAGCATGGTCTGGCTGAGAGCCTGTGTTGCGGCCACCTCTGTGCACCATCGCGTCGGCTGATGCCAAGTCGTTTTTTAGAAGCGCAGTCGCACGTGTATTTTTGCTCTTAAAGCGCATGAAGTTAGTTCTCGGAATGGGGAATGCTTGCAAATCAGATGTTTTGATATTTCTTAGTATTGTTTTGGATGATCCGGGCATATTCTATACGCCACATGTACGTAGAAGCGAATTGCTTTGGTTTGTAATGCCGCCCATTCACGACTTTCGAACGCTTCGCCCCTACAGGCAGTATTCCTAACAGGTCTAAAGACGTACTCGACACGTGCTTGTCATTTTTTCAGCTGCTGCCGTCCAGTGGAGCTTCGTACAACAACTACTGCTTGTTTCTTGGTGTTACAACGCTGGATGAATGGACAAAAAGCCCGGAAGGAGCATTATATAGAGCAAGAAAACAGTTCCTCATTTAGAATGCCTCTTGCGTCTGCTTTATCACATTGAACGTGGCAATGATGCGATGGACGATTGTAAAGATCGTTCGCAATCATTTGAGCTAAGTTAAACCATTCCGTACTAAGAACGCGGGCGGTTGAGCTGCATAAGCAAAAAAAAAAAAAAAAGACCGCTGGGCCGATTAGCGCGGCCAGCGGAACGCGAGCTAGATAGCGCTGAAAACAGAAACCGGCAGATGTTAATCCCATCTTAATTAAAAGTGCGCGAAATATACGTCGACGAGAAACAGAGAAACGACAAACGCGGGCGCTACTCGCAACGAACAGTTTATTTCCAAAGAAACAGAATAAGTAGAAAATTACGCTCAAACTATGACAACCACCCTCTCTCAAGTGTGCACGAGCAAACGAAAATAACGTAGACATGCCAACACCAATGCTGGCTATTCAAGAACTGATTTGCGCAAACTCCCGAAGGTAACACACTTCTGTCTGTGACAAAGCTATCGAGGGTAGGCTGATGCATCTGTCACCCTCCAAAAGCACGTAAAAGGCTTTCATTATTTTTCTTGTTTTTTTGCGCTCTATTCCTGTACAAAATTTGTTCTATCAAAAACCGGTTTACACTATCTTAAGCGGCAATGAACCGCCAAATATGAACCAGTGTCAATCTTTACATTGAGCGCATGTTCCTGGATCCTGATATTTAAACATCGATTTGATTGCCCTACGTAATTTGTTCCGCAAAAGCACGGTATCTTATAACCAACTTGAATTTTGCAATCCAAGTACATCTTATGGCTGACAGAATGTCCTGCAGGTTTGTCATTCACCTCGCGGTTCCTTTTTTTTTTTCATGGACAGCTGGGCAAACCTGACCAAGCCTACACTAATGACATCTATCTTGCACGAGCATGCCACGCTTTTTAACCCGTCTCCTAAAGTACGGATTCTTGGTTTCAAGAGAAGAGCATAGCGAGTGTGAGTGGCGTAGTGACGGGTGGGGGGGAGGGGGGAGGAGGTTGCTTCGGGGGCCGTGGGCCCCGGGTGCGACTTGGGGTGGGGAGGGTTGTCATATATTTCCGAAGGCTCCCTTCTTTCCGCCAGCTTGACTGTACGTAAATTGTAAAGAATGTTCCGGTAACCAGCAGCCCGAGCTCATGTACCCGCTGTATCAGATGTGTAGTGCTGCAGAATTGGCGGTAGCAGCTTCAGCAACATCCTACGTAATATTTGCACGAATGTGCGGGCTAAAAAATTTAATTTGGTAACTGGTCACTAAACTACTCGCCTTGGCGGAACATTTCGTGTGCGGTGCGCTCGTGCGTTGCACTCAGATTCATTGCATCGCTAAACATGGAATCTCGCGATGTGGGTCTTGGGTCCCTCTTCCGTTAATTCCGTGGTATCCTAAAATAATATTTTAAATAACTACCCAATTAGCAATTATAGAGCAAAGAGAGAGAGAGATACAAATCAGAGGAAGGCAGGGAGGTTAACCAGACTTAAAACGTTCGATTTGCTACCCTGCACTAGGGGAAGGGAAAGGGGAAGTAAAGACGGAAAGAAGAGCGTGACAAAAATAAAAGCGTGAGAAAAAAATATGAAAAGGGACGAAATGGGGTCATTATATATAGTCTTTCTAATAGGCCACTATCAGGTAGAAAAGTCAACAAAGCCTTGACCGACTTTTGCTGCGACGACAGTTCACGTCGGCATTCCAAAACTGACTGTTCTGAAAGTGGCCTGTCGTCAAGGCGTGCCAACGCGGTCGCTAGTGACAGCCGGTGCGCATTGTATTGAGGGCAGTGGCAAAGCACGTGTTCGATAGTCTCTCCGCCGCCGCAGAGCAAGCATGGCAATTACAGAGTTGAGGACCCAAAGTCACATTATTAACTCAACAAAAACTTCCCTAAACAAAATCGTCTAGGGCGATAGAGCCTGCACCATGGCAGTACCCAAACTAATAAGAAATACTACGCCAGTCACATCGATCTTTCTATCCTATCCATGGCGAATACAGAGCAACAGTAGCGCACGCTTGCATTCTGACAGCAGATGTGGAAATGCACATATCACAAGTTATCAGTGGAACACCCTGTGTTATTTTGCGCAGAAAATAAAACATCTTGTATAACTGCTACATTCGTGATTTCAGGGAACGAAAGCGAAGGGGGTGGATGTGTGGTTTCCAAGGCAGTTGTGCTTGTTCTGAAACATCACTCCTCCCCTCCGCTTCCCGGAAATTTTCCATATCCTGCTCTTCCTTACTACAACTGGGGACTGGGGGATGACCGAAGACCTATGGGCCCCGGGTGCCAGACGACCCAGCTACGCCACTGTGGAAGGTGCTTCAACACTTTTCACCCTGGTATAAGGCTCATAGGTAGTGGTTCCCAATAATGCTACGCACTTTCCGACAGTTCCCCTGTGTCGAGTCATCATCATCATCAGCAGCAGCAGCCTAGTTACGCCCACTGCAGGGCAAAGGCCTCTCCCATACTTCTCCAGCTACCCCAGTCATGTACTAATTGTGGCCATGTTGTCCCTGCAAACGTCTTAATGTCATCCGCCCACCTAACTTTCTGCCGCCCCCTGCTACGCTTCCCTTCCCTTGGAATCCAGTCCGTAACCCTTAATGACCATTGGTTATCTTCCCTCCTCATTACATGTCCGGCTCATGCCCATTTCATTTTCTTGATTTAGACTTAGATGTCATTTACCTGCGTTTGTTCCCTCACCCAATCTGCTCTTTTCTTATCCCTTAACGTTACACCTATCATTCTTCTTTCCATAGCTCGTTGCGCCGTCCTCAATTTCAGCAGAACCCTTTTCGTAAGCCTCCAGGTTTCTGCCCCGTACGTGAGTACTGGTAAGACACAGCTGTTATACACCTTCCTCTTGAGGGATAGCGGCAACCTGCTGTTCATGATTTGAGAATGCCTGCCAAACGCACCCTAGCCCATTCTTATTCTTGTGGTTATTTCAGTCTCATGATCCGGGTCCGTGGTCACTACCTGCCATAAGTAGATGTATTCCCTTACCACTTCCAGTGCCTCGCTACCTATCGTAAACTGCTGTTCTCTTCCTAGACTGTTAAACATTACTTTAGTTTTCTGCAGATTAATTTTCAGACCCACCCTTCTGCTTTGCCTCTCCAGGTCAGTGATCATGCATTGCAATTGGTATCCTGAGTTACTAAGCAAGGCAATATCATCAGCGAAACGCAAGTTGCTAAGGTATTCTCCATCAACTTTTATCCCCAATTCTTCCCACTCCAGGTCTCAGAATACCTCCTGTAAACATGCTGTGAATAGCATTGGAGATATCGTATCTCCCTGTCTGACGCCTTTCTTTAATAGGATTTTGTTGCTTTCTTTGTGGAGGATTACGGTGGCTGTGGAACCGCTATTGATATCTTCCAGTATCTTTACATATGGCTCATCTACACCCTGATTCCGTAGTGCCTTCATGACTGCTGAGGTTTCGACTGAATCAAATGCTTTTTCGTAATCAATGAAGGCTATATATAAGGGTTGGTTATATTCCGCACATTTCTCTATCACTTGATTGATAGTGTGAATATGGTCTATTGTTGAGTAGCCTTTACGGAATCCTGCCTGGTCCTTTGGTTGACAGAAGTCTAAGGTATTCCTGATTCTATTTGCGATTACCTTAGTAAATACTTTGTAGGCAACGGACAGTAAGCTGATCGGTCTAAAGTTTTTCAAGTCTTTGGCGTCTCCTTTCTTATGGATTAGGATTATGTTAGCGTTCTTCCAAGATTCCGGTACGTTTGAGGTCATGAGGCATTGTGTATATAGGGCGGCCAATCTTTCTAGGACAGTGTTCCCACCATCTTTCAACAAATCTGCTGTTACCTGATCCTCCCCAGCTGCCTTCCCCCTTTGCATAGCTCCCAAGGCGTTCTTTACCTCTTCCGGTGTTACTTGTGGGATTTGAAGTTCCTCTAGCCTATTCTCTGTCACCTTATCGTCATGGGTGTTACTGGTACTGTATAAATCTCTATATAACTCTTCAGCCACTTGAACTATCTCACCCATATTAGTAACGATATTGCCGGCTTTGTCTCTTAACGCACACATCTGATTCTTGCCTATTCCTAGTTTCTTCTTCACTGCTTTTAGGTTTCCTCCGTTCCTGAGAGCCTGTTCAATTCTATCCATATTATAGGTCCTTATGTCCGCTGTCTTACGCTTGTTGATTAACTTAGAAAGTTCTGCCAGCTCTATTCTAGCTGTAGGGTTAGAGGCTTTCATACATTGGCGTTTTTTGATCAGATCTTTCGGACTATGGTCCTCTTCCTGGGTTAAAGCCGAATACCTGTTCTGTAGCTTGATCCGGAATTCCTCTAGTTTCCCTCTTACCTCTAACTCATTGATTGGCTTCTTATGTACCAGTTTCTTCCGTTCTCTCCTCAAGTCAAGGCTAATTCGAGTTCTTACCATCCTATGGTCACTGCAGCGCACCTTGCCGAGCACGTCTACATCTTGTATGATGCCAGGGTTCGCGCAGAGTATGAAGTCGATTTCATTTCTAGTCTCACCATTCGGGCTCCTCCACGTCCACTTTCGGCTAACTCGCTTGCAGAAAAAGGTATTCATTATTCGCATATTATTCTGTTCTGCAAACTCTACTAATAACTCTCCTCTGCTATTCCTAGAGCCTATGCCATATTACCCCACTGACTTGTCTCCGGCCTGCTTCTTGCCACCCTGGCATTGAAATCGCCCATAAGTATACTGTATTTTGTTTTGACTTTACCCATCGCCGATTTCACGTCTTCATAGAAGCTTTCGACTTCCTGGTCATCATGACTAGATGTAGGAGCGTAGGCCTGTACAACCTTCATTTTGTACCTCTTATTAAGTTTCACAACAAGACATGCCACCCTCTCGTTAATGCTATAGAATTCCTGTATGTTACCAGCTATGTTCTTATTAATCAGGAATCCGACTCCTAGTTCTCGTCTCTCTGCTAAGCCCCGGTAGCACAGGACGTGCCCGCTTTTTAGCACTGTATATGCTTCTTTTGGCCTCCTAACTTCACTGAGCCCGATTATATCCCATTTACTGCCCTCTAATTCCTCCAATAGGACTGCTAGACTCGCCTCACTAGATAATGTTCTTGCGTTAAACGTTGCCAGGTTCATATTCCAATGGCGGCCTGTCCGGAGCCAGGGATTCTTAGCACCCTCTGCAGCGTCGCAGGTCTGACCGCCGCCGTGGTCAGTTGCTTCGCAGCTGCTGGGAACTGAGGGCCGGGCTTTGATTGTTGGGTTCATATAGGAGGTTGTGGCCAAGTACTGCAGCAGGGTGGCCAATCCTGCTCTGGTGAGAGAGTGCGTTACCGGTTCTGGTCACCGGGATCAGGCCGCACTCCAGGCCTGTTTGTGGAATTTTCTCAACACACGTTTTTTTGTTTTTGTTTTTTTGGTATTTTCCGGTGGGGAATTGTGCGGCATCGGGATTTGAATCACGGTCCTCTTGCACGGGAGGCGGATACTCTACCATCCCCGCAGGAGTTAAGTTAAAAATTAAATTATGGGGTTTTACGTGCAAAACCACTTTCTGATTATGAGGCACGCCGTAGTGGAGGACTCCGGAAATTTCGACCACCTGGGGTTCTTTAACGTGCGCGTAAATCTAAGTACACGGGTGTTTTCGCATTTCGCCCCCATCGACATGCGGTCGCCGTGGCCGGGATACGATCCCGCGACCTCGTGCTCAGCAGTCTAACACCATAGCCGCTGAGTAACCACGGCGGGTCCTGCAGGAGTTGTACGCCTCATTTAACCTATAGTGGTGCCCTATTTGATCAGTCAAGGTGGACCAATCTGAGCTCGGTTATACCGCACCGATGGCACTCGGCTAGAGAATCTGGTATTTATGACCTGCACATGTGTGGCCATACATAATTGAAGATATATATGTTTTTTTTTTAAGAGGGTACCCGTACAGTGGTAAAATAAAGGAAAAGGCATTAAAAAGAAAGAAAGAAAAAGAAAGAAAGAGAAAGCGGAAAGAAAAAGGAACATGACAGGCGATTTGAACTCGTGACCATTGGATGTTGCCCGGAAAGATAGCTCAATCGGTTGGTTCGTCAGGCCCCAGGTTACTTTGAGGTTACCAGGTGCGAGGGCGGCACGCATAGCGTGGGAAGCTAGCCGCCAGAATAACTATCTCAAGGACTGCTGCTGACGGGGGCGAAATACCTTCGTGTAATTATAATAACCCTAATCGGACTACTTTCGAAAAAAAAAAAAAGGAAACGGCCCAGAGGGCTATACTACGAGAGATATGACTGATAATTTTCTATATATATATATATATATATATTCATCTCATCTATGGGATCGCATGCGCGTGCTGTTGCTTTGTTTCTGCGTGTAGTAGTTAAGAGAGCCAGTTTAAGGGCGGAGAAGAAGGAAGGAAAGGAAAGCAAAATTTGCAGTGCCGTGGTTTTAAAGCGCACCCGTGGTAGCGAAACGGAAGGCAATATAAGCGTGCGTGGTCAAGATACGCACACGACAAACTGCCTTAAAACATTTAGACTTGAGGGAAAGCTTCGTTAACACACGATAGCACAGCAATCAGCACTCGAATATAATTAACCCTTATAATAATTGTAAATATTCATCTCATCTATGGGATCTAATGCGCGCGCTGTTGCTTTGTCTCTGCGTGTAGTCGTTAAGAGAGCCAGTTTAAGGGCGGAAAAGAAGGAAGGAAGGGAATGTCTCTGAAGCAAAATTTCAGCGTTGTGGTTTTAAAGCGCAACCGTGGTAGAGAAACGGAAGGCGATATAAGCGAGGCTGCTCCAAATTTCCAATGTGGCTCTTGAAACCTTCAGTTTTATCGTAGGGTTGTTGCGTCCCTGGTGATCATAAACGCGTAACTCCTGCGTCATGTCCTACTTCTTTTTGTCAATGGCAAGGTGAGGTCTCTTTTTACGCCTCGGTAATTAAACCTGCAATTTAGGCTGAGCGCAAGCCGGCCGCTGCCGCTTTACTTCAATTTTAAGCCTCGTTCACGGTATTTTAGGAAGAAACGTTCTCGACTATTTTTGTGGCCCCCACCAATGTAAATCTTGTTTCCGAACTAGAGTTCTTAGTACTGCAGAAAAGTGCGGTCAACGTGTCAACATACCTGTAGAAAGCGCGACGAGCGTTCGCTAGGAGTGATAACATGATAACATGGAAGCGCATTGCTTGTGTGTTCGTGTTCGGTTAATAGTAGTGATATATATCAATAAACTGTCTCCAAGAGGCGTACTCGCATTTCCACCTTGATATCTCGGTTGTAGCTAGGCCATCACTTTTGTTCTACACCAAAAGCCGATAATCGCGATAAAGTGTAAGTTTACATTTACACCTTTGTAATGGTTCCTTTTTGCGTGCTTGTTGTTTTGACGGATAGTGAAGAATTGTTAGTATCATTGGCCCTTGCAAAATTAGCGCGACTTTGCTGAAGGTGTAAGAGGGAGAAGATTTGATAAAGCAGAATTCCTCGCTGTTGGAATGTTTTTTAAAGCGAAGCTGCTTACCTCTACCGTCCTAAAAATTTTCGAATCGCTGTTGGCGTGGTAAGCAAAGAACTCCCCATACGTGGGCCGACCCCAGAGATAGTGCAATGCCAGGCCGACCAGCGGGGGAGGGGCAGTTCGCCATTAAGGGGTCCACATATACAGCTTCGCTTGTCATACTTCTTCACAGAGGGGAAGGGCACTGAGTTTTTTTTTTTTTACGATTCTTCCATTGTGCCACTGGCTTCCTTAGTTTGGGGCTCTATAACGTAAAGCTATTCCAAACGTTTCTATTCCGATTCTACAATCAACTCTCCACAGTTGGTCAAACAATTTTGGAGCCACCACCTATGCACCTGTCTGTCACGAGAGGTCACGGAAGCTGCGAAAACCCCCTTTCATATATGATATGCGCACGCTAATTATTCACGATTAGAAAGCCTTACAGCTTCGCTGTAAAACAGTAATCTGTGATCGTCAGTGAATGAATGAATGAATGAATGAATGAATGAATGAATGAATGAATGAATGAATGAAGGCCGCGCACTAGGTCATGCAAAAATTTTTCTAAGGAGCTAAGTTTATTGCAAGAGTCATGTTCGACTTACATGGTAATAACATTGCAGCAGGAGGTCCCAGAGTTTTGAAACGCTACCAGGGGGACCTCCTATGATTACAGAAACTGGGTTATTATACGAGAACAGCAAAAAAGTGTGGTCATGTGAACAATAATAATTAGGCAAGTTCATTATCTATAACAGGAAATTGGATACATAAAGTTAAGGGCAACGCGAATTATTCAAATAACATGAAAAATAACCGAAAACGTGGGAAGAAGCAGAATAACCACCAATGTTAACAAAAATAATCAACCTGACATGACCAACCCAACTCGTTTCACTATCAATAGTACGAATTACTTATAGAAAACGAAAGGTATACAGAAGAAGGACAAACATATTGACACTTCATTAAAAAATTAGGATCAGTCGGCTAATTCCAGAATAAGATATTTTTTGATGCACTTGTAGAATGCATGAACGTTGTGTGATGATATCATATCCAAAGGTAATGAATTTTATATTGCTATGCGCAGAAGGGGGCTGTGAACTTGCCGTTATTCGTCCTCAAAGAAGGTAAAGGAAAATTATTCCGCAGGCAAAACCGGGTGCTGTTGTTCTTAGTAGTGTGTTCAGGATCAATGCCTTCAATTGAAGACGTCATGTGTGATTAGCCTATATGCAGTTATGGATAGTTTCTGGCGGAATAATTGTAACAGGAGAATGTTAATTTTAGGAAACAGTGGCCGCCAGGACAATTCAAATGGGCTGAAAGTCATTAGTCTCAAACCTTGGTTCTGAAGTCGCTGCAGACGTTCAATATGCGTAGAATAGGTCTTGGCCCATGACGATGCACGAAACAAAAGATAGTGTTCGAAACCTGTATGACGTAATAACTAATATGAACAGGCGGGACGTCGACTGAAGTTTGTTGGGAATGGAACACCATAAATATGCTTTTAGTTGGATTAATGTGCAGATTATTATTTTTTTACCAGAAACTAATATTGTTTAAGTCGGTGTTAAGGTTAAACTGGAGTGCGGCAATGGATTTACTGGATGCAAAGATGGTCGTGTCATCAGCGAAAAGTATGCACTTGGTGTTAGCAACAATAGTGGGTAGGTCAATAATAAACATCAAAATAAAATTAGGCCTAAGATTGGTCCCTGTGGGACACCTACGTTAATTATCCTAGATGATGAGAGATGGTCGTAACCTGTACCGTTTGAGACCAGTTACTCAAGTAGCCTCTTGTAAAGTTTAGCGGAAGACAAGATATACCAAATGATTCGAGTTTAACAAGTATTATAGGATGGTTTATGACGCCAAATGCCTTCGTCAGATCGATGAATACGGAATCGACAATGGGACCTCTGTCAATAGCTTGCTCGATTTCTTCAGGTAAAGTATTAAGTGCCAGTTCGGTTGAATATCCTTGGCGACATCCGAATTGCTGAATAGGCAAAAGATGAAATTTCATTACGTCGTGCTTTAATCCAGTGTGGAAAACATTTTCAATCACTTTGCCAAAGAAAAGAGGGCTACAAATTGTCCTGTAGTTCCCTAGTGAAGTATGATCACCGTTGTTTTTCGAAAGCAGGAACCATTCTACCAATTTTAAGACCGCTCGAAGACACCCCGGCAGGGAACCGCTTGTTAATGATGAGTGCCAAAAATCATATTTCATTTGAAATTAGTTTTACTTTAAGAGGATCAGTGTAGCCTAAGCCAGCGCTTGCAGTCTTCAATGATGTGATGACCTGCTGATGCAATGGTGTGATGACCTGATGTGATGATCGGCAGTCGTCGAATGCAGATAACAGGAATGGCTACACCGGGGTGTATTAGGCAAAAGACGCACCGGCTGCTGCGTAGCCGTAGATGCGCAAAAATGCTAACAGCTAACTATATATATATATATATATATATATATATATATATATATATATATATGTGTGTGTGTGTGTGTGTGTGTGTGTATGTATACTGTGAGCAAAAATGCTCAAACCATACGCAATGAGGAGATACAGGTGTCTGGTATTGCGTACTTGAAAGGTGCTATGTTGATGGTTAACGTCGAAGAGGTGCACATTTCTATGCTCTGTCATGAGGACTGGTAGATGCGTTCTAATTTCAAAAAGGTGACGTATAGAGAATACGGGAAATTAACCCGCGTTTCCTAAGCGCTGACAGTGCACGTTCGTAAATTGCCTTTAGGCATGGGCAAGGCGCCCTGGAACCTTTACAGGTTAATAAGGTGTTCTATGGCAGCTGACACTGTCGCTTTATGCTGTGAGAAGGCATTAATTTCAATCATTCTGCAAACAAAGCTTCCAATATTATAAAAGAAATGCAGAACAGTATGGCTTCACCTGAGTGCATAAGACTTAAGTGGCACTGCGTCTAACTTTGAACAGCCTGTATGTATTAAATGTTTGATATGAGGTCTGTGCTGTGTATGAATTGAAGCATTGCTTTGTGGAATCTGTTATCACGTATCCGGTGGTCATGGCTGGTTCCGACACTATAGCGGAGGCAAGCGTGCAATAGGAGACACGATCATTCAGATCCTAAGCTTGGACTTCTGCATTTTAGGTGCTACGCATCTGCTCGTCCATTACATGGAATTTCCAGTATGGAAACGGTGCACCCAGTGGTAAATGCAACCAGTTCTACTTCCAGACCGCAGCCGCCGTAAGGGCCATCCCATCTCGAAGCATCTCAAGCACAACTTCTTCCGCCTTGGTAAGGTTAAGGGGGAGGGAGCAGACGCAGTGTGGTATAACAGTACTTGCCTACGCAATTTTTTATAATAGCTGAAACTGACTCATTTGAAACTTTGCTCGCTGATCACGCTAGAAATTGTAATGTCGTGTTTTACTCGCCGAAAGCCCGCCTTGTTCATGAGGCACACCACAATAAGGGCCTAGGAGTGATTTTTCAATTTGGGGTTGTTTAACATGCACATAAATTCAAATACACGAGCGTTTTTTTTTCTCTTTTGATCTTTTTTGTGTATATCGCTCGAATCAAAATTTGGCCCCCGTCTCCAAGATTGAATTCATGACCTAAAGCTCAGCAGCGAAATGCTTTAAGCGCGAAGCTACCGTGACTGGAATCGCATTAAGCCTGCAATGTTCCACCATAAAGTTAATGTAACCAACTCTAGAGGAAACACTTGCCAAAGCGCCCATCCATTGAAACCTTCAACTGCAAGGACGCCGCCATGTTATTAATTTGCGCTACCACGCAGGCGCCGACAAAGAGATGCGAGTCAGACGAGATGCGCAATGAACGCGACACGGAGCCTCCCTTCATTATGGTGGCGCCATCTAGTTCGCGCGCCTGCAAACGCATCTTTTAACGCACGATAATAATTCGCTATATGTTTTATAAATGTTTATCCGATATTTCTCCAAAAAGACACGGAATCAGCTTTACATAATGTCCCTACGGTCATGCTCGTGGAAATGCTAGTTTTCGCATCGTATATTGAATATTGTTAGCCTGACAGAAATGGGAGGTAGCAACTTGGCGGCGCCTTTTCGGTGGCCACTACTTTTCTCGCAAATTCAGTCTATTGTGTCTAGCGGTAAAATCATTATGACGTCACGCCTCAGTGCGCGATCAACCAACGTAGAGGACAGACATATATAATTAGTGAAGCAAAACAAGAAGACAAGCATTTGTGTTTAGCAGAAAAGCAGATCTCGGTATAAAGACACGGGCGGCGAATACGTTGCGTAAATACTATTTAATTTCTGTTTGCATTTGTTCAGAAACTTCGGGTCCTATAGAGAAACTTATGTAGAGATTCCAGGGATACCTATCAAGTTTGTCTAGCATACCAAGAGACCGCTTTTCGTAAGCTGTGGCCCCAGTGACACTGCATGTCCAGTCTCTTGCTTCCGCAATACGAAAATTCATACAATTTTGTGGGCTTAACCGTAGATGTACTGTGCTTTCGGTAAATACTGAACTTCATTGATTCTTCTGGGCTTCATTATTTCACCATAAAAGTTCACTCCGGCGTTATTTTGTCCAGATGTGTGAAATTCATTAGAGACGCTCCTCTCGAAACATTCGAGACGCTCTTCGAAGCTGCAGGGCTGAGATAAATAAATCCTCAATTTTAGGTGCCAGAACTACGATTTAAATTTGACATACACCGCAATGGGGCACACTGGAAATTTCCACCACCTGGGGCTTTTTACTGTGCACCTGAGTCTAAGTACACGGGTATTTTCGCATTTCTCCGCCATAGAAATGCGGCGGCCATGAGCACGGTTAAGAGTAGAGCAGATTCTTTAGAAATTATTCCTTCAACCACCTGAACCCACATTATTTTTCTTCTCCTCAGCTGTCGACTACATTGTGTTACGAGTTGAATAGCCGTATGCGCAGAGTATACTGGGAATTAATGACAGACGACAAATTCGACGACCGTGAGGTCGAGTTTGACACGAGATGTTGCTGTCTCTAGACGTCAAGTTTTCTGTAAACATGTGACTCATGGTTGGAAAGTGTTGATGAATTGTTGGCTGCACAAGCTTCAGTTTTCACGAGCCGCGAACACAGTTTAGCCAATGTCGGTCTCTTTGAGCCGATAAGGTTCGGCCCAGTACATTCCCCGACTTTGTGCGCCTGCTACTCGCAGGCCCGAACTTGGGCACAAGCCAACAGATGAAAAAAGACTGTTTTTCTATAGTGCAGTGTTTACCACACGGATTTGAGATGAACCATCTTTCACGAACGCCATGAGACTGCTCGCTCTAAAGATCGATACGTTGCCGTTCTCGAATGCTGCCAGTCGTACTCGCCGGCGCTTCCCTTAATAAATGAGAAGACGTAGATGGCTGTGCTTGTGCATATTGTTAAGCAAGCTCATTATTTAACCTACGAAATTCATTGTTTGCCTCTTATCCTAAAGGGGAACAAGTGGCGGCCACTCCGATACATTAGCGTTAAACAACTGCCTCATTCTTCTGCCAACGGTTTCAATATTCGCATCGGCACCCGACGTTCCTGAGATGAAACTACGCGTTCCCAAAATGAGATAATATACACAAGAAGTTCTAATATATCTCTGATTTCTAGTGCACTCGAACTGTATGATGAAAACAGTACGAAGAATCATACATTTGCAGTACTATGTCCGTTCTCCTGCTCACTTCTCTGAAGATGTCCCGCCAGATTTGTACGAGTTACAAAAAACGTGACAGGCCGGCGTGGCATAAGTTGCAATGTAACATCTTAAGCTGGAGCAGCGGCCGATTAGGCGCTCCATTTTTGCCACGACACTCGACAGAATCTTCGCGTCGAAGTCTCTTAGCGTTGTTTTCACGAAAACGATCATAACTGCCCGCCCAGCGTCGACGGCGAGCTGCGGCTTGCCCGGCGGCTAGTCCTGCCTTGTACATAGCGCTCTGCTGAAGTTGGCTGGTTGCAGCCGCGTGCGTAGTTCTACGATCAGGTTCAGCAGCGGTTCGTTCCTTGCGTGGAGGCGCCGTTACGTGTACCGAAAGGTAAACAGAGGTATCCAGATTACGTTGCGCACATGTCACATCCCTTGACCCGTGGCACGGTACGTTTCTGTTCTTTTTGTTGATGATAATGGTGGTTTATTGGCATCCCCTTCAAAACTGTGCAGCGATAAATTGTCACCTAACCTGCTTGACTTTACCAGGACAAGCTACATGCAGATACAACTGCTACACGTCGGGATACCTGCTGGAATATAGCGAAAGTGAAATGCAAGCTTTGTACGTGTCGACGCTACGCGGCGCGCATGTCACACCACTTGTGAAATGGCATGATACGATGTTAATGATGATGATGAATATTTAATGACATTCCCCCATAAAACGGGACGGTGATAGTCACCTAGCCTTCTTGAATATGTCATATATATCATACATGTTGTTCAGAGTGATTTATTTTAGGCCTATTTACAGCCATGCCACATCCACCATTCGAAGTACCTTTCTTCACTTCACGAACAATTCATTGAAAACCGATCACCATGTGTATGGCGCTCTTTGGTCATATCTGGCCCTTGCGCCATAAAACCCCATACATCATCATCATTACATCAGTATCTATACATCTCCGTAATTTCCTTTTTCTTCAGAGTTCTCTATCTAGCTTGTACCGCTGCCTAAGCAACTGCTACATGGCATGCCACGTGGTGTAATAATATGAAACTCCAATGCAGCGGCCGTACGTACAGATGCTAAGTGGCCCGCATCTCACAACGGAAGGCAAGTGGCACGATACGATGCTAATGATGATGACGATTTTTGTCGTCCCCTCTTAGACGCGGCAGTGATATATAGTCTCGTAGCCAAGTTGATTTAATCAGGCACACTATGCATAGTTTTTCTAGCATTCTTCTATACATCTTAACCTTTTTTTCTTCCTCAATCTTTATTTAATTGCCTTGCACTGCTATCTGCGCATCTCCTGCATCGCGTTCTTCCTCGTCTAATAATGCAATAAAAAATGTGCACACATCGATGCTACGTGGTGAGCATGTCGTATCGCGTGTCTCCTTGCGCGCTAGGACGCCTTTATACGGCATTTTCCCGCTGTATGCTAGGCGGCGCTGGATTGGCTAAGTGGTAGAGTAGCTGACTCCTGGGCAATGGTCCCGTGTCCTACCTCGGCGGGAAATGGATTTTTTTTTTCTCATTCCTGGTGATAGCTGCTACGGACACCCAACATCGTCACCAGCGATCTGCGATTGTCCCTGTCTTGCGCTAGCCGAGTCCAACTTGCGCTCCCACATTTGCTACTTTCCTAATTTGAACTGATTTTCTGCAGTCATCGACAGTACTTCCCTTCTCTTGGTACCCATTCTGTAACTCTAATGGTTCAGCTGAAATGGTTTCAGCTTCCGTCCTTGAGCCAAAAGTCAAAGAGCTTATCCGGGCAAGTTGACAAGGCAATTTATTCACCCGTAGGCGCGCTTACAACTGTGCTAGGAACAAAATGTGCAATATAAGGTACAGCACATGTAATACATCATACTTGTTGTAATCAAAACTGATTAGCAAATGAAATAATAGATGGTGTCTGCTTGACACTGGCTTTACCACTTGCGAAATCAACATAAGGACCCCTTCTATTTATTACCTCAAAGACGCCCAATCTGGGGCTATTACGTAAGGGTATTACATAAGAGCGCACTGCATGCGCTAGTTGTTTCCAAACAAGTTACAAAGAATATTGCTTCCGAGTTATTCCTAATGTGCGTTGCTAATACCACTCAGGCTATAACTTCCAGTACGCCGAAATTTTATTTGCCATTTCCAATAGTGACGTTCAAAAGGCAGATACAGGGCACTTTACGCTTGATTGTTATCTTTTGGAGCTGAGTGTTTTTTTTTTTTTAGCGCCAGAGGTCCACGAGTGCCGCGGGGCGTCCGGCGCGCCGGCAGCGTCCGGCGTACCGCGAATGGCTGTTTCACCGAGACTGACTGACTGAAAAACTTTATTGTTCGAAGTATTTACAGGGAGCGTGTGGAGCAGTCCGTAAGAGGCCGTTCTTTATAAAGACTAGGTGGGCTCCTCAATGCAGGAGCCTATTGGGTGTAGCTACGGCTCGGGCACGGCCGACCAGGGCCTTCTGGTACGCCAGGTCGGAGCAGCCGCGCAGGGCCGCCTCCCAGTCCTCCCGTTTAGGGTTGGGTATAGGGGGAACGCGCGGGGTTGATTGGCATGCCCACACCATGTGGAAAATGTCCGAAGATTTTTCCTCACAGTGCGCGCTCTTCCCTGTGCAAGCCGGGCCTAAATGTTTTAGGACTGCCGGGCACAACAGTCTTTTAGTATACAGGCGAAGGAGTAAACCCTCATCCGCCTTCGTGAGGCCCTACAGGGCTTAGGAAAGATTGGATCGCCGTGTTGGTAACGTTGCGTGATTTGCTTAAAGGGGTTAGAGTCCGCAGCGAGGGGAGGCGAGGGCGATCCCCGGAGAGTGAGCGCGCGGGCGGCGGCGTCAACCGTTTCGTTGCCCTTGAGAGCCTCGTGCGCGGGAGTCCATATTATCGTGCGGGAGGCGGGGAGCCCGAGATAATTGCTGCCTTGAAGTGAGCGGTAGGCAAAATGGAGAATAAATCCCCTGTCGATGTTTCTGCAGGCCTCTCGCGAGTCGCTAATAATTACCCGTGAGTCCTGATCTGCGGCAGCGAGCGCGATGGCCACCTCTTCCGCATGTGTTATGTCTTGTGCTTTGAACGTAATGCCGTTGACCGGGGTGTTTTGGTGGACGACTGCGGCCGTATACCAACCCCCATGGTGTAGGCCGAAGGCGTCCACGTAGAATACTCCGTGCTTGTTCCCATAGTGGCGCGCCAATGCTTCCGCCCGTGCGAGGTGCCGGCCACTCTGGTCGTCTCGTCTCGTGTTGGCCGGAAGAGGGCGAGCGTGCAGGGCTTATCTCCAGATTTCCGGGATGCGCACGCGCTCTTCCTTCAGTGTTGGATGGGGAAGAATGCGGTAACCCGACGGCGTCTTTGAGTGTCTTTTGTAGTGGTTCGTCATGTATGCTTCACGGAGTTCCGCGAAGGTGTGGACCATATCCAGGCCGAGGAGGCGCTGGTTTGATGTGTTGACCAGGAGGTCGAGAGCACGCTTGTAAATTTTACGGAAAATCCCCTCGAGGTCTTCCTCGTCAAACCTGCGAAAGTAGAGGTAAGGAGTCGAGTACAACACTCGACTGGTTACGAATGCGTGCGCCAGCCGCAAGGCGTCTTGGCACCGTTACCCCCCGCGTTTATTAGAAAACCTGCCTACCATGCGGCCCACCTGGTCCCCCACCTTGCGCAGTTTGGCCAGTGTTGTGTCGACTCGGCGGTGTTTATGAATAAAGAGACCCAGTAGTCTGATCTCATCGTCTTCTGTGATGACTCCATTTGGTAGGGATGGTTTGATTTTGGTAGTGCACTTCGGAGAGGGGCGAATGGGCACAAATTGCGATTTGGCCGGGGATCATTGAAGGCCGCAGCGGCGGTCGTAGGCATCCGCGATATTCGGCGCTTGCTGCAGGTTGGCTTCAATGTCTCCTACCGACCCGTATTTAGCCGAGATGGCGATGTTGTCGGCATACCGCGCGTGCTGTATGCCTTCTACATTCCCCAGCTGAGCTGGGAGTTTCAGCATTGCCAAATTGAATAGGAGCGGTGAGAGGACCGCGCCTTCGGGTACCTCTGGTGTCTAATTGGTAGGGGCCATGTTCTTTATCTCGTATCGGGATGTACGATTGCCGGTCGGAGGAAAATTGCTTAACGTATTGAAACGTGTTGTGTCCACAGTTGGTTTGGGAGAGGTGCGTCAGAATTATGTCGTGTGTGACATTGTCAAAAGCCCCCTTCAAATCGATGGCGAATACTGCCTTGTCGCTGAGGGGGTATTCGACGGGATTTAGAATTTCGCTGTCTAGTTGAAGCAGCATATCTTGCGCGGACTGGTGCGGGCGAAACCCGAGCATGGTGTCTGCAAAAACATTTCGGTTTTCCAGAAACTCGGACAGCCCATCTCACACCCTAGTCTCAATCAGCTTTCCCGGACAAGGCATGAGGGAGATGTGGCGGACGTTGTCCGTGGTTATGGCTTTGCCCGCTTTCCGAATGAAAGTGACCAGGGCCGTCTTCCATTCGATTGGGAGGGGTTTAGAACCGAGCCAGATTGAGTTTATGTATGCGAGGAGCGCCTTGTAGGCCGAGTCGGGAAGGTTGGCAAGTAATTTCACTGTAATTTTGTCGCTTCCCGGCGCCATTCCTCGCTTCATTTTAGTGAGGGCTGCCTTCAGGTCGTGGAGCTTCAACGGTTGGTCCAGCTCCGCGTTTTCGGAACCTGCATACGAGTACACTGGCACTCTAGGGTCCTGTTGTATACAGAGGTATTGATCGCGCAGTTTTCATGCTAATATTGAAATGTCTCCGTCGAAGCAATGGATAGCCCGTTGGAGATGCTTTCCATCTCGGCTCTGGTTTCAGTCGGATCGATCAAGGCGCGAAAGAGACGCTAGTTGCTACGGCTAGGCATTTGTCTAGCGGCCGTGTTGCATCGGTACACCCAATTCGAGTCGGCGAGCTGGGCCGCGTACTCTGCCGCTCGTTCGGTGAGCCCGGTGATGCGAATTTTGAGCTTCCGATTGTGTTTTTGATGGCGCCACCTTCGGACAAGGCTGGGCCACGCCTCCCATAGGTGCAGGAGGTGGTTGTCCACCTCCGGCGTGGCGTCCGATAGTTCAACTTGAGTTTCCGTCGAACGACGAAGTGTTTCTATCATAGAACAATTGTACCTTTGTCTCGCTTTATTTCTTTCCAAACTGTGGGAGCTGCCGCTCCCGTGTTACGGCAATGGACGAAGAAGCCCTCGAAGACCTTCCTGGAGCCAAGCCATCACCGGGGGTCGCGTCCAGGAAACGTGGAAATGCGTCAAGTGACACGGACAGCGAGGCAACCGAGTTGTACTCGGACGGCGTCGACTCGTCGGACGACGATTTGACGCTTGTGATGAGCCGAACCCGAAAAAGAAGACTGCTACGGAGGTCATCGTCGCCAAGTGTCTCCACCGTGAAGACAACACCACAGCGCTGGCCGTACACTATGCTCTTCATGCCTGTGGACCCAGTGTCAAATCTGCGACTCCTAAACAGGCCAGTCCTTTCTGCGTTTCTTGAGGGAATCGCGCCAAACGAGATAAAGGACGTGAGAATAAACGCACGGAAGAATGTCCTTGCAGTAGATGTTCTACACCGTAGTGCATTGCAAAACCTGCGGCACGTAACGGAGATCGACAAAGTGCAAGTGCCATCCTTGATACCTACTGGCTGCAGTGGCACTATCGGCGTCATTTATGATGTCGATATTTCTATACCAACCGACGACTTACCGATATTAATAAAGCCAACTACAGAAGGCACTCTTATCACGCACATCGCAAGAGTTGGCAACACCCGTTGCCTGAAGCTGTGGTTTGATGGAGACAGCCTTCCCTCACACGTCAAAGTTGGCCACGTCCGCCATGCAGTCCGCCCATACGTACCGAAGCCCCTGCAATGCTACAAATGCTGCAAGATGGGGCACGTAAAAGGTGTCTGTAGGAATAACCTCGTTTGCCCACGTTGGGCCGAATCTCATAAAGCAGATGCCTGCCGCGCACCTGTGTTAAAGTGCCTTAACTGCCATGGTACTCATGAGGCCTCATCGAATGATTGCCCGCGGGTGAGGAACGAGCGAGCAGTACTCAAACGTACGGTACGGGACCACTCAACACACAGAGAGGCTGCCGCTACTCTCAGGCAACGACGACATCGGCACCGAAGAGCAGCACGACTAGTCACGTCTACTGAAAGATATACACCATCTTCCGGCAAAGCGGCTACTGTATCAACCCCAACTTCCACAAAGAGCGACAGTGCGAAAACGAAGACTGGGGCAACACTCTCGCCTCCTGAAGAGTGGCCTACACTTCCACGAGCACAACCTGCCTCGGAGTCACATCAAAATGCGCCGCCCTCAATGACCTCACGAAGCGCGGATGGGCCGACGACTGAGGATCGCCAAGTCATAGTGATGCTGAAGTCACTTATGGACGCCATGCGCATTCTACTGAGCAGCATGAAAACCCCGTCGGCAAAGAGCGCGCTGCAGGTGCTGGACACCTTGAGTCCGGTGCTTGCGCCTCTAGGGTAAAACCACGGCCCGAGAGATGCCGTCGTTTCAAGAGGAAGTCAAGAATGCATCTGTCTTTCAGTGGAACGCCAGAGGGTTTAAGTCACGCATGCCCGACTTTAGACAGTTTGTCTTTACGCACCAGTTCCCCATTATCGTGATTTGCGAGCCCAACCTGTCAGCTCCTATCAGACTGTACGGGTATGAGTGCTTTATGTCTTCTACCCACGGAGAGTGCAGCAAGGTTGTTGTGTTTATACGCCGTGACTTGACTTATGTACATCACCCAGTGCCTCCTTACGAAGCAAATCAATACGTTTGCTTAACAGTGAAAAAGAAAAAGCTCACGTTCACAATACTTGGAGCCTATTGATCTCCAGCAAGCCGTCTAGATTGTGAGCGCCTATGGGGAATTTTAACATCGACTCCACAGCCGTGGGTGCTCGCTGGTGATTTTAACGCCCACCATTACCTATGGGGAAGCTCCAAAGTTAACTTTAAAGGCAGAACGTTGGTGTCCTTTGCCTCTGAACGCGAATTTTGCTGGTCAAATGATGGAAGTCCTACTTATCTGCGTGGGTATACGTATAGGAGCTGCTTGAACTTAACCTTCATTTCACTTTCGCTTTCGAGAAGAGTGCACTGGTTTTCGGATTTAGAAACACGGGGTAGCGACCACATCGCAACCTATTTGAAGATCGAAGGTTGGACTAGCTCCAAGTCCTCCAGAACCATCCAGTGCACCGATTGTCCTAAATACAAGATAATAATGCAATACTGTTGTCGTGACGGCACCTCCTGTAACCTACAGGGCGCGATAAAGGATGCCATACAAACGACCACGCATTTGCTTTCAAGGAGTTCTTCCCGCACCGATTTCGACATCGAACTAGCAAAACTTCGAGCAATTCGCCGTCGTGCGGAGCGAAGATGCAGACGCACGAAGTCCAATCATGACTTGAGATTGGCTAGACGAACACAAAAGAAAATACAGCGTCAAATGAACAAGCTGGCTTCGCGACAATGGGTATCCTTTTGCGAGTCCCTGGATCCGCGAAAGCCATTGTCGCTTATATGGAGGACTGTTCGTGGACTTCGCACAACCTCTGGTCAGCGCCACCCGTTTAAATCTCTGGCACTTTATCTACAATGTAGTGATATTGACGTCGCTGAATCTTTCTGCAGAAAGATTGCTGGCGAGGCAAATTCCGATGGAACGGGTACGGGAAGGCTCGACCACCCACTGTTTTCACGCGATCCCCGCATGGAATGCCCTTTTTCTATGGAAGAACTGGAAGCTGCGCTGGCTTTGTGCAGGCGTTCTTCAGCGCCAGGACCTGATGGCATTACATACCGTGCCCTGTGTAACCTAGGAGACCAAGCTCGGAAGGCACTCTTGCTCCTGTACAACGACTCCTGGCAGACGGGTACAGTTCCGCAAGAGTGGAAGTCAACTCGCCTTATTCCACTTCTCAAAGCTGGCAAGTCGCCTTTGGACATTTCCTGATACCGTCCGATCGCACTAGCCAGCTGTGTCGGAAAAACAATGGAAAGAATGATTTTAACACGTCTGGAATGGTACTTAGAACACTATGAAACTTATCCAGATGCTATGGCCGGATTCAGACGGGGCCATTCGTCAACAGACAGTGTTGTTGACTTGAGAACCTTTGTGCCACACCAAAAGGCCTGTAAGCGACTATCTGCTGTTCTGTTTCTAGATGTTAAAGGAGCTTATGATAATGTCCCCCATGAAGCCATCCTTAGCACGTTAGAAGATTCCTGCGATACAGCCTGCCTGCAATATCCAACACCTGCAAGACTAACCTGCGTACGATTCAGAGTATTCAAGCCCAAGCCCTTAAGATATGTCTTGGCTTACCATGCAGTGCATCAACGGCTGAAACCATTGCCCTTGCGCAGGATTAGCCAATCACGACGCACATTACCGTTGAGACAATGCGTATGCATCTCAGGCGTTATGCTAGGAACCCTTCCCACCACTTGGCGAGCCTCACTGCTGCAAGGCCCTGCTCGACATTTAGCGGTATTGTCAGTGCACACCGTGCGTTGTTTACTTCAGGGTACGCAGCTGCGGCCAAACCAGCGTTTCCTCCATGGTGTTTGAGCCGTCCACAAGTACATCTAATGATTCCGGGACTACAGAAGAAGAGAGATCTACCGGCCGCTGCTCGAAAACAGCTGAGCTTACTTCTTCTGCATGAAAAGTACAGCAACCACGTGCACATCGATACCGATGGATCGACTACGTCGTGCAGTTCTTCTGGTGCCGTGGTTATACCAACGCGAGGAATGACACTGTGGTTCAAGACATCGCATGTCATGACCTCAACGGCGGCAGAACTAACGACCCTGCGTCGAGCACTGGAATTCATTGATTCTGAAAGACCTAGAAAATGGGCTGTGTTCTGCGATTCAAAACCAGCACTACAGGGCACGCAGTCAGTTCTCCGACACGGATGTCATGACCAATTGACATACGAAGTTGTGAAACTTTACCGTGATGTCCAACAAAAAGGTCACGAGGTCGTTTTTCAATGGATACCTGGTCACTGTGGAATCAGTGGCAATGATTCCGCCGATAACGCTGCTCGCACAGCACATCAAGGAGAACACAGCGTTTCAATTCCGCTTTCGAGGACTGACGCTGCAAAGCAGCTTCGACACCTGGCACGCAGTCTCACAGTGACCGAGTGGAACTCGCCAAACTTACGACTAACGTGACTGCATCGACTAAACGCCTCCCTGCAACTCCGACCTCCACTCAGACTTCCTCGACGTGAAGCTGCGCTTCTCTGCCGCCTTTGGTTAGGAGTGGCCTTCACAAAGGCGTGCTCTACAATAATTGGAATGACTGACAGTGCAGCTTGCGAGGTCTGTGGCACCGAAGAAAACATCGACCACCTGCGTGCCACTGTCCAAGATATGCCTCAGAGAGACAAGAACTTACCAAAGCTTTCCAAAAACTGGACAATCGGCCGCTTTCTGTGCAGGTGCTGCTAGAACACCGCCCCCATCGCCCGTCGGCCCATAAAGCGGTGAAGGCGCTTTTGTGTTTCTTAAGGACGACGGGTTTGTGCGACCTTCTGTGACTATTAACGCGATTTCTGTAAGACCGCACGCGTCAGCGAACTCGCCGTAATTTCCTTCTTTCCTTCCCTCCTCTCTCTCCCTGTGATTTTTGTTTTGCCCTTTCCCATTCCCCCGGTGTAGGGTAGCCAACCGGACGTTATTCTGGTTAACCTCCCTGCCTCTTCTCTTCGTCCTCCCTCCGTCGAACGAAGGTGTGTAATCAATTCTTGTGACCACGCGTGGTAACCTTGTTCGAGGATAGGGGCCGAATTAGTGTAGTTTTGCTGGAACTTGGTTCAGTCGGGTAGGCGGGCTTGGGTGTGGGATCTTGCCAATGGTTTGGTTCTGACGGTTGTGTTGAGTATGTAGTGGTCACTGTCGAGGGTTTTCTCGGTGTTGGCCCATTCTGCGTGTCTAATGTTTTTGTTGAAGGTAAGCTCCGGACACGTGTCCCGAGTCACCGAGTTACCCACCCGCGTTGGATGTGCAGGGTCGGTGTGAAAAGTCAGGCCCAGCGTGGACGTAAGTTCCGTTAGCTTGCGCCCGCGCTTCTCTTCACGAACGTACCCCCAAAGTGTGCTGTGAGCGTCGAAATCGGCCACAATCACAAGGGGGCAGGGACCAGGCCCCGGCCTCGCCTTGTGGTGGAGACGTCGACAGCTTTCCAGTGCTGCCGTGCGGTGGTGGCTGAGTCGGCGGTCGCTTGCCGGCTCCTCCGCTAGCTGGCGCCTGGCTCTCGGTGTTGCTGTCATCCCGGCTCGGTGACTCACCAGAGAGGCCCAAGATGGCGGTTCTTCTTCTTGGCCGCCATTTTCCTCTTTGTCCCGCCCTTCGGGGCGGCCATCCTGTGTGTGCGGAAATTTTCCGCACACTCCCGCGAGTTTGTGGCCTGTCTACCGCCTCAAACAGAGAGCGCGAAACACACTCGTGAGGGGCACGCACCCCCTCCTCAAGCGGGGCTTCTTGCCCGCAGAGTCCGCACATGTTCTGCTGCGTGTTGGGACAAGCAGCCGCTCGGTGGCCGGCAGCCCCACAGAGGCCGCAGGCCGGGATTCTCCCGTAGTAGGTTTGCACTGGGATGAACATGTTCTCACAGTGCACAAAACGCGGTTTTCCCTCCCGGCGAAGGTTACCCGAGCTTTGTTAGAGGAGCTGAATTTCCTTACCTCGACGATGGTGCCTGCTCTCCATTGCACCTGCTGCCGAAGCGATTCAGTGATGTCAGAGTTGCTGACGACGATGACGCCGTGGCAGACATCGCCTCCATCTTGTCTAAGGTATCCGTGGAGCGGAATCGCCCCACGCTCGGTGTTGATTGAGAAGACTCCGAGGAGCCGATCAGCCGCTGCTGGGTTCGGGGTGTGGATCAATATCGTGTTTTGTTCACGGATGGTAGAACCGTAACAGACCTTGCCACCTCACGTCCGAGGTAGGCCGTAATGGCGGCGCCGTAGCGGTTCTCGGAAAAGGATTGGTGCAGCGACACATGTTCGGGTGGCTTGAGCACGACCACGAAGTCGTCACGGCCTGGTTTTGGAAATGGGCGAGGCTCCCAGTTGGTAAGGGCCTTGCCTTTGCTTCCCGCAGCGCGCAAGGGAGGAAGCTGGGTGTTGCCGGCCGGTGTGCCGGAGGCCGGGGCGGCGATTGACGCCGCCGTCTTGGCTTGAATGAGCGAGCGACGCGCGACCGCTTCATTGAGAGATTGGTGCTGAAATTTCGGAATAAGGGCGGAGTTTTTATCTTCTGATGTTGAAACCGTCATCCAGGCCATGACGTCGGGATCTTAACCGCTCAGGAATGACACGGGAGCCGCCATTTTACCTCGGGAGGCCGGTTCCACGCCGCCGGGCGTTAGCGTCGCCGTGTGGCCTAACGGCGTCGGCCACGTGGCCGGGTGTAATTTGGTCATAAAATCTTCAAAAGCGGTTCCACGTGGTGAACATTAGTTTCCACATGGTCCAGGCGGTTTGCGGCGTCGATTGATGTCGGTCTTGTTGCGATGCAGAGGTTTCAGCAGTGTCTCCAGCCGAAAATCGACGGAGCCCATACACCACACGTCTTACGCCGTAACGCGCTAGCAGCGTTCTTTTCCCCGGATCCTTGACCGAGATCAGACTTGCAATGAGGTTCTGTCTGTGACAGGAAACTATTGCGTACATATGGACCAGTGCACAGTATGGCATGGTGCGGTGTGGTATGGTGTAATGTGGTGTGCCATCGCGAACATGCGTATACATCAATTTTAATATTGTGGCCAGTACCATTTCCAACCAATATGCTTTGCGGGTACCCATTTCATGTTTACATCTACTCTGGATTACTGGAGAGCCACGATTTTTTAAGTCATCCGGTTAATATAGACTGGACTATATAGCCTCGGGATCGGCTCACATTTTAAGACTGCGTGATCTCCGGGGTAGGCCCATATTTTTCGTTTGGCGAAGCCGCACTTCTGGTTTCAGTTTAAGGTACGTGCACTTTGAGCAAATGTATCTGAGTTTATTGTCGGCTTTGTTGCGATAATTACGCATTATTACTTCTGCATACATAACTCTGTACTAACGTGACTCCTTTTAGTTCCAAGCTTCAGTTTGACGCCTTTCTTGTGGTCCTGTGTGCACTAGAAAACGTCAAATCAGTTCATTCATTGATTAAAACCTCACTTCCGTCTCTGGTTTGAGGAGCGCACCGTTCGAAAGAGCACGTCCTTGGTTTTCTTTCGATATGTCTGTCTATGTTGAGCGCTATTACTGCTTCATACATGTATGGCTCTACGATAATTTGGTTGGAACAACGTAGGGTAACTTGGTGCGTTGTTTTTATTGCAAGCTTGATTTCACACCTCTTTTGTTATCCTACGTGTACCAGGAAGCCTCAAAATGTCTGACTTAATTAGAAAGCGAAAGTGATCATAAACCATAATTCCACGAAGCACAAATTGAACTCAAGTCTCCGAATAAGGCCTTGTCTTCCAAAAGGGAAAGGAGACGTGTAACGCGCATGATTGATAAAGAAAGTATTAGTGTGTTGGTTGGCGCAAACTTTGTCTCTTGACCACGCCAAAGACTTCGGGCATAGTGCACGCTGAAAGTTCCTCTTTTTGTACGAACATGCGAGAACCGGTATATCTTTGCCCGATTCCGCTTTGGCCGCATTTTCGTATTCGCATATAGCCTTGAGGACGACAAGTATGCAAATGAAGACACCGGCTGTTAAAAGAAAAGCGATGTCTGGTAAAACAGTCACGAAGTATGTGTTTTGGATAATTGTCTCCCGCAGCCAAAATGAACAGTTTGTGCTATATCTCTTTGTTATCGCTGTCTGCGAAGGTGCAAGAAAAGTGTATCAACCAGAAAAGCGGGAAAAGTAGGTATGGTTTTTGATGCACACTACTTCTTGAATTAAACTTGTTCCGTCTCACTCTTGCCTAACGTCAAGCTGAGTTCGAATATCGTGGGATATGCTGTAGAAAGCGCATGAAGTGCTACAGTTGCATTTCTCGCACTCGAAGAGGGAAATCTCAGTGACAATGGCCAAAAGGAGAATAGCGTATTTTCTTCTGAAAATGGTGTAACATGTATTTCACACATGTTCTGGTGTCTTTTGATCGGATGGGATCCTGTAACTGTTCGCTTGCTTTATGGGTAGAGTTCTGCGTCAACCATTGAAAACTGCCTCTGAGTTCAGAAGGCCACTTTGTATTTCATTTTGTCTTTATATTTTGTAATCGTTTTTCTTCAAGTGAAAAGAACGTAATATGTATGGTAACAGTTGTTAATCATTTCAACGTTTTTACATAATGCACAAACCTTCATTTGCCATTTATTTCGCTGGATAATGTGCACGTCGTTGTACGCAATTGTATTTGCTATGCCAATAATGTTGGCTCTGACATACGTTCATCAGAGCAAGATTACACCATTTTTGTCGTTACTTTTTATCATCTTTATTCATAAATATGTTGTTGCCTGTTGGTACCACGGGCTACACCTCTTTTCACAGGGCGTACATAATTACCTGCAGAACTTAGCAAATGATACAAACTAAAAAAAGCCGGTCACATTAATTCTGCAGTTCACAAATTAAATATCTTCACTGCAAGTTTAGTTCTGTCATCGCTTACTTTCCCGCAAGACTCGGAAGAGCGAGGAGAGGCAGAAATGCTAGCGGAGTTAGCAAAGTGACACGCCAAGCCTTATTATTCAATAAACTATCTATAAAGCAAGAAGGTGTCAGTGATCCAAAGCCGCTGGGGAGATTAAGAATTAATTAAAATGATTCATATTCATTACATGTAGGTAAACTACAGAGGCACCTATCTCGTACAACAACGATGAAAAAGTAATTAAGAGATTATCTACAAACTAGACTAATTTAAGTAATATACATTGGGCATATTCATTGGCGCAATAATTATTCTTTTAGACTGGGCCACAATAGAAAAATTAAAATCACGCTCTTCTGCTTTAAAAAGAACGATTAATCCCTGCCGTAGCCAACATACATAACTTAGAGCACTTTGCAATAGCGTCATAAATTAGAATATTGAATCTCTTAACATTATATGAAAACGCAGTGTAGTAATTTCTCACAAGGAAAACATAAGGCTATATTTATATAAAGCTTCTATGTCAAAGACACACAATACAGGGTGTCCCACCTAAATTGAGCCAAGATTTTAAAAATTAAAGGCGCGTCGGAAGCGAATTGAGCCGAACGCGTACTATTCACACTGGCCCATAGTAACTCAGGCAATTTTTTTGCTTTCCCCATACCTCAATAACTACTTAAGTTTCATTACCGAACTGTTCAATTATTGGCTGAGCACTCCAAGTAAGATACGCATATTTGTAGAGCACCTTCAGGAACTACCAATCGAGTTGTTTCCTTTACGATACGTCTCACGTAGTCCTTTTCTGCGGGGTGCAAAAAAAGCCCGCGAAATATGAAAAAAAAAAAAAAAGCCGCTTGACGGAGCGTTTGCGCGGTGGTATTGCGCTGCTCTCAAGCGTGCGTTCGGTCAACAAGCTCGGCTGCATCGTGAATGACGACGAGGAACCGGCAAGGCGTTCTTTATGTCATGGGCAGCGCTCGGCCAGCAGCATGCATTTTCGCCGTCATGCGAAGGGAGCCGACCTTGTTCCCCGAACGATCGCTCGATAGAAGCACGATAAAACTGCGCAAACGCTCCGTTATGTGGCTTTCTAGCGTGACAGCGTTAAGGAGCTCGTGTCGCAGAAATGGCTGCGTCATCGGAGTCGGCTTCGGGGGCGTTGGCTATGAGCGAAAAATGGCGGAAGGCAATTCATAAATAAAAACAACTTGCAAGATGGGCTGGGTGGGAATCGAACGAGGTTCTCCGGAGTGTGATACGAAGAAGCCACCACTTAGCTATGAGTGCGATGAATCTAAGCGGGACAAAAGCGCCTCTAGTGAACGCGGTGTTGCCTTAGAAACGTGCCGTAGAAAGTTATGCTGCGGTGTATATCGGAAATTATAAGCATGCAAATTACAGAAGTCGCAATTAAACGAGTAGAGAAGTACGTTTCTGCTACATTTCTTCTGTGCTTGGCGCACACTCAGAGCCATCATGCGACAAACACAGAAGACCCCCTCCTCGGAATGTACGGCGCTGCCCCGAAGGGTGGCGCGCCACTGGGCCGCTTCTCCCCTTCGTCTCGTTTGAGCGCATTGGAGCCGTGATGGGACCGGTGCGAGGATGCCCCGATACCCTTGTGTTTAATACGTTTTCTCGCTCTCTCCCCTTAAAACGTTTAGCGTGCGTCACTCGAGCCCTCGTGTTTAGGCAACGCGGCTCCTCTTTCCGCTCATAGCGCTATTCCTAGGTGCTGCGTGCGATGCGGGAAGCCTCTGACGTGATCGCTGCGCCATAGCGCGTCTGGTGGGAAAGCGTCCCTTGCGATGTCTGCCGTGCTGCTGGCGAGGAGTCATGCGTCTGCGTGGTGCTCCAAGCGAGATAGAAGACGATCCTATCGAGGCGTCAGCCCCATCACGTACGCCTTTATGGCGCGGCGCGGCCCGCCTTTCCGTGCCGATCACGATTTTTGGCTCGCGTAGATCGTTTCTCCCTCCGAGACACCGACGTATTTGTTTCGTTCCGCTTGCTTATGCGCACGTTTCGTGGCCGCACCGAATGCTGCATTGCTCGGCGCTCACCGCGTGTCTTTGTGTGACTCAAGAGCATGCCGAGCGAATGAGTGGGTGGTGCGAACTGGGTGCGCTAACGCTGTCCCGTTCCACTCTTTAGAGCAAAGCTTAAGCGTCCCATAATTTTTTTCATATTTCGCGGGCTTTCTTCGAAACCCGGACAAATGTACTACGTGAGACGTATCGTAATGGAAACAAATAAATCGCTTGTTCTTTAAGGTTCTCTACAAATCTGCCTATCATACTAGGGGTTCTTAGCCAATAATTAAATAGAAGGGTAGTTAAGCTTTACTAATTAGTAAGTTACGGGGAAAACAAAAAAAATGTCTGAGGTACTTTAGGCTATTGCGACCAGTATGCGTTTGGTTCAATTCGCTTCAGACGCGCCTTTCATTTTTAAATTCTTCGCTCAAGTTATGTAGGACCCTGGGTGTACACCATAGAGCAAAACGAAAAGTCTAGCGTGTTTCAATAGTTCTGAAGATCTCCATATAAAGGCAGGTGCTGCGGATATTTTAGGAAAACACTCTGTGATTGCCATTTGCATATACCAAATACCTATCGGCAACGACGAAAATATTTTATAGAGATTCCAGGGCGCCTATGGAGTATGTCTGACGTAGAAAGATTGCGCTTTTCGTTAGACTGGTGGCTCCAGTGACACCGTAATGCTCGAATGAAAGCTGTTGAATGTAAATGTATTCATGCTTCTGGGCTTAATCGCTGAACTATAAAAAGCCACTTTTTCTTCGGTGCTTGACATACTCGGGGTCCCGAGCCAACAATAGGAAAGTTGGGGCAATTATACTAAATGATTAGTGAGTTATGGGCAAAAGAAGAAATTGTCTGAGTTACTATAGGCTATTGCGAACCATATGCGTTCGATTCAATTCTCTTTTCACGCGCCTTTCATTTTTAAATAATTGGCTCAAGTTACGTGGGACACCCCATATATGTTTTCTGGCAACCTAACTTGTACAGGATGTTTGCGAAGAAATTTGCAGTTCGCCATTTGACGGGCATCAGACTTATTAAATCATTACCCTATATTTCGGCGACGCTAAAGTGACGGACAGCTATGTGCCAATTTAAGAACAGCAACAAGGAATATTTTCTGGCTGGAGCACACGGCACATTGTAATCCGGTTGGAGTATCAATCAACTGTCTCTTCTCTTTTCCTTATAAAGCTTCAAGTTTATGTTCATACATATTTTTCATGTAATCTGCGAGTTTTTCTTTCTACTATCCGTAATTAGGATATTGTTTTATTGATGTAAAGAATACCGTGCTTTTACCGTGTTTGTTTATTCTCTCGAACACCTTTTTCTAAATATTTGTCTAGTGTTTGTTTCGGTTACGTCTGCTACACTGGGATGTGAGTGCAATGATTGCATGGCCTTGTCAGCTACTGTGTACATTTTGCCTTCTCAGCCAAGGCAATTTCTTTGTATAATTGCCTTGAATATTGAACAAGAGGAAAAGACCGCACAATGTGTCGATATATCCACAGAGTTTGTTCGAATTCGAGTTCGAGACATGCTCGAATTCAGCTTTTTGAATGGATGGATGGATGTAAAACTTTAATAAGGTCCGGAGGTACGTGACTCAGCGCGCTGCAGGCCGCTCCCACGTTGGGACAGTCAGGCCTTGCCCGACCGCCTCATCGTGGGCCCTCTGGACAGCCCATAGTTGCGCCCCGGCATCGGGGCTCTTGATAGCGGAGAACCACTTGTCCTCATTGCTTTGTTCTGTGCTTCGTAACGAGGGGCAACGCCAGAGCATATGGTCAGCTTTTTGAAGGCCTAGCTCCATTGACGTATGTGCACGTCTTGGCAGTGTACGGAGAGAGGCGTATAAGTGAAAGGCAGGGAGGGTAACCAAGAATGAGTCGTATTGACTGCCCTGCAGCGGATAAACGAGGAAGCGGTTATGAAGAAAATAAGTCCAGCGTACGGAGTTTCTACACAATACAAGAGTCATGCGAGGTGGCTAATGCTTCTTAATGACAGTACATGATGACAACACAACCACTTTATGAGTTTATTCCAAACTAGCCTTTTTTTACTTTTCTGTTTCCACTTAAATCTTCCTTGGGCAATGAAGCAAACCGCTTGTTTCTCGTCCGATTAACTTTCCTGCCTTTCGCACCTAATTTTGTTCTCTCTCCCTATTTCACTAGCAAGATGGCACGATGATTCATTGATGCTTCTGCTGTTGATACCTGACATTTTCTCGTAGGTTTCTGTGTGGCTCAGTCAAACAAAACAAAATTTACACATCAGACGTCCAAATAGTTATCTGTGTATGTCTCCATTTTTATATCGCGTTCCTTTTATATCAATATTTCGTCGTTTCCTCTGAGGCTGCTCTAAGCTTGATAACCGCTTCATAATTAGTAAAAGGGGGCTGGCTTGCAGGCTGTGTTCAGTTTGTGGGTTTCCTGAAAAGCAAGATCAATAAAACAAATTCTCCTTCGAAAAACAGCATTTTAGATGCGCATTGGAACTTCCAACGGTCCACCCGATCATTAACGAAGAATATTTTTTTTTTGTCGCAGGACAACTGACCGTATTGATAGGCATATACTGTCCAAAGTTGAAGATAGACGATGTGTACCATCTGCCAAGAGAGCGCGTGCTTCAGGGAACAGCGATATGTACTCAATGGCGAGAGTTATTCCCTGCGACGTTATTTCTGTACCATCGGAATGGTGGCGGGCCGGCAAGTTATTGCAGATGTCACGCGAAGCGGTGCTTCGTTATATCGGATATTGAGGAAGCCTCGAAGGGTGAGTGCATGCACCCTAATTAGCCTTTTCTGAAAGCGCTACTTCCAACCGCACATGCGGCGATTCGCACTTATAAAGAGGTGCGTGCACGCCAACTTTCTAGCCTTCATTTACGCTGCTAAAGAATACATGCGGGTCACTCGTTATCTGGGCCGCAAGGCTATGCTATCTTTTTGTAAAGAAAAAAAGAAACTTCCTGCATGAGCAACGGGAACAATGATTGGGATTCTTTTTAGTTTGGTTTATTTGAAAATAAGCCCGGTTTTGACTGGATAGAAAACTTCTTTATTCCTCCTTCAACTTGCTTTTAAGTTGAGTACTGCGCGGTTTATTCTGCGGTTTACACTTTAAGCGGTCCTTGCGTTATCTGATCTTTTCGCAAACACAGCGTTACTTGCAATTGTGTACGGGTGTTCACCATCCTGATAATATTTATTGATAAAGAGGGAATATATGGATAACATGCTACGTTTATTTCCTTGATGGTTCACAGTAGGCTCAGACAACCAGTAAATTATTGCGGGCTGGGAAAGTAAGAATTATTATAGGAACACAATTAGGCGCAGAAACAAGTCGGGCATTTTCGTAGGAGCAGTAAATAGTTATAAAGCAGGCAGTGTCAATTGTAGCTCCTGTACTTCATAGGTTTTCTCATATAATCCAGTTTCCAAAGAACTATCTGCCAAAGTGATGTCGCTTTTCCGCGCAATCACGTCTGCATTTTGATCGATGCGATAACCCTCGTGACATTCTTCCTGCAAGGTGTGAAAGAGAACTGTTGCCTTTTAGAGACGCCCCTAATACTCCTTATTTAGCCGTAACCGTTTAATTGGAGTCCTAACTATGATTAGTAGTCGTTCCCTCGGATGTAGTCGCCGCTGCACTTGCTTCGCCTTGCCACACGTCCAGCACGGGAGCAACCCGAGTGGAACCCCCATAGGCGGGAGCACCCATAAGTATTTGCATTAGCGGGAACTAGATAGAAGCACTATTTTCAGAAAGGCTATTTAGGGTGCGTGCACTCACCCGTCGAGGCTTCCTCAATATCCGATATAATGAAGCACCGCATCGCGTGATATCTGCAATAACTTGCAGGCACGCGACCATTGACAGGGTACGGAAATAGCGTCGCAAGGAATAATTCCCGCCATTGAATCCATATCGCTGTTCCCTGAAGTACACCTTCTGTTGGCAGAACGTACACATAGTCAAATACTATAGAAATCACCGTATCGGAGCTATGAGACTTTAAGAAAATGTTTTTGCTCGTTTTAAGTTTTGATTTTCTTTTGCGAGAAGATCTGTGCTGATTGTCAGTTTCGCGATTTTCTTTTGCTCGATTGGGTACCATCGTTTCCCATTGGTGTGTTACATACCACTGTTGTGCTTGGCGTTGTATAAGCCCTAAAACACCAAAACTGAAAACTACTTTAAAGCATGGACTGTAACAAAAATGCATGTAAAGCTCTCTCACGGAGTTGGCGCACACTTCACGTTTTGAAAACGTTGTAAAATTTTACTGCGTGAACTGTTATGGGCTCATTTTACTAGCCGTTACGGTTGGCAACGGATGGCAAATATCATTTTATCTATGCATTTGACGCATTTCTGCATGCGGCACCTGACACCTTTGAGCACTTCAAGCTGCAGTGTAAATTACAGGGCATTGTCGTTGCGACGTCGTTGTGCTCATTGAGGTTGTCGATGCTTTCGACGATGTTTTCCGCCCATCAACCCTATTCTCGACGCCTCTTCCATGACCGGCAAGGGCAAGGGCAAGGGCAAGGGCAAGGGCAAGGGCAAGGTCTAAGGCTTATCATCATCATTGCGTCCTACGACTCTTTTTTGTGCCTCCAGCACTCCTTCCACCAGCATGACAACAAAAAGTTGCACGCAAACACACCATCATATCCCGAAGAACAATTCCTATGCTGTGCATATCATGTAATCAGCGTCCACTACGTCACATTGCTCATTCTGGCACCTGAAATAAATGCACAGATGCCACTTATCTCGAAATCTGATTGGATCGGAAAACCTTCCACTACTTACCCAGCACTGTTGTAGCGTGATAGCCTCTCCAGTCACGAATTATGATATTTTGCAAGGAAAATGGTAAAAAGTGCAGGTATTGATATTTCAGGTGTCCAGAATGTGAAGGAGGAATTCTCTTCTCTAGGACAGTTCTTATGCAAACTCGATAGTGCGCCCATATTTTAGACATAGTTACTTTATACAAATTTGTTTTTCCCAAGTACGCTTCGATAGTTGAAAGAAAGGAGGCAAATAATTTATTCAAGGTTTTGCGGATGTGGCAGCAACGGGTTCACAGGACGGGATACCGGGAGAAACACTTCTTTTCAGCTGCAGTGTACGGGAACACGTTGCAATTCCGGCAGCGGCAGACCCTGGTTTTCGTCAAACACATCTCGCATTCGCAACGCTGCCCAGACAGCGGGGGGACATGCTGAGGCCAGTGGTTTGTCGCGTCATACCTCTCGCAGAAATGATCGCGACACGTTTAGCGCAAGAACAATGACTTATAATGAGCCATTCAGGAAGGACATATATAGAAACAATTCTAAAATGCCGTGAAAACGAAATTCTCAAATTCGAATACAACAGTCCAGGCTGGTTTGGCAGGCCTGCTTCGTCCGAACGAAATTCTATTGATCTGGCATCAAACTAGGTGTCACTGATATTCAGACACCCACGCGAGGACGCGACGTAATTGCCAGACCGACGTCATTCGCTCGTTGGCCCGGAAACGAGAGCGTTTACTGTCTTCAGGATAAAACATTGCGTACGGCGATCTTTGTTCCACGTTTAAAAATTGCCGCCACCCGAAAAAAAAAAAAAGATAAAACATACTAAAAAACTAAAACAGAACTCTTCGACAGTGAAATAGATGTCACAAGAAGTGCATAAAAGCATCGACAGTTTTAAACTGTCGCGCGGTGCGTAGGGGTCGCTGGCGTGGCAAATAAAGAGTAAGTCACGCGTCTCGGTAACGAGATGCGGATCAAGACAGGGTGAAAACTAACAAGTAACAGAATCATGAGTATTGAGTTACTCTTCTTCAGTAAACGTAGCGCTTTCTGAAAACAGGTATTGAACTGTTCTGAATGATTGAGGCAGCGGTAGAAGAGAAATTTTGACAGCGACTCATCAAAGCTCCCGTAGAACGTGGAGGCGTCCATCTCGAAGCACCTTCTTTTTTATTAGTGTTTCGCCGCATCGTTGAGTTGAGTTGAGTTGAGTTGTTGTAGGCTACTGGTTGGATTAGCCTTGCAGTTGCAGTTGGCAATTGCTCCACCGTAGCGACACTTAAAATAAATAACTTACATAATCAGACACAGACCTCACAATTACACATGGTCACTCCTCAGTTCACCATGTGGAGGCCAAATCCGTGTCCTGTAGGTAATTTAAAAGAAGACGAGAGACCTCCTTCCTACACAACCGGTTCCCGCGCGGGAAAACAATGTCCTGAAGAGAGCTGTGAGGAACTCCTGTCTTCTTGAGGGACCCGAATAACACCCTCCTTTCGGCGTTATACACAGTACAGCACATTAGGTAATGTTCTATGTCACATATGCCGCATCATGTCACATATGCCACATCATGTCGGATATGCCGCCTCGTGTCAGACAACGTTGATTATTGATTACGTTTATCTGTGTATTGCGGTTATTTATGTTGCTCACGGACAATGTGGCAACAACGAACGTCAAGTGGAACGCGGCTGAGATAATGTCATGGGCGAGAGCAATTGAAAAAACAACCTATTAGGAGTGACTACTTAGGAGGAACAAATCGAAATTAGGAAAGATAGAATTTATGACAACGCAAAGGGAAGCTCTTGACTTCTCTAAGCGTGGTCAGGATTCGATAGAACACGTATTTATAAAGCGACATACAAGGAAGAAGAGGAATGTGCTTGCTACGTTAAAGCTAGGGAAACAATGGAGCACACTTTATTACAATTTGAAAATAGATTCCCAGTGGTCGTTTTAGGTGGCTCTGGCCTCCTGAAAGCCCTTGGGTTCAGGGAGAGGAGGAAGAAAGTAAGCATGTCTGTGGTAGAAATGAGTAAGAGGCGATTGGAAGATCGGTGGAAGAAAAGTAGGGAAACGACAAGCACCGGAGGCGTTCAAAAACAAAGTTCCCAAATAGGGGTCCAAGAACTGTTGTGGTGGTGGTGGCGGTGGTGGTGGTGGTGGCGGTTATGGTGGTGGGAAAGTTTATTGAAATCGGGGAGGGGAAGAGAATTCTCGGTAGAGTTTTTTTTTTTTTTTAACGTGCGCAAGACATCAGGCAATATAATAACAAGAGCTTAGTGGCGTAACCCACCGCCCCATTGCAAACCGACACTCATATCATCCATGTATCCGTGTATCTCGAATATTAGCCGCAACAGTTCGCAGTGTGCTCGTTCGCTTTTTGAAGGAAAGGCAACGAAATAAAGTAGCATCTCCATATAGAGACATTGTGACTGAAATGCATTGCTGAGTAGGTAGGACACTCGACCCCGAAATGCAGATTGCTTCACTGGGATTGGTTGAATTTCCCATTTAGGCGGTTGTGGGGGAGTACTATGTTTTTTTTTTCTCGCTGTTGCTATGGCGAAGTTAGAGGGGGAGGGGGGCGAGGTGGCTCAATGTAAATACAAAAATCATCGTTGTTTGTAATCATAGCGTTTGTAATCATCATGAATGGACGGATGGTTAGGACATACGGGACAGACAGATATGAATGATAGAAAAGGGAAACACCACATTCTCGTGCTTAACTGCTATCGCAGCAATATGCATAAAGCGTGTACCGAAATCCCGTTTGCTGCAGCCGTCATTCCACGAGTGCACGTGAGATGGTTCCTTAAAACAACGACTCACTGCAGTGAAATCTGTTGGGCGTGTAGTATGAGAACTTTAATTGCTACGGGAAATTTGTTCAACTGCACCCGAAGCGGCAATTTATGAAGAATAGCATGTAAATCGGAGGCCATTCGGTGTGCAAGAAATCTGGGCCTTCTGTCGCAAGTCCTTTCGTAAACATATTTATGGGTGGAGCATTCGTTTTTTTTTTTTTTTCGTGCTCCCTCAAGGTTTGGACCACCTTGCTTGCTAGGGAGCGACGCAGTGTTATGAAATTTATTACTCTCTGCTTCATGAATCTGATCGAAGTTGGCGCTCAGTTGCAATAGCGTTGGCACGCGAAGCAGTTTGCTCTTCCCTCAGTGACGGCTGCATACATCGCCGGACCTATTGACATGTTTATATGCTTCCAGACAGTAGGCAATTAAGTATTACAGAGAAACGGCAATCGGACGGTGAAGTAGAACGGTGGCGTTTGCCGCTGAGATTCGCTACTGTTTAGTCAGAGTATTTACCCACTATCTAACAAAAGGTACAAGCAGTATCTGTTATCAATGCCGCAACCCATGCTAGGCTGACTGTCCGTCAACCTAATAGCCTCTCTTGTTATTTGTTCAGCTGTAGATTTAGTAAGCAAGTGGAAGCTTGGTGGGGGGGGGGGGGGTGCTTTCTTTCTGACAC
This sequence comes from Dermacentor andersoni, assembly GCF_023375885.2. Taxonomy (NCBI): domain Eukaryota; kingdom Metazoa; phylum Arthropoda; class Arachnida; order Ixodida; family Ixodidae; genus Dermacentor; species Dermacentor andersoni. Next base: position 43,452,774 of record NC_092820.1, read on the forward strand.
ATTCTTCTGTAGGTGCCGGCAGCAGTCTCTTGCACACTGATGCATTGGGACGCACCAAAAAGTCACCTCTCATGCATTTGAAGTGTTTTTGTTGCGTGCCTTGCAAATTACAACGAAATTAACGCATTTCCACTTACGCACTCGTTGAGGTATGTGACCAGATTAATGACGTTAAAGACGGGAACACTAATGGAAGTGTGTAAGGTCAAGCAATGTGCTTACCAGGAGAGGTACAAAGTATCCTCACGATTTGTTCTCCAAGGCCTACTTTTATTGTTTATAAAACTACACGCTCACATCCTGCAAGTCTAGAAAAACTATACATATGCCAGCACTCGATATCTGTTAAGTCCTTTTGAATCGCTAACGCAATAAAAACTAGAGCATACCGCCAAGGACTATCGAATCACGGTTCGACCATCGGTCGCAATAAAATAAAAAAAATGCACCACAGCAAATATATTTAGGCTAACATATAAACGTTCAAGACATTCAAATGTGCCTTAGAAATGGAGCACAGAACATTTTGTTTAGTACAAACATGTATGAGGCAAGTTTGTCTTTCTACTGCTCTTTCACATTAAACTGTGATTCGTGAAAATGTTCTGCGTAGATTTTGAATTCTGCGCTCTTGTCTAAGTGCTTAGATTGAGGTAAATCAATCTTGTAAGAATCATTCTGCGTATATTGCATCTTTTGTCAATGTGTGTTATTGACTGGAAATGGAAAAACCTCGCCGAGGTATTTTCCCATACTCAGATGAGCAGAACACCTTCCTCGTAACTTTTAACAGAGTCCTTCAATGCTTCTCCGGTCACGAAACTCCGTCCGCCGTTTTATAGAGCGACAGAAGCTGCCACTAGCGTCGCTGCTGTTAGCGTGGGGGCAATCCGTGCCCGCGTGCACCGCAGTCGCCTGAAACTTCTATACCGGTTCGAGGCAATTGTTTATGTTTCATCAAACAGCTAACATTCTACTACCACTCATATTTCGCCCACATACATTATGTGGTTATTGCATGTGCGCGTGAAAAAGTTGCTTTCGCCTACCTTTGCAAGATAGCAAGGCCACGATGGAGGCAGTCGTGCCGACGCAGCAATATCAAATGTTATGTGTCATTGCAGCGCAGTTTCTTATTTCAGGCAGGGGAACATGAGATTGTTTATTTAAGAATGGGTACTTTGCTTGGGCTTGTGACACTGTGCAAGCCTAAAAAACTCGCCAACTCGCAAATTTGAACCTCGCAGCGAGACTTGAAGCATCGCCGATCGCGCTGGATATTTGCAATGAGACCGTCTACGCCGCGCTAGTTTGCAGCTGCTGCATTGCAAAACGGGAAAGCTACTAGATTTGCCGTGTTTACAGTTTATAAAAGCTAACTTCACTCTGTTGCAGCCTATCGCAGAGAGTGTCGGCAACATTTCACAGCGGTAACGACAAAGATTTCGCAAGGCAACGTCCGTGTGTCGCGTGAATACGCGCTGATCTCTAATAACTGCTTGTTTGCAGCCACCGTCTGTTCATTTCCAACGTGTAACCTTGACGAGTTCATGTTACGTATGCATCGCACGAGCGAAAGTGGGTCTCACTTTACGTTGCGCAGCTACGCAAGGCCACTCGTGCAGCTCTAATACTCGCGTTGGTTGCGCATTCACAAATGTCTCGCTTTCCTGGACAAGTCCCGCTATCACCTCCACTCCAATTTGGCATGGTTCATAATGACGGCCTGTGTTCCTTGGACGGACTACGCTTGAATGGCGTGAGATTGCGTAATGAATACTGCACTGGGGAGACTTGATTAACTGAAACAAAGCCGTGTTTCAGGTCACTATAATCTACATGAAAATAAGGAAACGTATTCACAAGCATGACGCGGCTGCGCTACCGATTTAGTCAGAATGTGAACCACATAACGGGGGGCAAAATGTCCGAAGCCGGGTCAAGCTGAGGAGACACTAATGCACCTTGCGTCACAAGGATCAGTATAATGGCACATTTCATTGCATATGTCTGTGAACATGACAGTGTTGCACAAAAGAATTTACAGTAAACAAGGCAGGAATGCAAAATACATAATACGATGAGAAGCATCTAAAAACACAAGCTACTAAGTACTTCTAATGAAGTATATTAAAAATGGAAAAATGAACATGGTTGACATAATAGCGAATGAAAAGAGAGAAATGCATTATTTTACGATTATCTCTCGCATTGAGTAAAATCAGTTAAAAAGGAACTGCTGCTTGCTTACTTGGCTGAAACCGTTAAGGAAGCAATCAATACAGCACATCACTTTCTTGCCCCCAGCGGCTGGGCACGTTGCGCGCTTACTTACCCGTGCGCTTTAGTTTTTTTTTTTTCCTTGTGAAAAAGTGCAGACGGCATATGAGAAAAAAGTTCACACTTTCTGCCGTGGTGCCTAGTACACCGGCAGCCCTTCGAACAGCCAAGGAACAGCGCCGGACAAGGGCACAGCGACACCTTTCACAATGAGCTTATTGCTTCGAACAACGTCCGTAGTGTCAAAACCTTTTTCTCAGACTCTGACGTGTTGGGAGTCGAAGGTAAAGCCGCCAGCTTCCTGTCGTGGTATTGCACGTTTCCACTTCACCCGCTGATTGGCGCCACTAGGCAAACAAAATAACGAGACCTTTTCGCTCCTAGCTCTGTAGCCGAAGCGACGACGCGGTACAGATCGACAGATTATCTCTTGAAATTAGGAAAACCGACTGCCGATGCTGCCGGACTACTTGGGCACCCAGCCATAGAATAAAGAACCAACTGACGCAGCGCGCAGCTTTCGTCGAGCCCCCACCGTGCTCAGCGCGGCAGCTGCTGCAACATAGCACGATTCCAGTTTCGGGACCAGAAATGTATTGAAGGACTCTGCTATTACCTTTCAGCTATGGCAAACATATTCTGAAGAATAACGTAATATTTCTACAAAATAGGAAATCACTTCTCTTTCGCGATGCCCGCCACCAATAATTCGTCTTAAATACCACGTCCGTCAGTGTTTTTCTTCGCGCGTAAATATTTCTTTTTCTGTTACAGTTAAAGCTCCAATTTCTTTTCCTGTGCAAGGTTTTTGAACAACAAAGAAAATAACGAATAATTTGCGAGTACTTCAGAGCTGGTGCAATTTGCATGAGATTTGCTTTGTTTGTTACATGTAAAGCGCGATATCGGAGAGAAATATATATGGTTGGATTTGACAAATACGCTATATTAAGAGCAGTGTTCAATACTTAGTGTTTTATCTAGAAACTTCCTAGCTGACAGCGCTATCATAGTCTTGCGTAATGAAACCGGCAACAGCTTTGCATCGATGCCGTAGGCCTGTAATGAGACTGTAACTTTTGAACCATTTTTATTCTTTTTACACCACACACAATATCTTGAATAGAAAAAAAAATGTGCATTCAGAACTGAAAGTAGGGTAAGCATGGTGGAATAGAGCTCGCAAATCAGAGCTGTCATGTTTCACGTCTTTAAACGTTTAAGATCACGGCAGTATAGACATTAATTTAACAAGGAAAGTATTAGTTCTAAGTGTATATGCAAAAAGTCGCCTATTTCAACTATGACAGCGTGATTTCTACGCTGCTGTGATACCTAAATATTTGGAATTATATGCCTACAGCGCAGTGAAATTATAAAGAAAACGCTAGCACCAAACGTTTGCTTTTGACGAGTGGCCACTTGACATCAAGTTTTTTTGTTCTTTGCCACTGTGCATGTATAGTTAGCAAGCGAATGTTTCGTGCAATTTATACTGCCAGTACCATATGTGTTCGTGCTTTATTATAATTCCATGAGAGAAGAAGGGTAACTAAGGTTCTCGATTTTGTTAATCATAACCACATAAAGCCAACGGACAATGAAAGAAAGGAAAGCATCGGGGAAATTGACAGCAGCTGAAATTGGAATGTAGAAAATATTGAAGCAAAGAGAACTGAGAAGGAATGAAAAAAATAACTTGTCGCCGGTGGGAACCGAACGCACAGCTTCAGCATTACGCGTACTTTGCACTAGCAATTGTGCTACGGCGACGGCTATCAATTCGTCCAAGAATTTCTGAATTTATGTTTACTGGGTCTAGCCCTAGGAGTGTTAGCCAGCGCCACTTAGAGTCATGGTGGGCGGATGTGGAACATACTTTCTTTTTTGTCCGATGACGTGGCGTAACACGTGATCTTAGGAGAGCAGACACGTGGCTAATAAACCCTCGCATGCTACCTGACGAAATCAAGATTGCCAGATTTGAGGGCCTCGTCACGGATAAACGAGAGAATGGGAACCAAGGGGCTCGAGTTTGTTCATCATGACCACATACAGCTAACAATGAAACCGAGCAACCAGGCATTTTCAAAATATGAAAGTGTTAATTTTAAATGTGATGCATTTCTTAGCAAACGCATGCCACTTTGACAGTATATAACTATCTATCTAGCGGCCTACGTCTTAGTGCTGTCATGGTTGTTTAGTTAACTTGGTATGCGCCAAAGTTGGAAATAGTATGGCAAGAGTGTATTACGAACATTAATAATTGGTCAAGCCATGAATGCCATGAGATGCGTATCATTTAGGTCATGAAACAGCCACTTACGTCTTGGTACGTACCGAAATAGGAATAGTATGACAAGAGGGTATGACTAACATAAATGATAGGTCATGACATGCGTCTCGTGTATGTCATGAAACAGCCGCCTACGTCTTGATGCTGTCATGGTCGTTTTGTTAATTTGGTATGTACCATAACTGTCATAATATACCAAGAGTGTATGACGAACATAAATGATAGGTCATACCATAAATGTCATGACATGTGTGTCATGCAGGTCATGAAACAGCCGCCTAGGTCTTGGTATGTACCAAAATTGGCATAGTTGATCAAGAGTGTTTGACGAACATAAACGACAGGTCATACATAACATGAATGTCATGACATGCCTGTCATGTAGGTCATGAAAGAGATGCCTGCGTCTTCGTGCTCTCATCGTCGTTTCGTTAACTTGGTAGGCTCACCACGCACTGCATCGTGTAGCATCGATTCCCACAGGGCGGAGGACCTGCCGGCTTTTTTCTTAAGCTTGTGAAGTTTTCACCTTCTGGGAAGGCTGTTTAGAGGCAGTATCTATGTAAATCACTGGCCAAATTCGGCTGCTGGAACACGGCAGAGAACGTGTCGGTCGATGTGTGAAAGTTAGGTATGTACATTCCTTTCCAAAGTATACCGACTAGGGATCTCACGACATATCCTATTTATTATCCGCCAATGATTCTGACTTCAAATTGAGGAGTGCATTCCAAACTTGTAACGGCAAAGATTCATGTGCGCGACAATTTTACACGTGAATTACGAATAACTGTAGTTTTTCTTCCATTAGTTTGCGGTCCGTATACTTTTTATCTAGAGTGTACTTAAATCAAGGTGACATCACAATTTGCTCCAAGAAATTAAGAAACATACTGCAGGTGTCTTCGCTCCGTATGCGAGACACCGCAATACTCAATGCGGTGCTAAGCTGAAGAACCATCATATGCTCATTGTTTTTATTTCTGATATACGGTAATCATATTCACTGCACTTAGGATGAATATGTCAATTCCAAACGGACACCACACGATCGTTATGCTACGGCATGCTTGCAGTGGCTGGAAAAAAACTTTCTCTCCGTATGTCGCCATTAGACAATCTTGTAAATGCTCTGGAAAATATCTTCAGTGGTATGCCACTGTTTTATGCCTACCGCCCTTCTACACTTGTAATTGTTTATTCAACATAATAAAATGATATGCAATAGGCCAATCTGGTTTGCGAAAGTGGCGAGAGAGAACGAGGCTTAATGCGATAAATAGCTATGAGCCGGACCGAAGAAGCTCGTGTCTGGCCTGGTACTCTGCGTTGAGATAAATGGCAAGGAAAAACACTATTAAGTAGAAGAGGGTGGGGCGATTTACTTTCAGCTGCCATTATTATCACTAAAAAACCCTTGGCGGCTGAGCATGTCGTTAGTATGAGAAGAAAAAGAAACCCCAAAAGAAGGAACTAGAGGCGGTTATCTCAATTTCATTGGAGACATTTCAGTAAGGAAAGGGTGTCATGGCACCAAGCTATGCGACATGTGGTGTACGATCTGCCCAAACGTTATTAATTATTGTTACTTTGAGTATCTCGCCTTTACACTATTATAGAGATGGGAAAGATATTGAATGCCTTGTAATCTAATTATATGGGCCTGAACATGCGGTAGCCGCGTTCTGCAACCTCCAAAAGTATTTACGGTAAACATTAAGCCAGCCAGGCGAGAGCATCGATTATAAATGGCCTCATGGAGACGGGAGAATGCTGGTAACAGTAATGCCAGAAAGTATAACCCATATATTTACTTGGAAACGTGCCACGTGCTTACCCAGGAAGCAACTTCCTTGCTATAGAACTAGGTAGCGACCAACTTTCTTACTCCGATGGTCATTAGTCACAGCCTAGGTGGCGAGTTCGTGCAATTCTAGCTCGCTAATAACTGAGCACGTAAGAGTGCTGGGAACTTTATTGTGGAAGATTTGTTGTCGATGCCTTTGTTCTCCTCCTCTGGGCGCTAGTCTGAATCCGATGAGACCATTTATCAGGACGCTGCCTTAGCTCTAGCCATAGGCGGAGGGTTTCTGCACGCATTATGCTCATGTTCGATCTTTCTGCCACTAGCTAGCTATAGATTATTACCGAGAATTTGTGTTATTATGCTCCTTTCGATTCGAATTCAAGTGTGTCTGATTTATATTAGTTGTGCTTGTAGGCGTTGTAAAGGTGCCAACAGTAATGATGTCGTACAAGTTTATGTTCAGTGATGTGTGTGGGTATAGAACGATTATTTTGATGATTAAAAGGGCGAAGGTAATTCAGGTTTATTGTGTAGTAGGCTTTTTGCAGCAGTAAAATGATTAACGCGATAGCGTTAAGGTCCCAGTGCCGCAGAAAATTCGGTGTCCGCGTGATAGCCGGTGTTCGCGCTACGTGAGCGAAAATTGCCCTATATATTCTATGCGGTAAAAAAGTTCTTCATCACTGAAGCTGTTCATACCTTGTCTTGCATCCTTTACAAAGTTATTCGTCGCTATTTTGAGAATGTGAGCCCACGAACAAATGTCATGAGAGAAAACATCGACAGCGCATGTCTTATGTGTTAAGTCTTCTCAGACCGAAATATTAGAAGCGCGAAACAATAACAGGATAGCGGCGCTCGCAAGAGGTCGCGTTTCTACCAGGAAGCTCCGTGCATAGCGTTCGCCGCCGGCGTTTCCCGGTAAAGCTGCAGTTACCGGAAGGAAGGAAGGAAGGAAGGAAGGAAGGAAGGAAGGAAGGAAGGAAGGAAGGAAGGAAACTATTTATGAAAAAGAAAATTATGCGAGCGTGGTTGGGCTGTACTAGTCCAAGGCTGTACTAGCGCGAGCGGCTCGCTAGGCTTGGTCCAGGAGAGCCACTAATTGGCTCTCCTTTCCCTCGCCTGCAAGCCATGCCTCGCACTGCCGATTTAACATGAGTGAGTGTCCATTTATGTATGGGCTAGTAATATGTGAATGCCTTTGCTGGCACTCCCATGCGATATGTCGTAGTGTGGGTTCGTTAGAACACCACGGACAGACAGACGCCTGTAAACCTATTTGGGTGTATTTGACTGAGTTGATGGCAGTTTGGGGAAGCTCTTCGTTTGAATGCGTCACCAGACCCTACTCTGCTATCTATTAAGGGCTTTGTGCAGATGACCGTGCACTATTCGTTCCGCCCATCGTTGTACAAGAATGTGACGAGTGCTTGGAAGAAGGCCCGAGCTCTGCTCGGCCGCAGCTCGGTTGTTGAATCCTCCATATGCAAAAAAGCGTGCGAAGCAGTCAGCGGTCTTCCGGTGCTATCGCGTTCCACTCGTTCGATGTCCTCCTCGGCCGCCACTCCATACAGTATGGAGCCATTCTTTGACGAAGCTCTCGCCAACAAAACCGCCATTGCCGTGTCCAGCTTGCGTGTCGAGACGTGAACGCTTGCAGCGTTTTGACGGCGTCCCTCGAAGCTGGCATGAGAATACCGGTGGTTACGTCCGCCTTGTACGGAGCGCCAGACGAGCAAGGCATTGAGGCACCCTAGCCACCGCAACTTGACGAACCTCAGGTCGCCAACCTCCGCCAACGCTGGCTGAAGCGCACATTGCGTTGGACTAGCGGCCTTACGCGTCCTCCAAATTTTTTCTCATATTGTTTAAACCACGAACGTTTGGGCTCAGCACACTGCCTCTTCTGGAGCATTTCTTTCATTCTCACGTCAATGTAGGCTGCCAGAACATCCATTTTGTAACAATGGCTCGTTTCAGTTACGTATACAAATATTGATGTTTATATTTGCCGGTATTGCTTGTAATAGACGTTATATGAGAGGTGTATTGTGGCACTTATGTGGCGAGGACTGGAGGGCGGAATGAAAATAATTTGAGGACTGAATTGTGCGCAGTGTGGGATTGGACTATGTCGTTAAAGATAATTTCTAGTGGCCCAACAAGGACAATGCTCTTTTACGCTGCATGCACAAAAATATTACGTTGAAGCAATGACTGGTGGCAATGTTGGAGCTATAGCAGCTTCAGTGTATAGTCTTCATAGCGTAGTGATCACGGCGTCCGCAGGCTCTTCACAGCAACTGGATAACAAAAAAGTCCCCGTTTCGCCTGAAATGCGAAGCATCGATTGCGATAGCAAATTAGTAGGCAGGCATTTAGGCATACGAAATAAGGATAGTAGGTTTATTGGCCGTATAAAGTTGGAAACATTCGCTAGCTGCATTAATAAGCACGGTGTCAGCGCACAAGCAAACACGCACATATCACATTCGATGACTGCGGACTCGCTGTCAAAACGCTGGATGCTGTTGTGAGCATGCGCGGCAGCAGCAGCGAGCGAAGTGACCTTCGTGCTGTATATCGCTTCAACGCAAGAGCGGCGAGAACACGCGCGCACGAAAGTGTAAGCCGTCTGCAGATCCCTTTCAATATACGGCGCACGCGACCACAGGCGGCCATGCAAAGCAGGCACTTGGTGGATTCGAAGCCACCCCCTCCCTCCCGCGCTCCCTCCCCGCTGTCCTCCATATATGGCGCGCGAGATTGAGCCGCGCTCGTCAGTTCCCTTTGCGCCCGGTTGCGAAATGCGCAGTTGCTGTCGGAGCACAACGACGCCGCCCCCCTCCCTTCCGGCCTTCCTTCCATCCCCACAGGGTCTTTAGCGCGACGAAAGACGGCGCACTTGCGGCCCCCCCCCCCGCCCCCCGGCTTTCCTATTCGCGCGCGCCAGATTGAGCCGCGATTGCCGCCTTTCCTCGCGTGCTTTAAGTCGCACATACAGCATACGGTCGGCGACGATGTTATCGCACTTGGTATATATACCGAGCATCACGTCGGCGGCGACGGCAAAAATCCACCTGCAGTGTCCATATAATAATTTGCTACCGCAATAAGTTGGAATCACGCAGTGGACTGAATTTTGCTGAACGCAACGGTTCCATAAAGAAGATCGAATATATAGCATGTCCTAGCGAACGTGAGGCAATCTGTTTTTAATAAAAATAATTACAAATTCACGGTGCAAGATACGATTATAAGTCTGGTTGTGCTCCTTCATAAGAAGTCGGAAGACCGGACTCCGTAGGTCTTACAATCTTACCTTGCACCGTGCTTTCTAAATTTATTTTTTGAGCAGCCTCACTAACATTAACGGGAACGCTCTATATACTGTCGTGTATTGGCAGGCATTCTATCTCGCTAAGTGCATGATTTTCATTCACGCTCGCTAAACTAACCACAGCAGTAGCAAGTCTTTAAAGGAGCGGACAGCGAACTCATTGTGTGCACACGGCACAACAAGATACCAGGAATAATAGAAAAAAGGAAAGCATGGAATAATAAGCGACATGTCTATAGAATTGAGAAAGTTATCCACGCGTCTGTTCGAGGCATTCGACGAGAGAACGCCCTTGTTTTTCTTACGCACTTTGTTGTCTGTCTTTGTCGCACTTTGTTGTTTGTCTTGCGCACTTTCTTACGCACGTTGTCCTTACATTTTATGATGTATATATTGCAAACAGACGTCTGCGACCGTTTTCCTGTCTTCAAAAATTTATTCCGCTTGAATTCGTTATTTCTTCTAAATATTGCTTTTCTGTGCGAAACCAAGGGACGGTTTTCCTCCCCAACAGTAGGAATCGCTGGCTCTGTCTCAGTGCCTTTGCCTTGCTATTACGTTTTCGCACTTTAAGGTGAACTTACAGTGTTTTTGTAGGAACCAATTTGAAAAGGAGGGGGAAATAGTAGGAGATTTGTGTTAATACAGTTACGTTCTTTACCTGATACACATTAAGAGAATCTGGTGTAGGTATTATATTTGTGAAGGTGGAAGCAGGTTTATATAAAGCAGACTCGAACAGTGCTCACAATAAAAAAGTTAGAAAAGTATTTAGTAACGCGAACCAGCCCTACGCCTGGTTAATTTCCAAATGCGGTAATTTATTTTTTGCACCATGAAGGAAATACTGTATTTGCACGATATTTACGTGCACGTATATTACCGTCAAACATTAAAAAATAGCTTGGGGCCGATTCTAGCTCGGACATCAAGTAACGAATCGTGAGTCGACGTCTACCATCTTGAAACAATATTACGAAACATACAAAGGCACACGGACACGCATACAGCTGGATCTTAGTGGCTAGTGACTGTCGAAGTCCGACGACACCTCCTTTTCGTTGTGTGCCAACCACAGAAGGTCATCTTCAGTTTCACTTATTGCATTAGAAATGCCAATGTACTGGACGCACCCGTAACCATCGTCTGCAAGAAGGGCACCCCATGCACCATGGACCCACCTTGTGATGTCTTTTGAGAGTTGCTTTCTTTAGATGACCTGCCAGATGGCAGTGTGGCTAGCGATCTTGCATTGAGATAAGTTACAATTGTAACGCGCATGCAAAATTGAGCGCACCTTGGATTAAATAATGAGCATGTTAAATCGTGCAAATACGGTACTGAGTTGGTGCTAAGAACCAAGTAATCGTATAGAAACCGGTAAGCAGCGTACGTTTGCGCTGTGGTTTAAGTGCAAACGCCCATCAAACAGGAAACAAGAAAGAGAGTTAGTCAAATATTTACGATAGAGAATGTATATCAACACGAAAAAGAAAAAAGAAAGAGAGAATCTGTTGATAAACAGTTTTACCGGTGCGTCGAGTGGGCCTAATCTAATTGGCGCGGCAATTAGTGTGAGCGGCTGCTGGCGTGGGCTTGTCGACAGTGGCCTTTGTGGTCGTCTTCGGCCCAAACTTAATTATCCCTGTGCCGGAAGGGTCGACCCATGGGTAATTAGTTGAACTTCCTTGCTTCGGGTAAGCGCAGAGTGCTGACGTTGTCGTAATAACGTTCTCAAAGGGGGCTTCGCGGATGGCTGTGTGTAAATATATAACCCCGAAGCCTCTTGTGTTAGACACGTGGGCGGCAACCAACAGAGTTGTTATACCGAGACCGCAATTTTCCACCAGGACAGAGTGCAGCGCAGGATTTTTGCATGCGTGGTGACCATGTGAAGTGACTTGGAGTTGTCCTAACATACTGCGAGTGAATCTGAGGAGGCCCGCAAAGCCGATTCTATGGCTTCAACGGAACACGTTTCGCCCAACAAGTTCGTTTCATACCATTGCAGGCTTGTAACCGCCAGCAGCGCAAGCATCTTTTAGGATTGCAGAATTATTTAGACAGTGTAAGGAGGAGGCGAAGCTAATGCATATGCCGAGTTTGTGGACCACGTTGTGGAAAAGCGAACCAGCACAGGAATGACAGGGATAAAATAAGGATGTAATAGGAGAACGTTGATAAAGGTTGTCTTGTTTGAAGGAAAGCTGGAAGCTTAGTTTCTCCTGTGTATGCAGGCCAGCGGAAGCGAACGATCAATTTGTCTGGTTGGGCTACTTGATGCTTGTGCATGGTGGTTATGGTAATAAGGAACGCTGCATCACCTTGCCTGTTATTATGATGTGTGGTGGTTCTCTTGGTGGAAACATCTTACAGGTGTTTTGTCGTCGTCCTAACAGAGTGTTAGAAAATCGCCTTACGAATGTAGCGCAAATTTATTTTTTGAGATGGATTACTGAAAGACGCAGGCATTAATTGCCGAAGGATTCATAACGCAGCAATGGATACATTCAAAAATATTTTCCTAGTCAAGTTGTCAGTTCCTTACGTCAGGGCGTATATTGCAATTTACGAATAGAAGCGAGTGAGAGAGAGAGCAAATGATAAAGGAAAGGTAGGGAGGTTAACCAGGACTGAGCCCGGTTGGCTACCCTACACTGGGGAAAGAGAAAAGGGGACGGAAAGAATAAAAGAAGAAGAGAAAGTCTACTGGGTATATCGTTCGGTCACTCAGTTCGGATCACAGACGCTGACTCAATCCAGTTGCCTTAAAATATCGCAGCAGAGCTTTTGTGGCCTTTTGTAGCTGCGATATGCGAGGCCATGGTCCCAAGATCTTCTTCAAGGTGAACGGTGTTCTATCTAGCTGATTGAGAGCTGTGCAGAGCTCATGTCTTTCGTTTTGAAAAGATGGGCAGTAGCACAGTAGATATTCTATAGTTTCCTCGGCACCGCAGGCATTACAGTCGGCGCTATCAGTCATTCCAATCAAAACCGTATATGCATCGGTGAATGCGACGCCCAAGCGTAAGCGGCACAGCATTGTTTCTTCATTTCGCAGAAGCCCTGGTAACAGCCGCAGTTGCATAGAGGGGTCGAGGGAATGCAATCGTTCTTGGGTGAATTCAGGTGTGTGCCACTTCTCTAATGTCATACGGTGTGCTACCTTGCTTAGGTGTTGGGCTGCGTCGGTCCGCGATAAAGGTACAGAAACAAGGGTTGCTCCTTCGTGTGCTTTCCTAGCAGCTTCGTCAGCGAGGTCGTTGCCGGAGATACCGCAATGGCCAGGCAGCCACTGAAACACGACGTCGTGTCCTTTCGCTATCATACGATGGTGCATTTCTCGTATCTCCGACACTAGTTGTTCACACGACCCGCGACGAAGAGATGACAGAAGACATTGTAAGGCCGCCTTCAAATCGCAGAATATTGCCCACCGATTAGCGGGTTGGTTGTTAATGTAATCAACGGCACCTCGGAGGGCAACAAGCTCCGATCCGGTCGATGTTGTCATATGAGAAATCTTGTATCGGACGCTAATTGATCGTGATGGTATAACCACTGCGCCGGTGGAGCTGGTCTGAGTGGAAGAGCCATCCGTATATATGTGGACTCGGTCAAAGTAGAAAGTGTTCAAACAATCCAGAGCTGCTTGCTTCAGGGCCAAGGTAGGCAGGTCGGTCTTCTTCCTTATCCCTGGAACCGTGAGACGCACTTGAGGTTGTTCTAAACACCACGAAGCTGAGGTTGAACGTGCTGAGGGTGTGAAGCCCGATGGTAGACAGGCACGATGGATGCTGACCTCGTTGGAGAAGGACGCCTGTGGTCATCGTTCTGGCAGGCAGGCAAGAGAGGTTGATTGCATGCGTGAAACATGACGAACATGGGCCCTAAGCATGTCGATGCTAATGTAAGTCGCGATCGGATGGTCTCGAGCCATTATGATGGTTCCTGCTGTTGAGGCGCTCCGCGGAAGTCCTAAGCAAACACGTAGTGCCTGTGCTTGCACGCTCTGTAGTTCTCGAAGATTTGATTTGCAAGTTTTAGCAAGCACGGGAGAACTGTAACGTAGCAATCCGATGAAAAGTGCTCGATATAACTGTAGCATGGAGCCCACTGAGGCTCCCCATGTTTTCCCGGCGATAAACTTGAAGACATGAACAATAGATGTGAGCTTCTTCTTCAAGTGGGCAACATGAGGGCTCCAAGAGAGGTCCCGGTCCACAATGACACCCAAAAACCGATGATTTCTCTTGTAGAAGATAGGCTGGCCATTAATGCACACTGGTTAATGATACATTGGTTTTCGTGTGAAAGCGACTAACGCACATTTTTCTGTTGAGATGGTAAGGCCCTGTGTGTGAAGATAGTGAGATGCCTGTGTTGCTGCTTTCTGCAGCCTTGCGCGAACCTGCAGACGAGTGACCGCTGATGACCAGATGCAGATGTCGTCGGCGTAGATTGAGACACTCACTGTTTCCGGTAGGGATTCGGCCAGCCCAAGAAGTGCGAGGTTGAAAAGAATAGGGCTTAGAACCCCACCTTGGGGAACTCCTCGGCATGTGTAGTGGTCGGTAGTCGGACCATCTTCCGTACGTACGAACATGGACCTTTGTGTCAAGTAGTTTCTGATCCATCGATATACTCGCCCTCCTAGTTCAATTGTCAAAAGTGCGTCTAGAATGGGTTGATGGGAAACGTTGTCGTAAGCGCCTTTCACGTCCAGAAAGAGCGCTACTGATAATCGTTTCCAAGATTTTTGCTGTTCTACAGATGACACTAAATCGATGACACTGTCAATCGATGAACGGCCTCGTCGAAATCCCGCCATAGAATCAGGGTAAATCGCGTGGTGTTCTAGGTACCATTCGAGACGCATGAGGATCATGCGTTCCATGAGTTTCCCGACGCAGCTTGCAAGTGCTATAGGCCGATACGATGCCAGTTCGAGCGCCGACTTTCCTGCTTTTAGTAGAGGTACCAGGCGGCTGCGCTTCCACTCCTGTGGGACGACACCATCTTGCCATGAACTATTAAAAAGACTGAGGAGTTCTCTTCGTGCTTCTCGGCCTAGGTGGCGCAAAGCAGTATATGTTATGCCATCGGGCCCTGGTGAGGACGAACACCTACAGAGCGCCATAGCAGCTTCTAATTCTTCCATAGAGAATGGAGCCTCCATGCTGGTATCTCGTGGACCGGGGATGTCGCTTAAAGCCATGTCAGGGACTAAAACTGTGCCGCCGGCGATTTTCGCGCAAAATTCCCCTGCAACGTCTATCTCGCGGCGGTTTTGATAGAGAGCGAGGGCGTTGAAAGGGTGTCGTTGCTGGGGTCTTGAGCAAAGACCCTGTAGGGTACGCCACACACGGGACAATGGCTTGCGGGGGTCTAGTGACTCGCAAAAGCATTTCTATCTTTCACCCGCTAGCTTATCCATTCGGCGTCTTATCTTCTTTTGCGTGCGCCGAGCTTCTCTGAGGTCAAGAATTGACTTTGTGCGCCTGTACCTCATTTCAGCACGGCAACGTATTGAACGAAGCCTTTCCAATTCAATGTCACTCTCTGTACGCTTTTTCGAATGTGTGAAGCAGCGTGTGCATTCTTGCATTGCGTCTGCAATTATGTCTTCTAATCTGCGTGCGATATGTTTCTTGCAGGTGTCTTCTACTCGATCTTGAAAGACTGACCAATCGATTTGACGAGATACATCGGGTAATGCGGCCTCTAGACCATTGATTCTCACATAGGTCGGAATATGATAACTTCCATGGGTTTCAATATCAGTGAACCACTGCACGCTCGAAGTCAGGCAACGTGACACCAAAGTCAAGTCAAGGCAGCTACTGTACGTTGTTCCTCGCAGAAATGTCGGACTTCCATCATTTAGAAGACACAGGTTGTGGCCTGATGCAAAGGATATTAGTGACCTGCCCCTCGAATTTATCATGGAGCTTCCCCATATATGGTGGTGTGCGTTGAAGTCCCCTGTTATTATCCAAGGACCTGGAGTAGTAGCCATAATATCTTCTAGTCTTTTGCTGTCAAACTGACTTGTTGGGGATAGGTAGACGCCAATAATAGTAAAAGACAGCCTCTTCTTTTTCACACTGACACAGACGTATTGGTTAGCGTCGTGTGGCGTTACGGGTTGTGAAAAATACGTTAGGTCCTTGCGAATATAAACCAGAACCTTACTACTACGGGCACACGTTGTTGAAACAAAAGGTTCATATCCTGATAGTCTTATGGAGGCTGATAAGTTCGGTTCACAGATCACCAGTATAGGAAAGTGGTAGTCAAACACGAACTGTCGAAAATCCGAAATACGTGACCTTAGGCCTCTCGCATTCCATTGGAATATGGAGGCACTTCTGACATCATCCCGGAACGATCGCTGTTGCTGTCGATGAGCCATGGTTCTGCTGTAGAAGGTCTCAAGCACTGGACTTCTGAAGGCTCGCTAGAATCGGATTGATGGCATCCAGCACTTGCAACGCACTTCGAGCTGTTGGTGTCTGTATCTTGTCCAGAAGAACACGAATAGCACTCACCAGAGAGCTGATCATGACAACAATTTGTTGATCTTGGTCCGTCAGTTTATCAGGAACAGTCGAAGTGTCCCTTGCTGTAGAAGTCTGATTTCGCTCAGTAGGAGCATGTAGCCTCGGGAGTGCAGGCCACGCGTCAGTAGCAGGGCTGTTCGTTGCACCTTTGTCCTTTGAGCTGACTGCGTTTGGCCTGGGCGGAAGAGTGGGTGGCAGTGTACGTGGTCGACGCTCTGGAGAGGCTTTGGAGGTTCGTGATCGACGTCGGCGACGCGATCGTCGCCGCCTAATAGATGTTGCTGCTTCTCGGTGAGACGAGTGGTCTCTAACCATTTTCCTCAATATTGCCATTTCCTTGCGAACTAACGGGCATTCCTTCGAGGAGGCATCGTGAGGGCCACTGCAGTTTGTGCACTTCAGCACACTGGCTTCACACATGTTAGTGGTGTGGGGCCCAGTGCAGCGAGAACAGACGGTAGTGTTCTTGCACACACTACTCACATGCCCAAACTTCATGCACTTCCAGCACTGCAGCGGTTTTGGTATGAAGGGGCGAACTGCGTGTCGGAAGTGGCCCACTTTTACATGCGATGGTAGGGATTCGCCTTTAAATATGATTTTGACACACCGTGACGTGCCGAGACGAAACGCGTTTGTGATGATGGTGTTTTCTGTAGCTGGCTTGATTAAGATCGACAGATCGGAGTCGACAATGGTCTCATCAACATCGTAAATTACGCCACTACTGATTTGTTTGCCCAGCGGAATATGAGGGCGGACTTTCATCCCGTCAAGTTCCGTGACATTGCGCAAAGAATCCAACGCAGCCGCGTGTTCTACGTCCATCGCTAGGACGTTCTTACGGGTGTTCACTCTGATGTCTTTGATTTCATTCGAAACCAGTGCCTCTAGATGTGAAGACACGGCTTGCCTGTTGAGGCGTCTCAGGTTGTCAGTAGCGAGAACTGGCGTGAACAGGATGGTGAGCTCCTCGGTATTCCGCGAAGACCTCACGGTGGACTCACTCGAATTCGAGGATGCGCTGAGAAACCTTCGTTTTGCTTTACGACTCCGCACCAGCTCGAAGGCGTCGTCACAAGAATCTTCACCGCTGACATAGTACTGCATGGTGTCGTCGCTGTCAGTGTCGCTCTCGGTGCCGTTGCGCTTCCTGGAGGCAGCCGCCGCGGGCCCTGCCGACTAAGGCGGACGCGCGTGAGACTTCATCTCCATCGCAGTTAAGGAGGAAATAGCAGTTCACTGGCAAAGTCTAAAAAAAATCCACAAAATAAGTAGAGCTGGAAGACTCGGTGTTCTGCCTGAAAGGCACTTCCATAGAAGCGAGTGAGTTCTCGAAGAACATATACCCTTGAAACGTGTTCTGAAACAGAAGCTCCAGTGTTCAGGCGAGCGCCACCAAATTCGCACTAAAAATACTGTGTTGCTGCCCATATTTTTTTATTAAACACGGCTTTGTGCATTGAAGCTAAAAATAAATGGCACACCAATGCGTTCCGTCGCATACTTTCGGAACCTATGCGTCAAAGCTAGTACCACCCTAAAGATTTTCTCCCATTTAATATTCCTTGCAAACTCGCCGGCTACAATTAGAAAATTACAGCGTCTGCCTTAAAACAATAAGTTAAAGCATTAAATAGCCGAATTAACAAAACACTCTTGAAATTCTAGTGCAAACATTGTCCGTCATATGGAGTAATCCTGCACAAGGATTAGAATTGCGCTACATTCCGCAAGCAACGTTGTTAACAAAACTATGTTCACTGCACAAAAAAAGGAATGTAGTTGAACTATGCTTTAATGTACCAAAACACTAGGTAAGCGACAAAAGCGGGGCTCAGCCAACTTCGTCGACAGAGAAGCAGGAGCATCTGGCTGCCGCAGCGTCGTTGGAAGGATGGGAAGGAAGGCGGACGCCGAGGGGAGAGGGCATCAGCGCGCACGGCACCCGATGGTGTCAATGTCTCGCGGCGCGTTCCGGTGTAGCCCAGCGTGTAAGGGCAGATGTCGGAGTAGGTTGGCCGTGATAACCAGGTGGCGCTTGAACGGTGGCCTCGGCGGTATCAGACCTTCCTTTAAATGCTGCTGGCACGGTGTGGCAAACATTCAAGACGTCTAACGCGTGCTGCTTTGATGTGAGCGCCTTGGCGAATGTGACAGTGCGCACTAATGACATCGCGGTCAGTGGTGAATGGAGTGGTATTGTAGCGCTGCAGCACTGGCGGACTGGGAGGACTCGGTGACGTTTTGAGAGTCCCTGACCTGGCTGCCGAAGGCGAAGCCGTAGTTGTGGATGAAGGTGTGTAGAGTCGTATTTTACCGGCAGCGAGTTAGTGAGATTGCACTGTCACTTCAGTGGTGGCTGACGGGAACGCCCGAGGCGAGTCCGTGTGGCCCAGGAGGGGAGACGGCACAGCGCAGTGCAGGTGAAACCTCAGCTGACACGATGCGATTGAATCGAATTCTGAGGTTCTTGCGCGCCCAGACCGCGATTTGATTACGAGGCACGCCGTATAGTCGGGGACTTCGGGTTGATGTTTGACCACCGGGGGATCTTTAACGTGCCCACAAGGCACGGCACACGGGCGTTCTTGTATTTCGGCCCCCACTGAAATGCGGCCGCCGCGGTCGGGATTTGATCCCGCGCCCTCGCGCTTAACAGCGCAACGCGATAGCCGCTAAGCCTCCGCGGCGGGTCAAGATGCGCTACCTTTCTTGTTGCAGCGTGATGCCATGGAGGTCGTATCCCACCTTTTGGTTGAGGAAGTATGTGTTAGCCTTTCAACTAGAGGTCCGGGAACGGCGGTGGCTGGACGAAGCAGGCGTGATTGCCATCCTTGTAGGCGGCATCAGGGCAACTCGGTTGACTCGGTGATTGTGGCCAAAGAGTTAATTCTGGAACAACTGTGATCGATCGTCCGTTTTCACCACTGTGGCAGCAGGAAGGCAGATGTCTACGCGTCAAGAAAAAATCTAGTCGCTGACTTTGTTCATCTCGGCTCACGTGCTTGCTCCGCACACGGTGTGTATGCTGCACTTCTTCGGCGTTAGTGCATCTGCGTAGCCACAAATTCTATAGTTTTACGGTCACGTGCATTCTATTTCTACGCGTGTAAATATAGAATGTCTGGGTGTTCCAGTTTAGAAATCCTTACGTCTTACCCTTAAGGGCCTTTCGATTGCTATCTTGCATTTCCCTAAATTAAAAAAAACATACATTGCTGCCAACGCCACCTGCCAGGCTCCTTGAATTTATGCGCCCCGCATGAAACGGGTACTCACTTAAGCGCTCAATGACTTCGTTGGTATGTAAGCTTCCATTGGCTGTACACCTCGGCTACGTGTGGAATCGTGTTCTCAATATCGTGAATATGAGCGCTATTGTCGTATACACAGTGATTCCGTCTGCGGAAACCAGGATCCACAAAGATCTCGATGGCTGCAGAAGAAACTATCGCATTTTGTGAAACAGCAATTTTTCTGCCACATTCACGTGCTGCTCATTTATGCTTATAATACGAGTAAAGTTAATGCATTATAATTTGTAAGCAACGTCCCTTCGTTATCCCTGTCATCTGTTGAAGCATTGTTATTCAAAAAATTTTTCGAAAGAAATATTACGAGAACCGCACGCGACGTGTGAAGGTTCTCGTCGAGGGTCGGCTGCTACTCGCGTGTTAAATCGCACAGTTCGTCGTTGGTGATGTCCGAGGCATTTCTTACGCAGGACTAAGTCCACGTAACACGGTCATGGGGCAGTGAGGCACACGAGGTGTGCACCAGCAATCACTCCAGCATTTCGTAAGCGCCCTCATGTGACTTCCGGCCATTGACTCGTTTTCGTGGACTAGCTCCTGTCAGTTTGCTGCTTGGCATATTGCGCACCACGTTTGCGGACTGCGGTAGTCGACGCAACTTCTCTTTCGCGTCATCCGTTTGGCCCAGGTGATAGTGTGAGTGACGTTATGGTGCTTGGCCCAGTTGGTGTGGGCTGGTACAGGTGGCGCAACGTGGCCTGCGCAACAAGTAGCCGCAGGGACATCGTCACCTACCTTGTCCTGCTTCCGTTTCCGGGAGCCTCGCTTGTTTTTGCTGTTTGCCCGCGATGGGCGAGTCAGTCAAGCCATTGCCGCTGGAGTGATCAGTCGGTGTGTCAAATGTAACCTTAACCCGCATTAAACCGTTACCCTACTATGCGAGTCTTCCTGCGTTGAGCCCAAGCCTCACAATAGTCGTTATCGCGCATACTCATGACAAATAAAGTCTACCACGGTGTCTTCAAGTTCAGCACGAACGGCGAAGCAATCGCGGAAGCGAGCTTTCAGTTTCAGTTTTTTTTTTGCGCCACCCTGGTTCTAGAGTTACACAACCAAACGGTGTAACGCCGCCATGATGCCATTTTGCCTTTTCGTGTCCTATTGCCTCCCATTTTATGCGAAGCATATTACTAGAGCTCAACCCAGCTCCTCAGGCGCGGCGGTGTCGCCTTCAATACCACGTGACACCGTGACGTCACGACAGAGGAGAAACGGGGCTCCAACTCGCGCCGTCGCTCGCGGCGTCGCGGCGGTATATAAGCAGCTGCGCTTTTTCTAAGTGGCTTTGGCTCAACTCTTGCAAGATGGGCTGGGTGGGAATCGAACCAGGGTCTCCGGAGTGTGGGACGGAGACGCTACCACTGAGCCACGAGTACGATGCTTCGAAGCGGTACAAAAGCGCCTCTAGTGAATGTGGCGTTGCCTTAGAAACGAGCTGTTTCTAAGGATCAGGCGTGCGTCGCTTGCTCAGGCGCACATTTCGTTGCCGCGCCGAACGCTGCGTTGCTCGACGCTCACCGCGTCCAATGCGGGGCGCGTAGTCGCTGCACCGTAGCCCATTGTCTTACACCCCTTGGCGAGTCGACGGGAACGCTGTCGCGTTCCACTCTTGAAGGCGAAGCAGAGTAACGCATGAGTTGTTTCTTCTAATAGCCGAACCAAATATAGCCAAGCAACAGCAGTTCACCAGGCTAAACAGTGGTCCAACAACTAAAATAAAGGCTAGTATGCTTCGCATCCTGGGCTTAACCTTAGCTAAGCCACAGCCATTTTTTATTGCACTGTTCTCGGATGTGTTACTAAAGCCAAGCCGAGACTTGCTATTTTTGCACCCTGAAATGGTAGTAACGTACGTTCGAAGAACGCTTGGGAAGTTCGCTCGTTCTGAATGGCACCAAACTACGAAAATACCAACGCTTTCTCTGCCATTTTTCTTTTTGTCCCATAGTGGCTCGACGGCAAGTGCAGTTAAGCTGTATAAGACGAGGTGGAATTCTGCACCTGTGGTTATGAAAACAAAGGAAAGCACAACTTATATTTCGATTTTTACGGTGCAAATATTTATATCGTATTTGTCTGTGCTCATCTGTTTAGACAAAGTGATGTACCTTTGCGGAGAAGGTATCTGAAAATAATTTCATGTTTTCTTTTTTTTTTGCATTCCTTGGGAAAAAACTGTGCTTTAAGAGAATCCTTCATCATTGACTTTATCTCATGCAAATTTAATCTCAAAGTGGATAGAGAGAGAGAGAGAGAAGCGTTTATAACCTTCTGGTTGGCTGGACTACTCTGGAAAAGAGTAAAAGACCAATTGAAACAAGAGAGACGAAGAAAAGTGGGCTGATTTTATGTATACACGTGCTACATGTGCTACACAAAGGCGTTCACACGGGCGAGTCGCCAACTAGGAGGATAAAATGATCTCCACTGCCTTGTGGGCGAACGAGCGATAGGCTGGAGGTGTTAGAGAATCCAGTAACCTTTTACGGGTAAGATAGCTTCTAGAACAGTCTCTATATATATATATATATATATATTTATATATATGTATATATAAATAAATAAATATATATATATACACAAACGAGAAGAAAGGGGGTTAACCGAGAGGGGCCCGATTTTTATTCGTCATATCATAGGAAGCCAACAAACACTGACACCAAGGACAACATAGGGGAAATTACTTGTGCTTAATAAATGAAATGAAGAAACGATAAATTAATGGAAATAAAAGTGTATGAAAAAACAACTTGCCGCAGGTGGGAACCGAACCCACAACCTTCACATTTCGCGTGCAATGCTCTACCAGTTGTCTACCGATGCTCTACCAGCGGCTAACACTCCCAGGGTTCTACTAGGACACATAAATACCCAAGAAAGTGGATGGGGAAACAGCGCCGCGGTAGCTCAATATACATATATATATATATATATATATATATATATATATTTGTGCAAATGGTCGCAATAGTTTTTGAGTGGCAATCTTGTAAACAATTGCATCGTTCACCTGACTCAGCAGATCTAACATTGTTTGTTCATTCATGTTATTATGGAGAGTTTACAAAAATCTCATCTCCACATTCAAGCAACGAGACCATCGACAAAGGATGGATAACCAGGAACCTATACAAGCACCGTTTCCTTTTTCTTTGTTTTAACTAAACGAGCTCGTGTGCGTGGCTATTCAGCGGCAAACTGTTATTCTCGTTAATAGGAGACCATTATTTCATAGAACTGGAAACAGCGAAGCGAACCAGAAACCAAACTTCTCCGAAAATGGTAGACGATGATGGCAGCCTCATTCAACAACTAACGACGTGCTCTGGATCATAAAAAAAAAAAGAAAATCCAACGACCCGCTGACAGTCCCCTCGTTATAACTACCATGTTCCTTCAGATTCCCCGAGTGAATTCTACAGATTTTTGAGAAGTTATAAGGTTTCACTGCTTTCATAAAATAAACACATCTCAAATGGTGCGAGACGTGCGGCTGCATTCGGCACACTTAAGTAACATCAAAAACAGCAGTCATTATGTATCTTTACAGGAGCCGCATGGTTCGCAGCCGCTTTTCTTTTCCTCTTTGACGGAGACGATCTAAGCGGGGAAATTCTGCTGGCTTTCCCTGGACTGCACCGTGAAATAAAGTGGCGGCGCTCAGTGAGAGGGAGCTGCGTCTGAGAATTTGACGATGTCGTGCTTCAGGGGCTTTTCCGTGTCATGTTTTCTGCACACTAGAACGAGCACTGGTTTCCCTTGCACTGACAACCCGTTTATGCCAGTTGACTCTTGGTGTCCAGTTTTCTGTCAGAGACATCCTCCTGCCTGTTTGCCATCAGAATTTGCTGTCAGCAAAATTTGGCCATCGAAGAAAGGTATATAGCTCCCGCAAGTGTTTTTTGAAGAGCTATACACAACATCTAATTTCTGCATCGTATAATCATAAAGCGCATGAACTCTACATCCTTCCCCATGCACTTGAAGCCGCAGTACAGATATCTGATGTGCGTGGTGGGAAACCAAAAAGTATGGTTACGTTTGTATGTTTGAACCAGCGCTTTTAAGTAATTTTTATTGCAATAATATTTAGGCGGGCTTTAAGTAGGCACTCGCCTGACATGAAATATGGCCTGATCCCAAAGGCAGTGCTGGCGTCCGCGGCGTGACAAATCCTTAGCTGCCACGAGCGAAGAAAACGGGAAAGTAGCACGGAACGTAAGCACAAGACGTTTTCATGGGCGACATTGGCCCTTAGAACAGCGTTCGTGTGAGTGTGGCCCAGTGGTTAGAGCGCTATGGGCTACTGCGCAGGAAGGCCCTAGGCTCGATCCCACCATCTGTCGCGCATTTCTTTAGAGCGTTATAGGTGGACTTTACGCACATGAAACGTATCAAAGCGAAAACTGCAAGTGCGCGTATCGCATCCCACAGCATCCCAATGTGGATGAAATCGCAAGCTTGTAAGAGATGCGAGGTGTAGAAATGCCTCTCTGATAAATCATCGTCCGGGGTCACCCGTAATGTAGGCGTGCACTGCTGTCTAGACTGTCACAATCGTCACATTCTTAGTATGCTATCGCGTCCTTATAGATGGTGCTAAGTTCTCGCGTAATTATTTTTTCTGTAATGTCCTGTATTCTGCCGGAGAACTTTACAGGGCACATACATGCGCTGTCTGCGCGAAAGGTAGAATGCAGCGTGCGCTTATTTCGTTTGTATTACTTTCTCTTTGTCAATCGCATTACCCTTTCACCCCGTGCAGGGTAGCCAACCAAACTACTATTTAACCTACCTGCGTTTCTAAACTTTATTCCACTCTCTCTCATTCAGCGATTGGGCGAGAACATTACAGTCATCTACCGCGCCCATTTCTAAAGAAATGCGCAGATGCGCTACGTAGCTTTACTAAGAATTTTAAGAAGTTATGGAAAGGGTTTGCACGACCCGTGTTTGTACGCGAAACTTTACGTATGCGTTAAAGAATTTTTTCTAAGCTAACGCATGAGTACCCTCGGGCGTCTTTAGTCTAACAAAAACCTCGTGGACTACGCGTGCCTGTGACGTGTATGACTATGTGTCAAGTGAAAGATAGCTTCCTGTGAAGGACATGGCGTTCGCAATTCATAAATACCGTGATGTGCCTTACCACTCCTACTATAAGGGACCATTGGTAAAATGTGTCTCGAGACGATGGAGATGTCTTTGTAACGATTAAGGTGTAACAGCTGGGGAGACATATATGAAGGCGTGAGAACACGGTTCGGTGAAGTACACTAGGCGTTACCTAACATTTCCAGCTCATTTTGCTTCTCAACTCATGGCAATCGTTAGCCAGTAAAAATTAAAAAAAGAAAAAAAGCATTTTTCAAGGACGCACAGCTCACGTTTTCATCATACACAGGCCATACTGCGATAGCTTAATGAAAGGTTGCTTTCACCAAAAACACAGTGCGATGAGCACCTCGGAGAAAGACCGCAGCGCTAACGCATTTTATGTAATGCAAAGTGTGACTGATGTTTGCATATTCAGGTTAGAGGTTATAAAGAAACGCGGTCACTATAAGACACACATCTGAGTGAATGGCTTCGAATTCATTGTGACCAGGATGTTTTTAGGCAATAAGGCGCTAAGAAAAGTAAAGAGTCAGCAACCCCTAAATTCAAGTCCCTGAATATACCCATGAATTTCAATATTTTTTTTCTTCCAATAACGATATTATTACGCGTTCTATGTCTCCCTTCTTGGTGGTTGTGCTATTGCGCTTCATCATATCATCGTGCACGCACCAACGAGCGCTGCAACATGTCCTACACCGTTATTGATCAGCATAGCTTTATTTCTTGATGGTATAATAGTTTATTTTTGCCTAATTCCTTGCAACAGCACAGCTTATCAATACACTTTATTTGCATGTCGAAATATATTTCTTTACGTGCTCTATAAACTTCTTACATGAGTGTTTTGCATTCCACTCCCATCGGAATATACCTGCTGTAGCCGGAACTTGAAATCACCACACCTATCGTGGACTGGAGCAGGCCAGTGAAAATGCATTACCGCGGGCGGGTCAAACGATGCGTAATTGATAAATCAGATTCTCTTCCCTGCTTAGCTTAGAAGTGAGCCGTTCTCCTTCGAAATTTGCTGCATTAGTTTTGCAATAACATGTACCATATTACAGATGCTTGCGCAGAAACCTCTAAAGCGCCAGTCCTTTGCAGCAAGCTGAAAAGGAAAAAAAGTGTCGCATATTAAATTAGTGCGGCTGCATTTAAGGGGGGAGTTTGTTATCACCTAATACGAGTACAATAAAAACATGATATAAATAATTCTCAAAGGCGCAAAATAAAGAACGAAGCAACAGAGAGATATCAATTTTTTTCCCCAGCTTTCTGGCCACGATGCCTAATATGGCTCTCACTATTACGCAGAGTCCCTGGGCACTAATTTCTTCAATGGGAGAGAAAGAAAAACTTTGTGTCAAATCTAGAGACAGAGTCAGGCCAGCGCAATGAGAGCCGCAGCCGCTGGACCTGCAGGTTTGGAGTAGTAGTTTTGTTAAAGCTTGTTTCGTCGTAAGCAGTCAGTTGGCGATTGGGCAAGTGGAAATTCTATAGCAGCTGTCCGCTACGATTTCTCACTACTATGGAGGTGTTCTAATCTTATTGGCATTTTTATGTTTTTTCTTGCGTGAGGGCTAACGGGCTGGTGGAAATCACTGTGCACTGAACATTATATAATATTGTAACGTTCTTGCAGTGCATAATAATGTGTTCTGCTGCTTTTTATGTTGTCTTTTGTTTCCATATTTCTCGACAAATTGAAAACGACTGACAGGAATGTGGCAGTTGATTATTTCTGCTAACACGTTTCGCTCGTTTCAAGTAGACTTTGGGCATTGCCCTGTCCGTGTTGATGCAGTGCAAGCAGTGATATTTTTTGTGATACGTTTCTCCCAATCTGCATGTAAAAGGAGCACGTGGTTGTCTTGGAGCGCTGAAGTTTCGGCTTTCTTGGCTGACTGACAAAATATTTTTCTTTCGTGAAAGTAATGCTTCCTTGAAGCGGACTCAAGATTAATTAATGACGTGTGCCCGTCAGTAGGTAGAAACCGATGATATCACAGCTTCGGTTGGTCCCTATGATGAGTGCACGAAAGAAGTGGCCTCTAAATTAAGCTCTAACCATTACCATCATTTACGCTGATGTCTAACGCGGCAGATCCAAAACCTTGAACATGCACTCCGGCCGTCATGTAAGGGTGTGTGTATACGTTATGGTAAGAGTCTGCTGGGTTTTGAAAAGAACCAATTTCATGATAACAAATATGAGCTTGGGAGATAAGGTGGTGCACGGCAAATAATTAACTATATCCACCTCAGTTTTCTCAGAAGTCGCGGGTTTCACTCTAGCATTCTGAATTTGGATGTTGCACTGAACGGTGTCCTCAACATAAAGTATTCCGCCATTAATTCTGCAGCAGGTTTGTCATTGTGACTTACGTGTACTATTAGGCCCATCTCACTATAGCATTACTTGCTTTCAGGGTCAAACATGCATTTTTTGCGTTTGTGAGGCGGGCTGTATTTTCAGTTGCGAATATTTCTAGAAGACGAAAAGCTTAAACATATACGTGTTTATGGCACACCATCTTCTCGGTCGTGCCATATCATGAGTAGTGAGAAGTTTTTGCTAAACATAGGAACACGTCGTCATATAATTTGTGTACATCTCTCGCAGATTGCGCGTGCTAGCGTACCCGTGTTAGCACATATAAATGGATGTCAGAGAGAGTGTGTGGCTGCAGCATAACTGTGAGCATGCCATTGCTCTCAACCCTTCCGCCGCTTGGGAATGTATGTTCAACTAATGATGATTCCCCTTACACAACAAACTTGAAAAAACAAAAGAGCGGTGGCAATAGTGCGGATGAAATTCGATTTTTTTTTGTTTTTTTGCCGTTTGCCTTCTATTTGGAGAAAGCCGTGCCCTTACTATTGGCGTGGCTAGACAATCAGTTGCACCACGAAAAAAAAAGAAAATAAGTAAAGCGGGAAATCATCCTGAATAAATACCGCCCTAGAACGACATATATAATATGGTTACGAAATTGTTACTGAATCATTAACAATGGACGTGACTTAAGCAATGGCACTGGAGATCACGAGGCAGGCCATTTATGCTCGGACTTACCAAAGGTGCCTTTTTTGCGAATTCTTTCATCCACTAGCTTTGTGCTTAATACGTTGGCAGCGGGCATGTGGAATTTCCATATAGAATCTAGCGAAAGTGAATCTAGTGAAACTCTTGTGATATTTAGCAATGCAACCGACCAGAAGGCGCACAACGTTACTGTCCCTTTCCAGTAACACGGTAACCGACGGTTTCCGCCGCTTATATGAATTTTCAACCCTAACAACCGGAACGCTGTCCTGTCCATCGGAAACTATCCTCGGCTATCTATATATTATGGCTTGGTAAACATTATATATATATATATATATATATATATATATATATATATATATATATATATATATATATATATATATATATATATATATATATATATGTATATATATAGATAGACATATATAAACCTCACTTTAATATCGTTGCTTTGATATCTTGAAGCATACGATCCCGCGTTCGAACTTGTTTAGACAACGGAAAGTGCAGCAAACTGTTAGTGCATGACTTCTAGTTGTTCAAGCGCATCTTTTCGTATCCGTGTGCATATATAGTAGACTGAGTGGGTAAACGGTAACCGGTATTTGCGCAGCACGGCTAGTCTTCTATCGCTAAACCTTCGTCGAGCGCAGTGCTCGAAATTAGCCCCACAACGGGTACGCCACTGCAGCATAACACTGCGTTGCGTGGTCTCAGCGAAAGTTACTGTGCGGCGCCGGCGTGTAAGTAAAGTGCAAAAATACATTAACGCCCATGTACTAGTGCCTTGGCCGGGCGCTCAAGTTTCTTTGAGCAAACAACCGTTTTAATGGATTGCTTGCTTTCGAGAGTATGTAAGGGCTGTCTGGGAAAAAAAGAAAGTCGAGCGGTTGCATATACCCAGCGGCCCTAGCTGCGCGAGGCGTTATTCGGGCAAGTCATGCGAAACTGGCGTATTTCGGCGCTGACTCCGACAGTGAAAAGAAACACGTTTTCTTGCGAACGGAATAAACTTACCTTTACCACAGAGAAAGGGATTGCCTTTACCTTGGAAGGCGTGAAGCGGAAGCGTTTCTCTCACTACGGGCGCGCGTCGGCGTTGACGAAGTAAACTTTCGCATCCGAGAAGATTAATTTCGTTCCCGAGAGACGTCTCCTCGCAGACTCCGCATACGAGAACGCGTTCTCGCCGCGTACGCTTGCATATTCGCGCGCGTTCCTCATAAAAACGTGCGCAACGGCGCACGACTTGCGTGCCGTCCCCGCTTCAAGGCAACGGGGAGAGCTGGCGCCGAGAGAAACTTAGGCTCCGTGTGCCGGCCTTGGTTCGCGATAATCTTGGTAGCCTCGAAAAACATGAAATTAAATCTTCCCGTTTTCGCTTTATTCGTTCATGTGTGCATATATTGCAAGGAGAGAAAAATCGCGCAATGGTATGACATTGTAAGCGAGAAGGAAGCGTTGGAGCGTTAGACTGTAGCTCGGTGGATTCTCACGTTGTGAACGCGACTTCCCTATTATTAACTGTGCCTGCGATTCGGCGAATTGACTCGCGAGAAGATACTAAGGCAAAATGCAATTTGCCGAAATTTCTTCTTTAATATTCTCGTGTCGTGCTGACTGTGAAGAATGACAAAGGCTTTCAGGAATAAAAATCCAAGTCTTTCTTTTTTTGGTTAATTTGTGCTCAGAAATATAAGCAAAACACAGTTCCAAACAAAAGCCTTGAGCATAGTCGTTGGTTATCGAATACGTACTGATGGGTGGAGTCCTTTGCTATTAAAACATGTACCGCCTGGCTGGCGCTGGCGTATGTGCATTTGATAATGTACAAACATATTTCCGTAAAGTGGGCTATATCATTAGACAAAACCTATCGCTATGTAATCGGCGAGGACATCAAAAATTTCCAAGGCGCAGTAGTCGCTCCCTACACGGAGTGGCATCTTGATAGCGATGTTATTGCAGTGAAATAAAATTACCAGCGCATCCATCTTTCGAGATGTTTGCAGAAGGGCAGGCGAATAACAATCTTGCCTATGATGAGTGACCAACAGCTAATGGACGTGTTCACATGTTGCGTCTCGTCTGCACTTATGCATTAATGTCGATAGCTTAATAATGCTTCTGAACCAGCTGCACTCCCATATGTTGCATAAACTGAAAAAAAAAATTCAAGCAATACTACTAGTGCTGAATCATGCAATGCAAGAAAGAACAAAAAGTGCACCGGCATTGAAGTAACTCTTTTTATTGCACAATATATTATTTTCTTAAAATGCAGGTCTTACGCTATGATCGACAGAGACTGTCTAGAGACTAGTCTAAAGAAATAGCTATAGACTGTCTATATACTTTCTATTAAAAAATGTTGTAAGAGTATAACCTCCGTGCCTTTCTCTGCATTTCTTTTTCTCTCTCTCTACTCATATTAAACTGTTTTAATGATTTCCATTTTTTTTTTGAAGCGCCCACATTATTTAGCGGTCCACCACAACTAGTGCTATAAGCCAAAATTGTTGAAAGCTGGACTAAATGTAGGCATTGGACCACCAGATAAAAATTTCGTCCGCCAAGAAGAACTGCCTGCAGTTGCGTATCGCTCGCAAGTGCCTACTTTGAAGGCACCAACGGCAGATATGAGAGTGATCGACTGTTGTATCATCTGCTACCGCAAGATACTGCTCTACTATACTTGCTAGGACGAAAGAATACAGCATGTCATAGAGAAGGTTAAGCAATATGACCTTTATTGCCGTGAACTTGTTTGAGGACCACAGTATCGTAGAACCAACCACTGAAAGGTTACATGTTGAATGACTTACGAAAGCGTTAAGAACAAAAATGTTTCCCTTACACCATTTCACTTTCGTTAACGTCATTACACAAACTAATATGGTTCAAAGCTTTGAGTGCCTTTAAATATTTTTTTTCCTATTTCTAGCTTATATTGCTTTGTGGTACGCCAACATATAGCGTAGGTGAACGTCATTTTGTTACAGGTAGAAAAATATAGAGAAACATCTTTTGCAGAACTCGAATGAAAGCGAGAAGTTTTGCAGCCAATATTTCAGGGAAGTGAAGTTGACTTTTCGAAAACCATTCAGCTTCGTTTGGAATGACAATCTCGGGCGCTCATGGAGATAGCGGCTTTCTTCCCTCACGATTTGTTTGTTTGGTGTCGTGAATGCACGCACTGCGCACGCCCCTTGATTGGAGGAAGATCCTTCCCACGGAATTACTCGGAGGTTCAGCTTGGCGTACGCGTTACTATCACTATCTTCGAACCTAAATGCACGAATGCCTTAATGATACGAGGTTCTCAGTTTTCACTCGACTATGAACCTACAAAGTTCCACACGCCTTAGTTCCGACGAGAAGTTTTAAGGAACAAATAAAGGTAATCAAAAGAATTGAAGCCACACGTAGACATAAATTCTAGTACGACAATATAGTGAATATGTTTGCTTAAGATACACGATGAAGCTGGGTTACATCTAGCTCAAGTTTCTTTAGGCCAACAACCGTTTTAATACAAGTACCACTTGTATTGGTTTGCACGCGCTAGCCACTAAATCGAAGTGATGCTTACCACTGAGCACAAAGAGGCACTAATGAACCTTGGCTAAATATTTAAATAGTACCCGACACATAGGAGCACCGAGATGCATAAATTTGTCGTCAAGGCAGCGCCCCTAAAGGCGTTTTTGAATTATTTTGTTGTTTTTCAGATGTCACATTGAAGTGGTGCAGAGCACGTTGTCTCTCGGAGCTAGCTGCTTCGTTTTGGCACTTGCCAAAAAACCGCAAGCCCCAGAAAGGAACACTTCTCGGCTGCTACCTCCTGGACATGCAGGGTGGACACTCAAGGTGAGCACCCACAAAAATCCTGCCTTAAAAGCTGCATGCAGTAAACGCCGCGTCAACAACAACATAAAAAAAAAAAACACTGCGTCTTCACTTGACTGAATCTCCGCTTTATTTTCCATTATGGTTATGCGGTCTTAGAACGTATCCTGATTGAGGTCAGAGTAAACTCAATAACCTAGGTGAATGCACTTCTAGCGGAAGATTTTTTCGATACAAAGCACTGTGCAAGAGCGTTATCGAGCACTCGAAAGCGGCAAGTCAAATGTACGATTAGCTTTAGGCCCCTAGTTTTCAAGTAAGGCTGTTTATTTCGCACATCTGACAGAGCAAGACGGGTATTTCCGTCTATATCCCTCGTCAAAAATTGAAGTGACAGCTGTCATCGCCTTGAGTAGTAATCAAAGAGGGAAATTTTTGAATGGTAATGTTCTTTCGCAATAGAAAAAGTTATTCGTTCTACTGGCCGAAGTGTGCGCAACGCGTGCGTTCAAATTTGTAGCGCAAAATATTCCCTCCCACCTGTGAACGTGCAGTCCGCCGTGCGAGCGTTAGTAAGTGTGCATGTAAAATGACAGTGCCGACAAATTAGGGACGTGGTCACTGAAACGCAGATGCCACCACCGGTAGGCTGCTGCTAGAACTGGCCAAAATTATTTCTTATATCGCGGCTATCACAACTCGTAAACTTGCAAAAGAGTGTTACATACCGAACAGAGGTAAGAAATGAGCAAAACATGCCTGACACCCGTTGTGCTTGTCACTTTGCCTCTGCGCTGTTCTCATTTTCTTTTGCACGTTTAGCATGAATCATCAACCAGCCGAAGGTCACACCTGATGTGATATGAGGTTTTCCAGTGAACACCATTGACACTTCTTTTGCGTATGCGGTACCGCCATAGTAGGCGGTACCTCATGTTCCTTTATGTTCCTTTAGTAATAAACGGCTTCCAATTCTCTTATTGCTAGTAATTGCCGAATATCTTTCTAACACTTCGCCGAAACAGGGGCACTCTTCAGAAGTAAATATCCAGTGGTAAGACTTTACCTTGGAATGGGTAACGCTAAATCACCTCGTTAGGTGCTCGCTATTTATATGTGCTATGGTGCTTCTTCATCTCCGGTCACTCTTTAGAAAAGTTGCGTGGAAAGATCCATGATGATTGTGGTTTATAAATAGTCCGCTCTAAACAGAGTGTTTCTATGAAAACCAAGGTAACATTGCTTAAAGCTGCAATAAAGTTGAAAATAGTTGGTTTTCTATATATTCGCGCCAGTGGTGCCCATTTTGTGATTCATTGTTTTTTTTTTTTTGCTAATGCCTAGGAATGTAATTATCCCAAGAAGTTCTCATTGCAGACTGCAATTTAAACTTAAACCCACGCGTTGCAATTTACATTAAACGATATTCAATGCGTGTCTATGTATATCTCACTTCGGGCGATTAGTACGAGGAAAGATTTTCTCTCTTCTTCTGAGTGGAGTGCAAACAGCTTGAAGCAATGCGACCAGAAAGTCTGATGCAAAATATATTAGCGGTGCAAGTATACGCTTCTAGGACTAGAGAACGAAATTTTAGAGAGCGCTTTTTTTTCGTCAGCTTTGTAAATCATGGGTACTATGTGCTAGCTGCTGTGTCGCGTGAGGGTTTACGGAGGCCCAGGGCTTGAACTGTCCCCGTAAAAAATGTGGTTGTGGTAGCCGGCTGGCTGGAGCAATTCAGCGCAGTGCAACCATTAGAGCGATGCTTTCTTTCTGTTTCTGCCACAGTTTGGGGTACTAGGGGGTGGCTGGTGGCTAGGAAGTAGCATCACGCCAAACACGTTCTGAAGCATAGTTTAGGGCACGATCTCGTGTGTGGCTCGTAAACGTGAAGTATGGCGGTGTGGAGTTTCCAGGAAGAACGGATTTATTTGCGTATAATACATATTTCTACGTGGCAGTGTGACGTTGTCGAGCCTTCTCGGCAAGTATACGACATCGCTCTGCCGACTATTCTCCGCTGAGGTTCCGGTTTAGCGAGAGTTTAAGCTTTCATTGCACGCCACCGCGGTTTTCGGCCAGCTACCGCAAGCTAAAGCAAGGCGAAGTGGGCCAATCTCACACGCCGGCACCACCCTCCTTATCCGGTTATCTTGTTTGACTGACCTATCTCGGACACCGCCGAAACCCTCTCCCCTTCTGCGTGCTCGTCGCCTCTTGTCAGCCAATTAGACAAGAAAAGCCTGTAAAAGTAGGCAATACTATTCGCTTTGAGAGCAAGGAAAAGTGACCTCCAATAAACGAGGAGAGCGTTTGATTGAGCACCTCCAACAACGCTGCGCGTCACCATCGGACGCTTCCATCAGCGGTTACGTAAATTTTACGTCGGGAGATTAGAATATGGAGAGATTGGAACATTTTTACGTTATAGGGATCTTTATTTGTAGAATTACCATAAACACACTAATTAAGTTTTAGTTAAATACTTTAGGGCGCATGTTTTCAATTACTTATAGCCCGTGAGTTCATGAGGCGTATCCACTTACAACGAAGCTCAGTACTACAAGACCATTCATGTGTTAACTTTCACAGAGTCCGACGAAATGCATTGCCGTTCCAGTTACATTTATTCATCAATAAAAATAAACAGCGGTTTCATAAAAAACTGAGTGCCCTAACCGCGCATTTTTATCGCAAGTTTGACAGCACTTGTCTCTGAACCGGCGCAATCCTCAGAATTCTTTCGATGTGGATATGACTTGCAAATTCGCTTGCTGCAATTCGTGTATTAAGATGTGTGCCATGTTGTAAATACATAACAAATATTTAGCACAATTATGGTATACATTTATTTAGAAATTTTGATTTCTCATAGAAGTAATGGCCACCTCATCGAGTAAATAAACTCAAATATTAGAACATGTACTATTCTATATAGTCAATTTTTCAAAATTTCATGAAGTTAAAAAAAAAACATCCTAAATATAGCAACCTTCGACTCGCAAATGATATTGTCCTGCTCAGCAACACTGGGGATGAGTTTCAATAAATGATTGAAGACCTTAACAGAGAGGCTGTAAGAGTGGGGTTGAAGATTAATATGCAGAACATTAAGATCATGAATCATGAAGATTATGAATAGCCGGCAAGAGAACAAAAATTCAGGATCGCCAGTCGGCTTCTAAAGTCTATGAAGGAGTACGTTTACCTAGGTCAACTAATCACAGGGAACCCTGATCATGAGAAGGAAACTCACAGAAGAATATAAATAGGTTGGGTCGCACACGGCAGACATTGTCAGCTCATGACTAGAAGCTTACCATTATCATTGAAAAGGAAGGTGTACAATCAGTGCATTTTACCGGTGCTGACACATGGGGCAGAAACTTGGAGACTGACAAAGAAGCTCGAAAAGAAGTAAAGGACCGCGCAAAGATCGATGGAACGAGGAGTGTTAGACGTAACGTTAAGAGACGGGAAGAGAGTGCTTTGGATCACAGAGCAAACAGGGATAGCCGATGTACTAATCGGCATTAAAAGAAACAAATGAAGCTGGGCAGGCCATATAACGCGTATGTCGGATAACCGGTGGGCTACTAGAGTTACAGAATGCGTGCCAAGAGAAGGGAAGTGCAGCCTAGGACAGCAGAAGACAAGGTGCCATGATGAAAAAAAAAAAATCGCAGCCACTAGTGGGAATCGTTTGGCGCCGGACTGGGATAGTTGGACATCGCAGAAAAAAAAGCCTTCCTCCTGCAGTGGACATAAAATACTCTGATGATGATGATGACATATAGCTTGCAACCCGAGCGCACCCCTGCTCGTAAGCGCGCAGGTAGGCGCTGTTTTTCACAGTGCTGAGGTATCAGTGCAACAGGACCGTGTCAGTTACGGTTGGAAACAACTGCTTTGAGAAATTCCTAGAGTAACCCGCCGTGGTTGCTCAGTGGCTATAGTTTTAGGCTGCTGAGCACGAGGTCGCGGGATCAAATCCCGGCCACGGCGGCCGCATTTCGACGGGGGCGAAATGCGAAAACACCTGTGTACATAGATTTAGGTGCACGTTAAAGAACGCCAGGAGGTCGAAATTTCCGGAGTCCCCCACTACGGCGTGCCTCATAATCAGAAAGTGGTTTTGGCACGTAAAACCCCATAATTAAAAAAAAATTTAATTCCTAGAGTAGGGTCGAGTTCTCTTCCGAGTTTAAGTTGCCCACTGTTCTTTAATAAGTGTGTGTTGTGTTTTCCTTGAGTGTAGTGTTTGCGAGTAAAAACGGGATCAACGGCTTTGTGTCACCTATACTCATAAATGACCACTATACAAGAGAAAAGTTCCCAGTGTCCACAGAAATATTGCTTAATTCCATGCCCCCGTTGCGTGGGATATGCATGAATCTATACGTGGATATAATACCGGTGACGCATTTCGCTCCGTGGTATGAAGACCAACCAACTGAAACATTTGCTAGAGCTAGCATTCCAAACGCTGATACATGCATTCACTACGACGTACTTAGGTTTTGATTTAATACGTAAACGCTTCTCATGACGTCTTTTCTTTCTGTCTTGTGAGTTAAGTTGTTTTGCAGACTGGATTTGCTATGTATTATTCATGCTTTTCTGACGACCCATGCGTAAAGTAATGCACGCTAGTCCACCCCTTTAAAAGTGTCTTTATTACTGCAAGACGTTAAAAAAAGCTTGTCAGCCTCCACAGAAACACCCATAACGAGCATGGTTATCCATAAAAATTAAAAAAAAACATTCTGATGAAGCGGCAAAGCGAGCACGAGCCGAGCGGTTCAGATGAGATGTCCAATAAAATGCCGTGTCTCGCCTATTGATTTGAAAATAGTTACACACGTGGATGAGCCTGCTTCCTGATGCAAACAAAACATTTGGCCGAAATACCTACGCGCAGGAATGAGGAAGCATTATAGTCCCTTTGCTGACATGTCTTTTTTTTTCCGACGTGTTCCTTGTCCGCGCAAGCTCTAGCCTGCATTACCAACTGCTCCTCGGTAAGGTCAAATAAAAACGCGCCAAGCGTCTCAACATGCTCACTTGGCCGCAAGGAGTTCATAACTCGAAGGCCCGCTCAGCGCCGTTCAGTTGGACGTTAACGCTCTCTTATTTCATACGCTCATTTTATGCACTCATGGCGTGCCGGCACCTACTCTCCATTGGCTGCGCCATCAGGTGTGTATTGACGCAGGCACTAGGCACATCTTTAGACGATAACTGTAGATCCACCGTGGTGTCGAGGAAGCGGGCTTGTTTCGCACCCCGAATGCCCGGGTTCGACTCCCAGACCGAAATGCAAAAACCTATTATAAGTAAAACTGGTTACAGTTCGGGCAACACTCAGAGGTCTGAGTGACGCCTGCCATCATGTCCTGCCCGGCGTTATCATGTCGCACAGATCTCGGCATACGGCAGTCTACCATGCACATTATAAAGCCTCCCACAGGAAGGAGAAAAAGAAACTGAACTTTCGGAACTCCTTATAATTCAGCAGAGCCACTACGCATTTCATGGCCCATTGGGAATTAGTCATATCACATTGCAGTGAAACACCAAACTAATATGTACCGCACTCTTTGCATTCCGCCGGGATGAATCTCGACAGCAACTCTCGCATCAGTAAACTTGTCTGAAACTGGTAAAGAGAAAGGAAGCAAAAATGTTGTTGTCAACTAGTATAAGTACCCGTCACGGTGGCTTAGCGGCTACGTTGTTGTGCTGCTAAGCACGTGGTTTAGGGATCAAATCCGGGCCACGGTGCCCGCACTTCGACGAGGGCGAAATGCAAAAATAAAAAAAAAAAGCCCGTGTTCCGTGCATTGGGGACACGTTGAAGATCCCCTGGTGGACTAAATTAATCCGTAGTCCCCCACTCCAGCGTGCTTTATAATCAAGTCGTTGTTTTGACACATGAAACCATAGAATTCAACCAGTATAAGCCTTGATTCTTTCGCAGATTGGACAAGGGAGCCAATACGAAAACCGTCAAACTCATCGCTGAAGTCAGAACAAAACAAACCCAGCATGTTGGACTCGACGAACCGTTTCTCTATGTCTTCATCGCTTTCAGAGTGGTTAGTTCTTGCGCACGATTGGCTACGCTGAGTTTGAACTATGCCGTGAAGCAAATTACACATTCGCTTGCATATAGCCACGGTGCTTCATATTTTTTGAGTATTTTTCATAGACTAACAATATTCCGAGCTGGCTGAAGGAGCTGGAAATATTGCTTGGCGGCAGCGACTACCATCGCGGAGCTGCTTTTACTTTGTCATTTAGGAAGGGAACCATTCGGAGGCCCAGTCCGGCCTGTTATCTTCAAGCGCGCGCCCATTCTTCAGAAGTATAATAATTTATATGCCCAACCCATATATGGTCCGCACGCCAAGAATTTCCAACTTTCAAACTTGTGTAGCACGCAGACTACGCTACGGAGGATATGGTATTGATATGGCCCGCATTGTTTATTTTTTTGTGCAAGTGTTATTGAGGTCAGATGTCCGAACGTTATGGGGAGACTTTCCTTGCCATTCTGCCCGGGAAAATGACCAGACACAATGGTACGACTTCCCGGAAAAGAATCGGGCAGTCGTCTGAAACCATTAATAATATCTCGCAGAACGGAGGTCTCCAAGAATAAAGGGAGCCAAACAACTGCCCGCAGTACCATCAATGAAATCAGATTGGCTTCATCGATCACCAACGATGTGTACGGGATCACACGGGCTAAAAAAGAATGGTGAGGCGTGACTGCGTATTACAGCCTAGTCCAGGGCCACAAGGCGTAGACTTTACTCACGTGCTGTCTTTTAGGAGATTAAGGGTCGCTTCGCTGCTATTGTCTAATTGTCCCATTTCTTGAGCCTGCATGGAACCAGCCGCAAATAAAAATGACTTCGCGCGTGTGAGCCGTTATAAATGGAGGCCTTAGTCGAAAGTCCCCACGACTATGGGAAGCAATATCCCCAGCGGTCGGAATCGATAACGTCCACTGTTTAAAGGCAAGGTATCGAATCGGAATTGAACGGCAACGCTACAATTTTTGATGCCTTTAGCATTTCTTGGGTACCGTGATTCATTCACCCATTTACCGTGATTTTTATACACATTAGAGTCGACGACGGGAACACCTCCCCGAGGAGCCGGAGGAAACTAGACGGGACCGCCACTACGGGAGATTGGAAGGAAAGGGAAGTAGATACGCAAACTCTCGGAACGCCGACAAGGAGAGGGCGGTGCGAGCGTAGACATGACCGACGTGGGTCGGACTTTTGTGCTAAGATCCGACAGTACGAGTACCTGTACAGATAGATGTCTTATGGGAGCTGCACCCTGATAGAGTTAGGATCAGCTGCGGTGACCACACACTGTCGCCTACCCAGCGCAGGACGGTCATGCGCACGCTCCGGGCCATTCGATCAGCTGTCTGGGATACAGCTCTACACAAGAAGCCCAACCAAGAAAAGGTCCTGTAGTGCGTGGCAACCGATGCAACCATTTCGCACTTCATGCACTCAGGTTCTTTCGCCTGGTTTTCGGACCGGCCGCTTCATACACCAAACCAGGCTCTACCTGCTATACCTCTCAACGGAGCTTGCATGTGGACCACTGGCTGCGACCAGCGGGGCAGAGTATCTGAATATGCAAAGGATACGCTGCCCCCACGTCCTCGGCAACTGCATCTCCAAGAGCGCCATGTACACCGCATGCCACAACAAGATCGTGGTCCGGCTTCGCACTGCCTGCCGGAATCAATTCATCATCCCCTACGAAAACCGACTGGTGGGCAACACCAATCTCCGACGAGACCTCGTCAAAGCGCGGAGAGGAGGCGGTTGCCATTGGTGTATGTTGTCCCTACGATAACCATCCAGAAGCCTTCACCGAATCCCGAAGCGCCAAGGTTACCAAATACGAGCCAATGCGACGACATCTGGCACGGCGGTACCAGTGCGTGACCGTTGACGCTATCATCGTCAGTGCCGTGGGCTCCTGGGACCCTTATACCGCTGGCTAACGAGCACGCTGCCGCAAGAATGGCGGCTCGCCGGTATCACAATGGTGCCAAAACCAGGCAAGCTGCCGTCTCTAAACAGACTGAGACCCATCTTGCTCACTTCATGAATAGGAAATTTATTCGAAAATGTTGTCCTGGCTAAACTTTAGCCGTACCTAGAAGAGCAAGCCTTTCTACCGCACACACTATTCGGTTTCCGACTGGGGTATACACTCAAAACGTAGTGCTTCAAACTAAAGAAGAGATAATGGACCATATGAGCGGCCCAACGAACCAAAGCCGTCCTTGTATAGGACCTCAAATGTGCGTTTGATAACGTAGCTCACGATCTCGTACTCAGTAATTTAGAAGCAACCAAATGTGGCCGACGATTATGCCATTATATCCAGGCATTTCTCAAAGATCGCACTACAACAGGAAGAAGTTTGGTTCGACACAGTCGCACTGCTCTATCGCTCCCTAGTGTTTTGAATTTTTTCGACGTCTTGTCAAACAGATTTGTCGAAGACGTCGGACGACTCGCCAAGGTACCTTCCCTACCGGAAGCCGGGGGGGCCTTCGCCTCCCGTCGCTTCGATAGGAGCCTGCAGAAGAGCCCGATCTGGTAGCGGCGAGAGCTCTGTCATGACTACGCCTGACCTGACACCGGGCCAGAGGCCACCGACTGACCCTGAGAGCAACCGTGACTGTAAGCGATACAAGGCTACAGAAACAGACGACGAGTCTACGCTTATTGACGATTGTGACATAGCTGACATCACAGATCTGGACGATGAAGGCTTCAGGCTTGTGCGTCACCGCAAGAAGAGGACCGTCGGAATCCCAGTGATTGCTACGCCTGCCACAGAAGGAGCCGACCTGAAAAAAGTGAATCCCATTGTTTTGTCTACTGAAATTGAAAAAAGTCTTGGCGCATCGCCAGTTAGGAGCCGATTTAGTGCTCAAGGAGCCCTGCTTCTAGATGTACAGACAGAAGAGCATGTGAATTCCCTTCTCAGCTGCAAGTCAATCTCAGGGACTGCAATCTCAGCACGAGTGCCCAATTCGTACCTGCAAAACACGTGCATTATTAGAGGAGTACCGAAGTGGTACACTGACGAGGAACTGTTGCTATACCCAAAACCACAAGGTGTTTACCATGCAAGGAGAGTCACGCGACGCGTTCAGATTTCCGAATCCGATTGGGAGTCCAGGCGAACCAGCTCCGTGGTTCTTACGTTCGCTCCAAATAAAGACCGCCCAGAGAAGATCAACTTGGGCTTCACAAGACACGAGACCATCGACTACGTTGAGACACCACCTCGGTGCTTCAAGTGTCAGCGCTATGTTCATGTGGCCAAGTACTGCCGTGGTGAGCAGCGGTGCAAGAGATGTGGAGGACCGCACGATTTCAAAACGTGCGCGCGCAGCGAGAATTTTCTATGTGCAAACTGTAGTGGTGGTCATCCAGCTAGTTATAGCAAGTGTCCTACGCGGGCAGCGGCAATAAAGCGTAAGAAAACGTTTATCTTGGGGCCAACAAGAAACGATGAGAGAAATACGACAAAGAAAAAGACAGAAACTCACAGAGAGTCAGACGAAATCAAATGGAGCTCAAAGAGTGAAATTGATTTTCCAAGCCTGAAGCCTTCTCCAGGAATCCAGGACACAGTGGTGCCATCGCGCAGCGGACCTGCTAAAACAGTCAAATCAATGAACAGAGGCCCCGTAGACGAGAAGACTGCTGAACAATCGGAACAGCGAAGCTATGTGTCTGTACTGCAGTGACCCCAATCGCGTTGCGAAGAAAACACACCACAGGAGGGCTGTCAGCAGGCTACGTGCTCTCTTCAAGGCCCTGCGATCACACATAGAGAAGATGCCGGCGAGCTCGATGAAGGAAATGCTCGAAGTAGTCCTGGCGCTCGAGTCAGTGATTCTAAGCTCCGCCTCTTTTTAAAACACCTAGCAATATGGATGGATGCGGTCAGGACACAATGTTCACCATCTCGTCCACAGGTGCCACTTATTATGCAATGGAACTGTGCGGGTCTTGCGTGCCATTTACCTGAACTGTCGCTTTTCTTACGCAACATGCCTGTGCCAATATTGGCCCTGTCCGAGGCTGGTCTTCCAAGTTCCAGATCAATTGCTGGTTATGTCGCAGATGAAAACAAAAGTATTCCGACATTTCCGAACGGAAGCGCCATGGTATATGTGAGACATGAAATACCACATTACGTTCTACCAGTACAAGACCTTTGCAGCAGTGCTTTGGAAGTCACTGCTGTACAAGTGCGGCTGGGAAACCGAAGCCTCAGCGTGGCCCCCGTGTATGTGAGCTCTCGCCTGAAGGTATCGATGGGAGAAATTATAGGAGACCTCTGCAGCCTCTGCCCAGCTCCGAGGATTATATGTGGGGACTTCAACGAGCACCATACTCTCTGGGGCGACAAGGCGACTGATGCACGTGGAAAGCAAACTGTTAGTGCTTTAAACACCGAGGGTCTCTGTGTGGCAAATGACAAACAGCCAACGTGTTTTCGACCACCGGCCTCTTACAGTGTCATTGACTTGACGTTACACTCAACAGACATCCTCGCATCTTCAACGACTAGTAAAGATAGAATGGGCAGTGATCACTTTCCTGTCTTCGTTAACATTGCTGGATATAGAACCAACGGCCGAAGATCCTGTCCTGTGACGCATTGGGATACGTACAGGGACGGCCTAAGCGAATCATCTGGAGACCTGTTCGCGGACATGCTACGTAGCAAGAGATTGGCTACCGCTGAGCTGAAGCTACCCGATCACTTCCCCGCTCCGGATCTAAAGTTCAAAAATCTATGCGCTGCCCGTAGAAGAGCGGAACGGAGGCTGATGATGACAAAGGGCGACCCACCAATGAAGACTATATATAACAGGATTAACGCAGTTATTCGACGTTATACAAGGAAACTAAGAAGAGATCAATGGGCATCATTTTGTGCAAGCCTATCGGTCTTCACGCCAGTTCCAAGGATATGGTGGGTCGTTAATAACCTTGCTGGAAACTTTCGACCAAACAAGCCATTTGAAGCACTAGCATTGAAGTTAGGCAAGACACTCGCTTGTCTTGCGAATGCCTTCGCTGAAGTATACTCTTCCGGCAGGTCAGCCGGCAAAACCAACCCGCCTCCGCCGCTATCGTCGTCTCTAATGGATGCTCCTTTCACACTCAGAGAGCTGGAACTAGCTATGAGCAGCCTCTGACGTTGCTGTGCGGTGGGACCTGACCTTATCAGTAATCAGATGCTGACTAACCTACCGGTTGAGAGACGGCGTGATTTGCTGGCATTTTTTAACCAAGTCTGGGCCAGTGGGGCTATACCACATTTATGGAAGGTAGCATGGGTGGTACCGGTTCTGAAGCCTGGAAAGAATCCTGCAGCTCTGGACTCATACAGACCGGTATCACTGACCTCGTGTGCAGCGAAGCTAATGGAGAAGATGGCGTGCACAAGACTCACTTGGTATGTCGAGCAGGGTCGAAAACTACCATCGTGCATGACTGGGTTTCGGCAGCGCCTAAGCGCTCAAGACAATGTGCTGGACCTGCGAAGCCACATAGAACATTACAGTGCGGATGGCCTGTCGACACTTGCTGTTTTCATGGATGTTTCTAAGGCTTACGACTACGTGTCTCAAGGAGCCATCATCAGCCAGTTACAAGTTATAGGCGTCACGGGTCATCTCTTGCACTTCATACATACGTTCCTCAATGATCGTCGCATCAGAGTTCGTCTTGGCGACACTTTGAGCGATGAAATACGTATATTTCGTGGTGTGCCACAAGGGAGTGTTTTATCTCCCTTATTATTTAACATTGCCATGAGTAGCCTCCCAAGAGTACTAAACCATCGAACACCAGTGAAGATATCTATATATGCCGATGATATCTGCATATGGGTCTCCGGCTATCAGCATCGCCGCCTCGCACGAATAGCCCAAGGAGCAGTAAAAGCCATTCAGGGCCACTTGGCAACGATTGGATTATCACTATCAGCAGAGAAATCATCATTCGTACTATTTCCTGGAGTGAAAAGAAAATCTACACGCTTGACGCTGAATTTGGACGGATACCAGATTCGACAAGTCACCAACGTCCGATTTCTGGGCGTTACCTTAGACCACAGGCTACTCTGGCACCGCGGTGTTCACCACGTTGTGGCGTCATCGTCACCCAGGCTACATGTGCTCAAGCGAGTCGCTGGCATACGCTGGGGCAACCACCCGACGTCGATGCTACGGCTACATGCAGCGTTGGTTACGAGTCGAATCCTGTATCAGCTACCTCTGATGTCACCCTCAGACAGCCAATACGAGCGCTTAGAAGCCATCCACAGAAAAGGTATCCGGCTTTGTCTTGGAGTCCCTCAGCCAGCGTCAAACAAGAAAGTGCTCTATGAAGCTGAGTCACGCCCTCTACGACTTCAGGCTTCCCAGGCTCTGATGATCCAGCTACTAC
This sequence comes from Dermacentor andersoni, assembly GCF_023375885.2. Taxonomy (NCBI): domain Eukaryota; kingdom Metazoa; phylum Arthropoda; class Arachnida; order Ixodida; family Ixodidae; genus Dermacentor; species Dermacentor andersoni. The sequence goes on from NC_092820.1 coordinate 43,496,929, forward strand.
GATTGAGTGAGTCTACGCCCGGTAGAGCCCTCTTACGACGTATAGGTAACAGGCCGCGCTCACATTTTTATGCAGCATTGAACACGCTTCGCCTATTAGGATTGCGCTGCTCGAGACAGAGAGAAAGGATAGAACCACCCTGGACATTCGAGGACATCACATGCAACTTAAGTGTACCACGATTGCAATCAAAGAGCTGCATTCCATCTGCAGAAGCCAAGTCATTAGTCCTGGAACACCTGAGCACGACTTACCCGAATCACCTACAAGTATACACAGATGGCTCTGTCAAGGCAGACGAAGACCGCTGAGCAGCTGCATTCTGCATTCCCTCTCTAAGATATACGTGGTCTGGCCGTCTGGACTGTATAGCTTCGTCGACAGTTGTGGAAGGCGTAGCAATAGCTTCTGCTCTGCGCAGACTAAAGACTTTGCCTCCGCAGAATGTGGTTGTCCTTACGGACTCAAAGGCCGCATTGCAACAAGTATACCATGGTTTGCCATCCCTCAAGTTCCCACGCAAATCACTAGCCATCGTGAAAGAAGTCCACAACAAAGGCTTCACAGTAAGGTTTCAGTGGATTCCCTCCCACATTGGTATCTCTGGAAACGAAAAAGCTGATGCGCTTGCATACGCAGCGCTCTATCATCCTCCCAAAGTCAAGGCTCCAAAGAGTAATCAAGTGCAAAAATCTGACATTCGAAATCACTTTGCGTCGCTTTGGGTTCCACCGCATATGCCCTGCGTAACCAAGAGATTGCACCGAGAGGAAGCCACACTTCTATATCGAATAAGGACAGGATCAGCTAATACACCGGCCTGGTTATTTAAAACGGGGCGAATCAATTCTCCGAACTGTACGGCATGCAACGAGACAGGAGACATTGAGCACTTTTTGTGGTCCTGCCAGCAATTCCAAGATGAAAGAGACACTCTCCTGAAGAATCTGCAAAACAAGGACATTCGGCATGCGCGCCTGCAACACCTTATATTTCCCGAGGGATCAGTTATAGCGCGCAAAGAAACTTCACATCTCCTCATCGATTTCTTAAGAGAGACTGGTTTGATGGACATATGGTGAAACCCTTCAGCGGTATTGTGCGAGACGCTCAGGCGGAGCAATTGCCGGCCTTGTTCGCCAGGCTAAACCCGCCTGTTGCTACAATTCACCACCACCACCACCACCACCACGCACTGCAACAATAGGTATAGGACATATACGTTCTGACTTCATCCCTCTTGCAGAAAAAAAGCCCGCGGCAAGGATCTGCGCTTTCCCTCGTGTTATTTAACATAGCCATGAGCAGACTACCTCCACTACTAGACGCCATACTTGAAATTGCGCATGCGTTTTGTGCTGATGACATCACCATCCGGGCCACCAGTCGGTTAGATGGTGAAATACAGGATACACTACAAGCAGCAGCGGATGTCATCGAGGAATATGGACGAACAAGAGGACTTAACGTGCGCAGTACAAAAATCAGAGTTGCTTATAATAATAACAAAAAACTCCTAAACAAGCATCAGCTACAGCATGACATCGCGATGACTATCGAGGATGAACCTGTAAATAACGTAAACAAATTACAGTTGCTGGCACTCCAAGTCCGAGCAAACGCAAAGGTGACATATACCTTGACGCTGCTGAAGAAACAAATTAATCAGGTACTCCACATGATCCGTAGGGTCACCAACCGCCGCCGCGGCCTAAAAGAATTCGACGTCATAGCATTGTATACCGCTTAATCGTAAGCGGAATTACCTATCACGCACCTTACCACCTACTGACCCAAAAACAAACAAAGAAACAAACAATCAAACCAGCTAGACATTCTCATACGCGCAGCGGTGAGAAGCGCGACGGGTCTTCCTCTCTACATCTCAACAGTCACACTATTACACTTTGGTTTGCACGGCACCATGACCCAATTAATCGAAGCTCAGAAAGTCAATGAAATCGAGCGACTGAAAAGCACACGGACCCGAAGGCACGTACTCCGGTACCCGACACAAACACGGGGACAGAGTGAAGAACGACAGGACACAGCGCTAAACTGCAACTACCCCAACTGCAACTGCAAAAGTAAAACGGCAAAAAATAATAAAAAAGAAAAAATAGGACTCTCGTCGTATCGCCCACTGTCCGTTACAAAGCGTCGTCCAGATATTCAATTTCTCTTTTTTTGAAAGCATCACTGGAGGCCGGCTTACTCGATAGTATTTATGACGATTGATTTAAAATGATTCGATTACTTCACGTGCAAGCTGGTCCTTCTCCCCCTTTATCATTGTACAGTGTCTGCATACACACATTTATGATGTGTGTATCTATACGTAGGTCATAAGTATATAGCTCTCCCGTATTGCCGAATTCTCACAGCGAGCTCACATTTCAAATAGTAGTTCCAGTGTTTACGAAGTGTTTCTTGGAGCTGTGCAATATACATGAAAAAATATCTGGGGAACCCATCTTATGATGGCAGTCGAGGCTGTTACAATTAGCATTGAAGCAACGCAGCGACACACTATATTGCCACCACCAAAACGCGTTGTGTATGTGGAGGAGCTTGCAGCTGTAATTCTTGCTCGTGTATTCCTTTGGACACGCAGTGCCATATAGCGATGCGGCCTCGAAGCTACCGCGTGGCGTGTATGTATGTATATATATATATATATATAATATGTCGTGGGTTTCACTCCGCTAAGCAACAATTAAATTTAAGAGGAAGCTTTAGCTCGGGGCCAACTCGAACGCGGCCTATTCCAACACATGTAAACTGAAAAAAAAGTTTTTTCTGGGATAACCCGTGGACCAATCTTCATGAAATTCTAGTGACTGTTGGAAGCGCAATTTCTATTTGTGGTTAGAATTTTGTTAAGCAAATTTTCAAAAATTTGAAAGTTAGGAAAAATAGAAGCACGAAGTTTAAAAACTAATAGCTCTGCAACAAGAACAAATATCGAGGTTCTGTAAACGGCATCCATTAGGTAAGTGAAAATGGACAAATTGTAAGCGTCAATTTATATTTTACGTAAGTTTGTTACGTTGTGTACAAGGGTTCTGCAAAAGCTGCATTTTCATATTAATCATTTTTTTTATATTCATGTGTAACATATGAATTTTGTACGCATTAGCTGTACTGTTAGATGCAGGTAACATAATTGTTATATAATTCTTTATTGCTGAATTACAGAGTTGTAAACTTGATAGTATTGCTTTTCAAAATTTGCGACTTTGGCAATCTTTAATGAAGAATTGACGACTAAATCGAGAATTCGAAACCAACCGTCACTAGAGTTTAAGTTTTCCTTTTAAATGCAACAAACCTCGTCCAATTTGGTGCAGTGGTAGCCGAGAAAAGCGGTTCTCCTTTTACATGTATTTAGATAGGAGCACCGAAGCTAAAGCTTCCTCTTAGAGGATTTCGTTTGTCATAGAAGAGGGGCACATACCCGGTGAGCCAAGTTGGCAATTGGGTCACTGGGTATTGACCTCTTTCACGCCTATTTTGGCGTGAAAGAGGTCAATTGAAATGCGGTACATACCCAAGGACACGTAGCCTGCGACCAATGTAAGCGCGATAGTTGGCGGAAAAATTGCTAGAAAACCGAACTTTGGATACCGCATATAGTGTGAATTATCCTCAGATGGTGTTAGTCGCAGTAAATGCCTTTCTCTGAAGCATCGGGCATGAGGACGCTGCTTCCTCCAGCATATGTGGAAAAGCTTCGAGGGCTACCCCCGCGGCCACTAATTCACTGGTTTGTGTGGTGCTTGCTTACCATGTAGATACAGAATAGCCATTCAAAAAAACGTTGCTGCGGCTGTGTCTCTCCGCTGATGTGATTGAGATGATATTAAACAGGTTGCAAACAAAAGCAAGCAAAACCAGCTAATCTTCTGCAGGCTTTGTCACTTATCTCCCAGATATATCTTTGAACGCCGGTGCTACAATGCACTTTATACTGTTTCCAATGACAAGAGTATCCAACCAATACAAAGAATTTCTAACGAAATAACAATTATTCTTGTGGAGCGTACAAGTCCTGATCCAAATTTCAACCGAGATGCCTACGTTTTATTACATTATTCGACGTATTGAAAATAGCAACTGAAAACCTCTTGTTAGTCTATCAATACGCAGTAGATAGGAATCAGAGAATTGCACCAGTGTTGAGATCACTGTGTACAAGCTTGGGGCAAAATAAATCGGCATCTGCCTTGTAAGTTTTCGTCTTGTCAGACGCGGAAGAGCGACATGTTCGTTCGACTATTTTAGCGACAACTATATCGTAACTGCCGTTGTTGTCAGAATTAGTTTTATAAGTATCTTCTCCCAGAGCGGTTGCCACTTTTCATTTTGTATCTGCAATACGCCTACGAATATTTAAAAAAAAAAGCTTCATTTCTCTTTACAGTACCTTCATCTTTTTCCCATGATGGTGCTGTAATTTAATATCCAGATACTAATATTTGGTGAATGTGTACTGAAAACGGTGTGTCCTCTCTGTAGTTGTATGCACCACAGGATTGCAGCACCCTCTTCCCTCATCTACATTGAATGTGGGCTCGCGTAAAAAAAAAAGCAAACAAACATCAGTATCAACCAAATATTACCTTCTGCATATTTGACCTGCTTTTCATCACTTTAGATTATCATCTCCTGCCACGGGTCACCTACGTCCCCGAAACGAGTCTCTTTATATTGAAGGCCACCGTCGAAATCGCGTCATGTCGCGTTTATTTTCCCGCATGAGCGCGCTTTCGTTCAAGCGTTTCTCCCCAGCAACAGTGCTGCTCTAGTTTTGTGTGCATGCCTCGAGGGGGCTGTGTGCGTCTCAAGCCGGTAGAGATCAAAGGAATGGAGAGACATTACACCCGCGGGCACGGTCCTTCCCACGTATTACGCTGCACTGACGCTCTCGTCATAATACGCTCATCTCGTCAGGGATGGTTCGTTGTCGCGACAAATCCCCCGCGGCCATGTTGTTCTGACGAAGCAAGGCTATCTGCGTTGCCCTGTCTACTCTTCTTGTGACTGCCAGTTTTCTCCGTCTTTCTCATGAACCAGAAATTCGGTTTGATTTATATGCTACCCACTCCTCTGGCTATATGGCCTGGATTTTCTCGCTCGTGGCGTTTGAGAACTGCGACCTTGCACGTGGAACGTACCCTTTTCTGGACCCCTTGCAAATTACGCGATAAATACGGAGCTCGTTGAATCATTTCAACTGAGGATTAATGCATCGTGAGCACCTCAATCGAGACTTGGCCAGAAATAGTGTTGTCTGCGTGTTCTAGCTCTCAAAAAAAGAAAGAAAAGGATCTGGCCCTAGATTCTTCGAACCAGACTGTAAATTTGAAGTTTTCTCTCCTGTGTACGTGATATGAAAGCTTAAATGATGTGCATAGAAGGCAAATGCTAGCAGCCACATTATTTGGATACGTTTGATCATCTCGAACGTATGTTCAAGCACTGCGACACAACGCAGACAGGAAATCTAACGCAAATAGCGCTAACTGCTAACTAACCTTTATTGGAATACGCACCACACATTTATGCTAATGTCTAAAACAACAAAGGGAAACATTTAAAATAGCAGGCTCGCGAACAGATGGCATACAAGTACAATTTATTATCCAGATATAAAATTTTTTACCAGCCGAAAACCATTAGAGCTGACAGGCTTTCATACACGTAGTGCGGGACTCAGATGTATGTCCACAAACACCATCCAGATGTAAGTTTGGCGAGACAAAATATAGCAGTTTCTGTTTAATATTTTGCCGAATGCAAAGTAAAAGTTTCTTACGTGATCACATCCCTACACACACTCGAATTGATTTCTGCATGTGGCATGCTCGTGATATTAATGGTGGGTAATTTCTGAGAGGCCGTAGATTTTTTTTCAATAAAGTTACACTTTCTACAAACCTGTAACACGGAAAATTCGGTTGAAGATGTAGATCTGCAATGATGCCACAAATTTTTTGTAGCACTTTTGTTGTCCAACAATCACTTTTTATCTATAAATGTGGAAACTAGATAGCAAAGCTGCTTCCTTACCGGCGACAACTTTCTGTGGCAACACGGCCAAATCTAAGCGCATACACTCGCACGTTAGAAGCTTCTGCTCTTGCTTAACTCTGCGAAATAGTACCTACGCATTGCTGGTAGTTTCCGTTTCAGTTTTACAACGCATTCAGCTAATGAGCGAGTCTTCTATTTCTGTATTTTCATGTGAGCTCACTCAGCTTATCATTACTATCCTTCAAATCGTGCAAGGGCAAACTGGATATGTGTATCCTTTTCTGAAACCAAACATAAATATTCACATAATTTATGAATGCCGCGCTGAAAGAAGAAATCGCTGAGTCCTTTTCAAAAAGATATTACCACGAGGTTGCTCCCTAATACACCATTAAGCCACGCAGTATTGAACTACACATTCAAAATAATTAAATGCGCCTTAATAATGCTCAGGCCTCATGACTTCTATCGGGCCTCATGACTTCTATATGAAGCAGTTTCATTATTTGTTTCAGACTCAAGTAAGCGTTTTGTCCTGGGGTTCTTCTGTCTTCGGTCTTTGCGTCGACTATCGTATTTCGCCGGCTATGCGTATTCGTGCGCATGGTGCCAGATTCACGCAGTCCGTCGTAAGCAAAATATGACTTTGACTAACATCAGCGTCCTTTCCAATTGCTTGTGATTGTTTACGCGCTCTTACAAAGAAATCCAGTCTTCAATAGCACTTCTATTGGTAATGCGAAGGTCCCTGGCACGCGCAGGTGGGACAGCACGAGGGAAATAGGAGTCTGCTGCGCCGCAGGTGGGCCGTTGGCCATCGTGAGAAGCCTAACGCGATGTCTGCTGACGAGCTTCATACTTTTACCCCGGATCTCCACGATAAATGTTGCGCGATGTAAGCATCCACAAGCATTGTTTAAGAATACAGGCACTAACAACGCAGAAGGTTCCAAGCAGCAGCTTCAAACATGGCGACGAAAGTGTTAGCAGCAACCACAAAAGTTAATCCTAATTGCCTCTACTCTGCATGCTAGTCCTGGTGTTCTTCATTGCGACGCAATACTTTTGCTTGTGAAATGCCTGCTTAAGTTTCCATGTTTCTATTTAAAACAACGGTAACTTCAATGCGGTTTTAATATCAATATTTTGCATACGTCAATCCTCTGAATGCTATGCAATGCATTTTTTTTAAAGTAATTACAGGCTAAGGTAAAATTTTGATACTTACATTGAGTATTGACATTATTTCATTATCAGTGCACAAATTTGAAGCACTCTTGTTTTTGTACTAGCTACTTTTGTTAATTATACCGAATTAGATGCCGACGTAATTTGCAATGACCTTCTGTTTCTATTCAAACTCATTCAAAGTGGTCTCATGTCACTTAAACCAGTCAGTTGCATTGTGCTTCGGACTTCGCAGATAACCATTGGGAGCAGGCATTATTCAACGTTGCTGCCGGTGACAGCTAACGCTCAACCTTGCTTAGAACCTATTGTGTACTTATTAGGTATATTGCTGATATCGCCATGTCTCACTTGTCACTGTCAGCGTCTTCGCACCTTAGTAATGTGTCTTCGACACTTTGTACGTTGTAATCAGCACTTCGTACTTCTTGTGTTGTATTTTTAGGGTCATCTTTGTATTTTGTTAAATGTTAGCTGATCAGTCACATTTTTCCTGTACGCTCCTATGTGTTTTTTTTTTTTAAATATCGCACTGCTATATCTCCTTTGCCCTCGAGTCTATAGTCTATTCGCACGTTTTACTTGAAATTCCTTGTGGTTGTATTACACAGCTTTATTTAATGCGGAGCTTTCTATGTGAATTTTCCCTGCCCTTTCCTTACGACGGCTGCTGGATGCTGGTGCTGTTTTGACGAATACCTCATATTTAAAAAAAAAAATTATCGTGCCCCAATGACGGACTCGAACTTCGGTCCCCCAGCAAGGGAACCGCTTGCTCTAACCATTAGAACACAATCGCTTTTTTTTCGTTATTGGTATTTATTACAAATACACAAAACGTGTTAGCGTAAATTATACACAGTGGTGTATTATGGGATTGTGCGATATTTGGTGTTGGCGTCTTGTGAGCTAAACTGCCTAAAATGCTAGTGCTGAGTAATGCCAAACTGCTAGCCTAGGGAAATGATTTATTTAATACGCACTGTCTCATCGCACTTTATTCACACCACATAGCCCGCCCACCGTGTACACAACTTGGATATTGCAAGAATGTATGATAAGGAAACCGCAATATCAAGCAGTACTGAAAATGCGCCTGCGCAAGTGAGGTAAATTTGATTGATTATTGGGCCTTTGGTGAAGCAAAATTTTGGCAGGATATTGCAAGTATGACATATTGAAAGATATCAATTACCGAGAGAAAAGCATAAAAGAAAGTTACACATGCATTCACTGTCACAAAAGATTGGGAAAGGGCAGCAATGAGCGCAATGAAATAAACAAGCTCGAAATTGGAGCATTACGATGCCGTCCGTGAATGAAATCTTATCCATCTCTGTCGATTCGGCTGCACCACACATACACAAGACTTCTGTTATTGACGGTACCATGATTCTCCGCTTTCGACATTCTTGCATTGCCTCTTTCTTTTCTTGACGCCAGTGTAGGGTAGACAGCCAAACACTCTTGTTTTTTCATTACCATGCCTGCTTTTTCTTGTTCTTTTCTCCCTCTGCTACAATAGCAACTGGTAAGAAGAAGAACCTGCCTAATGTTTCTTTAGCAGCTCAATTGGTTCGTTGAGAACAAATATTTATATAGGTTCAAAGGGCAATCACGTGTATCACTCGACAAAGGGCTATTTAATCTTTAATTTCTTTTCGCCATTTCTGCTCCAAAAGTTGTGCCGCATTTCTTGGAAGTATCATTTATTTTAGGCTGACATCCTGGATACCCAAAGCAAGAAACCTGTCGTACTTATCTTTTAATATAAGAAAGCCTACAAGGTGCAATTCATCCCAGGGCGAATCTTCGCGGATGGTCGCAGACCGTATGTCTTCGCAATGCCGATACGTTTGCTGAAAAGTGTCTTCTCCAACATTGCTTCCACATTTTGTTATTTAATGGGCTACAAATTGCATTTTACAAACTATGGCGCCACATTCTCTATCACCTTCACACGATTTGTAAATTTCGATGGAAAATCATAAAATGATAGCGCTGAAGATTAAACAGCCGTAAACAGCTGTATCTCCGTATATCTATACACGCGGCCGCCTTTTGCTTATTATTTTTTTCTTTTTATAAGTTAATGTTGATAGTTATATAAGCATAGCTAATGAGGCTGCGATGATAGCAAAAGCTATTGCGGTTCGCTAGAATAATGTTCACGATATTTCCGCAATAATTTTCCGTATATTTTCACGATAATTGTTGTGTTCTCCCTTTTGATGCTCCCTTCTATGTTTCCTAGAGCACGAAGCAATGGGCTCACTGCTGGGCTAATGTGCACAGAGACACTAAACTATACGACGTCACAGCAACTAGGTTATTTGCCAGCTGTTCTCACACATCATCTTTGTTGCAGGGATATCATTTACTTTGGCGCAGCATAGCCTAAGTCGCTTTCATGCCATTACACGCGACTGAACTAATTACTAAGGAACAACTCTGAGGCCACGAAAAATCTAAACATTTAGCCATCCCACTGCAACGGCATGTAGCATTTCTGGCGGACCTATTTTTTTCTTTCACTAATGCACTCCAACAACCGTGTATTGTGTGACCTGAATGCATCTACACTGATACTACTTTTTGTATGCTGCTGCACTATTGATCCTCGCATAATTTTTGCAGCATAAGTTATTATGGGCTCATTCCAATAGCCATTTTGGTTGGCGAAGGTGTCCACCGCCGCCGCCACAGCGCCGCCGGTGTACGGCGTTCGTAGCAGCTATCGCCTGGAATTAGAAAAAAAAGGCCCAGTTCCCACGTGAGTCGAGCCCCGGTCCACTGCATGGAAGTCAGCTACTCAGCCGCGCCAGCGCTCGCTAGCGCACAGCAGAAAAACGCCCTACAAACGCGTCCTAGCGCGCGAGCAGACATGCGGTGTCACATGCTTACCGCGTATCGTCAATTCGTGCACGTTTCGCATTGCAGTTGCACACTATTACGCCAGGTAGAACGTCATGTAGCAGATCCACAAGTATCGGTACAAGGCAATTAAAGAAGTTTTCAGCAATAACAAGAAGTTTACGGAGATGTATACAAGAATGCTAGAAAAAATACATATTGTGTAGCTGAATAAATGAAGCTGGCAAGTTGCCGATGTCACCACCGCGTTTCGAAGGGGGTGCCAATAAATCGCCATCGTCATCACCATAATTAGCATCGTATCGTGCAACTTGCCTTGCGATGGGATATGGGCGCCGCGTAGCGTCTATAAGTGCGCCCTTTGCATTGCAGTTGCATGTTATTCCACCAGGTGGCACGCCATGTAGCAGTTGCATATGTAGCGGTGCAAGGTAGATGGAGAAGTTTGAGGAAGAGAAAGATTGTGGAGTTGTGTAAATATTTATGTAATAAAAACACGTATGGCATACCTGATTGTTTCAAGCAGGCGAGGTGACTGTTTGTCACCGTCCCGTTTCAAAGGAATACGCTTAACTCATCTTCATTAGCATCGTTTAGTGCCATATGACACGCAATGGGACGCGCGCGGCGCGTACCATCGATACGTGCAAAGTTTGCACTGCAGCTTCGCTATATTCCACCAGGTGTCCCGCTATGTAATGTAGCAGTTGCTTATAAGCAGTTTCATGCTGCATGTAGCTGGACCTGGTGAACTCAAGCAAGCTAGGTGACTATTTGTCACCAACCCGTATCGAAGGGGAACAACAGGAACGTACCGTGCCACTGGTCAAGGGATGGCACATGTGCGCCATCTAGTCTGGATACCTGTGTTTAGCCTTCGGTACACATTATGGCGCCTCCTCGCAAGGTACGAACCGCTGCTCAAGAAGCTAATCGTGCAGCTACGCGTGCGGCTGCAACCAGGCAACATTTGGCTCAGCATACCGCTGTGCGGAGAGCAGGACGAGACACAGCACAAGCCGAATTTCGCCGTCGACGTCGGGTGGGCAGTTCAGATCGTTCTCGTGAAAACGATGCGAAGAGACTTCGTCGTGTGTACCCCGTATTGCGTGGTGCCAGAAATGGAGCTGCGGTGGAGCTCCGTTTTAGGCTGTGGCTGTGCTGCGTATGCCGCGCCGGTCTGTGGCATTTTACAACTGCTTTCTTTTTACACTGAAATAAAAAAGTTCGATGCTCCTGTGAGTAGTTTCATTAGGTGGTAAAGGTGCAGCGAGTGAAATGAAGAAAATTAGGTCCGATGTCTAGTCTAATTTTTGCAAGATAACATGCGAATTGCCCCTGTATATGGCCACTAAATGTTTCTTTTAGCAATTGGCGGACAAAACAATCTCAAAATCAGTCAGTGACCTTGATCAGAAAAAGATAGGCCCGAATCATCTATAATGATCACTTTAAGAACTGTACGTAATAAGATTGATCGAAAACTAAGAAACCTCCCAGTTGCGGTAAATTGGGTGAAAAGGCGGAAGCTGGAGAAATGCATCGATGCCTTAAAATGCCACAGAAAGGTCACTACGACATATCTATTTCATTGTAAACGTAGTTCAATAGGCCTAAATGCATATTGATACCCTTCGGAGAACCATCAACAACTTTCTACATTATAAACGTCGTTATTAACTCGACACAGGCAAGGAAAAAACGTCAACACTTGTGCAACGTCTCATAGGCAGCTTTCCTGCATTTCATCTAATGTTCGTAACTTCACATCATGTTCCTATTCTGTGCATCAGTGCTTCCGCGGCGTTCCCAATCCTATAAAATTTGCAGGTCACCATTAGACTACTTGCTCGTTCTCGCCAGTGCCTTTCGACAGATATCCGCCCAGCAACAGCGGTGCTCCAGTTTTGTGGCGGTCTCGTGTCGACAGCCTACGCCACACACCATCGCGGTTCGAAGAAAAGGGGTGGCGTCTTATCCCCTCGGGCGTGTTCGTCGCGCGCATTCGGCTGCGCTCACGCTGTCATAATAGGCTCATCTCGCCGGTGTGTGGGCACCGTGGCCCGCCGAATCCCCGTGAGCGAGGGATTTTGCCCAAGCTTGGAGGTTTTCTCATTCTTTCTTGCCAGTGCTCCTCCCATATGCTTCGTTCCTCGCGCGCCGTTTAGGACCCAAGGGTACAATCACTTCATCGTTATGTTGCCGCATCTTGTACAAAAATGTCCCCGCTCTTTGCCCATCCCCGCCTGGGAGCATGCGCTCCCTTTAGACCCCCTTGGAGCATATGCGTTCAGACTGATGACCTGTCGAGTACGCGTATATTGGAGAAAAAAAATAGGAGTACCTGAGTAAAATTAGGCTAACAGTGACTCTTGTGCTGCATGTATATTGTATATTAAAAGAATTCGAAGAGAGCTCGAACGCACTGTGATATTGAAGAATACTTTTGGTCCCCCATACCTCCAGGAAGGTTATCGTTGACGTTTTTCACGCTTCTTGCCCCACGATCAACGCAGATAGTAGCGCTTTGCAGGTACTTTATATGGTTTCCTTGCACCTGCTGAAGCAGAAACAAAATGTTTCATACACGCTTTAGAGCGCATCTTATGTTACACCTCGCGGAGGTTGTGGTATTAGATCGTGCTCATTACTTCAGAGCAGTGAGATATACATACCATGGCCATTACTACGAAAAGTTTGTGGCCTTCACCTTGCGTAGGTTGTGATAATGCCGTCACTATGAAATGTTTGTGGCCTTCGCTTATTTTGAATGTGCCTTAGGAATTTTTTTAATATGTTACTATGAAAGTGCGCTCTCTTTCGTTTCACGTTAACAAGATTCGTGCTATAGTTTATGCCCGTCATGATGCGCAAGCACTTCAGAAATCACCTGACGCTCTTTGGCCAGAACCCCATGGCGGTGTTGCCAAACAATCCAACAGAGCACTAATTCTGTGGGCCTTTAAAATATGCAGTATACCACGCCCTTACATTGAAAGCGACAACCTCCCTGTCAGGAGCATTGATTCCACCAGTTTGTTGTAGAGGATGCTTTATTTAACCTCCAAACAGGGAAGGAAAGGATCAATTTCATTTTCGGTAAAGCTCTAGGACAATGGCCACTAACGAACACGGTATTAAGATGGGAGCGAAAGTATCACTCTATTACATTCACCTTATATTATATAAAGATGATCTCTTGCACCATCAGGACCTCGGAAACTGATTTTCCCAATCTTGGAAAAGACAAAGTATGCACAAGTGTCTCGAGAATTGGGCATGGTAAAATTATATGAGCATATGAACGATAATATTACTGCAAAATATTGATTGTGTCAATCGGATGAAGAATATTGGATTGCAATATCTACCTTTGTCATAAGACGCCAGAAAAGACACCACGGAAAACATAGCGGAAATTGCTTGTACTTACTATTTGAATTAATCGAATTATTTGAATTACTTTGAATTAAAATTAGTGGAAATGAAAGCGGATGAGAAAACAGCTGGCCGCATGTGGGATGCGAAGCCACGTCTTCGCGTTACGCGTGTGATGCCTTCACCAATTGAGCTACCACGGCGCTGTTTCCCATCCACTTTCTGGGGTATTTATGTTTTACTGCTAGAACAAACCTTGGGAGTGTTATACAATGTCAACACTCACAAACCTTGCTGGCGGAAGTGGAACATCTTTTCTGCCGCAGCGTTCCGAGCACGCGACCTTCTTTTCTTCTTCTGCGGTGAAGGCAACTGCTCAATAAACACACACACGCTACCTGGAGGCATCAATGTTGCCAGATTCAAGACCCTCGTTATGTAATGCATGATAATAAAGGAAACCAAGGGGACCATAATACGCCAAGGAGTATTGTTGACTTCTTAAGATATCATTAATATAAATTGGACCCCTCGATGCCCTTTCTTCTCGTTGAAAATCTACCTTTGCCAATTGAGAGTGTCTTTCGTGTCTTTACGTCAGCAGACCCGAAGATGCTTAACATCGATAATTGAATAAGCTTAATCCACTAAAAATGGTCGACAGACCGACAACAAAGAAGCTGCTGCTACGGTTGGAGCCTGACGCTGCGTTTCTTTCTTCGTGACTTCTCATCTTTGGGCATACTTTCGCGTGAAAGGACGAACACGATATACCGTAGGTTTCGCATGTCCATCTGACAGTATGGAAATCAATAATTTGACGACAAGTAATGCGTTAGAGAAGTAGATTCATGTTAGAAAGACGGCTAACAACAACGCCGATCAAGATGGTGTTGTCGAACGGATTAGACGCTTCTGGCTTCCGGGCGGAAGCATTGTTCGCTATATAGTCAAAAGTGTCACCACAGTGAGAGACTAACATGGCGACGTTTCGGCAGTAGCTCCAGTTCGTTCGTTCCTCCACTTCGCCGTTATGTCGGACCGTAAAAATGGTTTTGCCACAGCAAATGATGGAGCCAGCTCGAGCGAGTGCCAAGATGTCACCATGTTCCCTTCCCACGTGACCACCTTCAGCGTCGTGACGTCATGGCTACATACAGCTCTCGTAACACAAAACCAAAACTGCTTCTTAGAGAGACGCTGCATAGTTTTCAGGACCGGAACGCCATGGCCATTCAGCCATCGCTGCTGGTACAGTCCTGAGCTCTAAGACCATAGAAATAACACGGGTGGTTGCCTGAGAGTGTCCTGAATAATTCAGCATAACTTTGTACTCAACTACTAAACGCACCCCCACGCTTAACGGTATTGCTTTTTATGGTTTTGAAGTGCAGAAATTTAACCCGCCACGATGGCTGAATGGCTGTAACGTTTTCCTTCTGAGCATGATGTGGCGGCCTTGATACCCATCCACGGCGGCGGCGTTACAATAGGACGGGCTGCGAAAAACTCGTGTACTGATGTTTAGGTTTGCCCAAAAAAAAGTCACAGGTGGTCGAAATTTAACCGGAGCCCCTCACTATAACGTTCCTCCCAACACGTTGTGCTATTTCTGGACACTCAACCATACACCGTGCCTTTAGGGCCTTCATTTAAAGCGATAAACCAGAAGTCGCAAATAGATATCGTGTGAGCAGGTACCCTGTTAAGCATAACTGCCAATGTGCAGAGATGGGCTTCTTGCTTTCACGAGGTTGCGCTCATATTGGCAGTGGAAACTTGAAGAAAACACACACACAAAGAAAGTAATCAAATGGACGGTGCACTACTTCTAGCACTCACTTATTATATTTTGTTTCTTTGTATACGTGTTTTCAATTTTCTGCTGCCAGTATGGCTGGAAGTATTAGGTACTTGTGCATGAATTCCCTTATGGTGAAACAACGAAAGTTAAGTTATTTGTGGTAGTTTAGTGGCTGTGGAGTTATCCTGTTACAGGCTTAAGGCCTGGGTTTAGATGCTGGACGCAGCGGTCGCATTTTCATGGGAGCGAAATGCAATAACGCACTTGTACTTAGATTATGGTAGCTTAGAACCCCAGGTGGTTAAAATATAATCACTGGGCCCTCACTACGTCGGGCATCATGATCGGACTGTGCTTTACCCACGAAAAACCTGGAAATATAAATTGTTTTTTTAATGAAAGCTAAATCAACTGCACTAAGACGTGCAAAGTTTGGCATGCAATGGCTTCGCTTCGCAAGAGGTGCACTTTTGTAGCGTATTACAGTTTTGAGAAAAGAGAGAGAGAGAGAGACCATTTGAGAGAAGACAGAGAGGTCGGCCAGAGGATGCACGCCAGAAAAGACAGATGAACAAGCATTTAAGTATATTTAGGCAACCTCCTCAGCAATAGCGAACAATAATAAAGGACTATAGTCCTGTTTTTTGTAGCAGTGAAGTGGAGTTAGATTTGAAAAATAAAGACGGTCAAGTAGCGCAAGCCTCAACAAAGGTAACATGCGCGTCGTGCCTTCTGTGTGTTCGAGTGTGCCGGCGAAGGCTAGCGGAATGGGTCATGTTTTCTTGGAGCCGCATGAATGAATCGCACTGTACGCAAAGCGAGACTGGTGCAAATGCTACCTCAGAAGTGGCAAGCGGATTTCGCTTTGTGAGAAGTATCCAGGCATAGAATAAATGTGATACTGCCTTTATGATGACCCGCCGAGGTTGCTCAGTGGCTATGGTGTTAGGCTGCTGAGCACGAGGTCGCGGGATCGAATCCCGGCCACGGCGGCCGCATTTCGATGGGGGCGAAATGCGAAAACACCCGTGTACTTAGATCTAGGTGCACGTTGAAGAAATTTCCGGAGACCTCCACTACGGCGTGCCTCATAATCAGAAAGTGGTTTTGGCACGTAAAACCCCATTATTTAATTTTTTTTTGCCTTTATGATGATATTGCCTTTATATTTTGCTCATGCCTCCATTCGTGGCGTTGTGACCAAGTTATTTATTACTCGTAAGAAAACTCTGAGAGAGTGAAGCTGGTTAAAGCTGCACATCGACGTTCGCCATAAGTGCTGGCTATATTATTGTGATCCTGGAGCTATATGTGACTTATGTCTTATTTAATCCTTTCATTTCAATTCTTTTTAATAAATAACTTCGAACGAGCTTTGAAATACGGTTTTAGGGCTTACAAGTTCATTGCAAGCGAACTTTATTTTTCTTGCGTTATCGACTGCCCTTTGGTCTGAGTATTTATTGATGGCGTACATTTTTTTTTTTATTTCTGGAACGAATACTGGAGACATTCGAGTTTTCGCGTAAGCCGATAAAGTACGTCACCACAATCCGGGTTTTCAAGAAAGAGGATTAATTTTCGCACACGAATAAGTATTTTGTTCCATGTTTTCCATCCCGTTTCTAAAGATGGCTTTGGAAATAGCTCTGCAGCGTTTCTGCAACTGTGTGTGTTTGGCGCTTTGGTCGGATTATTTGAATAATCAATAAGAAGATATCTTGAGTTTTTTGTAGAACCCCGATGGTGACAAAAAGTAAATATCAACGGGGGCGTAGACTTTAGCCGCATCTTTCTTGCTATCTGTTGCGATGTTCATCCGCCACCCTGATTGAGCGGCTATTGTATTCCGTCGCTTAGGACTAGAACGAAGCGGCTGCATTTCGACGGAGAGATGACGTCAAAACGCTCGCGTACGGTGATTTAGGTACCCGTCACAGCTTTTTCCTCTATGACGGACATTATTTCTGAGTTTTCTACGAAAGCGTACTTTGTCATCGACTTTTCAGCTCTGGCCCGTAATACCCCCACAAGTTGATTTGTTTCTACTTCATTTACTATGCAGTTTTATTATTTATTGATTAGATTTTTTTCCATGGGGTAATCTCCAGTTCGTAAATATTTGTGGAAGTCTATAAAAATTCGTCTTGCGGTTTGACTACTGCAAAATTTTTTCATGATAGAGGAAATGCTTTCACCCAATGAAAGACACGTGTGAGCCTGATTGGTGAAGTACGTGGGAAGTCGCCAATGCAGCAAATACGAATATCTTTATTTTCTGTACAATTTTTTTGTTAAGAAATAGCGCTCCGATTGAGACGCCAGCCCCCATAGAGCACCGTTTCCTACGGGAAAAACAGAAACTGCGGAAACGAGCCAAATTGCAGAATCAGGACATAATATCCGTCGAAGCAGATATCTGGGCAAAATACACGCCGCAATTAGGATCATTCAGAGAAATCCGGCGCTCTGTGGGTGCAGCGCAGGTTTTCATAATAATTGAAGCCCCCGATATAGCAGCGCAAGCACTGACGTAGAGCAAAACGTGAGCAGAATCAGTCAACCAAGGAATGTTTTTTTTTTTTTTTTTTGCGAACAAGCAGCGTGGTGCTCCGGCGTTACACTGACGTTCTCAAGTGTACCTTAATCCCCTTATCTGAGTCACTGTTCATTAAAAAGCGCATGGTCATTGCCCAAAGGAGCGCGGCGGCTCTGCAGCCGCCTTTCATCAATGATGGTGAGTTAGCTATTATTACTAGGTTACCATGATATTAATCTTAGAACGACTGTTTAATCCTGCTGAGATACGCCGTCTTTTAATTAACTAAAAAGAAGAATCTACTCTAAACTGTATTCGTTTCAATAACTCTGTTTTTTGATGGGAAAATCCCTCCATGTTTGAACACTTTTAACACACTCATATGCTTCAAGCTTGCTTGTAATTCCGAGCAGCATTTCGGCTGCAAGGAAAAGCAGCGCGTATGTAGGGTTACGGAGCTAGAAGAATAGAGTCGATATAGTTGCGCAGAACATTATTGGTTGAAGGACTATGCGTGTTCCTATTCGCAAAAACGCGTGCGTTTCCATGGAAATCGTGCACTTCTAGCTAGCATGCCGCCGCTAGGTATGCTGTTCGTTTACATGCATTCTTTTTCTGGACTTGGGGCCAACAAAGCGCTAACACAAACACATTTTCCTCTACGATGCCCCCAATTCAGCTTTTTTGCTTTGCTTCAGCGGCAAATTGATACTCAAAGTGTTTTGCCCATTGCCAGCCTTAACAGAAAATTTACCTACAACCTTTGTCCATTTCTTTGAGCATTTCTGTGTGCAAATACTTTTAGCGTTGAGGTGAGAAACTACAAGCTTACTGGTGTCTTTCTCAACTACAGCGCTTGCATTTTTTTTTTCGTTTTGTTCTGCTTCATCCACTGCCATCTTTCGTTGTTCTTTGGTGTGCCCGCCCATGCCTTGATGTCCGCTCAGTATTTGTTTTATGTCATTCCATCGTTCATCCTGTTTCCTAACTTTATTTCATTACCCATTACATGTGATTTTTCTTATGTCACCTTGTTCTTCCTTTGTTATGTTCTGTTTTTCAGCGATTGCTGGGGAACCCAAACTTGCGCGTCCACTTAATTACGCGTCTTCCCTTAGGCTATTCTTTCGTTCTTTCGTTTCACACGTGGTCCCTTTATAAGCGCCCAGGAGAATGACTTCATTACGTCGCGTTTCTCGGTTTGTTCTTGTAGTCTTCATTGCGTGTAAGCCTTTTGTAGTTTGAAGTATTGCAGATTACCGTTGCAGTTCATGTGACTACTTTGCTTAGCCTTGCAGTTCATGTGACTGCTTTGCTTAGGTTTGCAGTACATAAGACTACATATTAATTCTTTTAAAATTTCCCTCCGGGCACCAATGCGTTTTTATGTGGGGTTGTTCTTTCATTAAATTTTGCTGCGAAAGCAGCTAAACTTCTTCAAATGAGAGTAAAGTTGCATGGTGATTGTAAAATAGCGATCAAGAAAGACGAGGACAAAAAGGAAAGGTAGACTTAACATGCGCAGACCTCATACAGGCGTCTATTCAGAAGTGCTAATGTTTTATATAATATTTTTATCCCCGCTATCTCACACATCTCGCATCAAACATACAAAAAATAATGCAAAGCTATGCTCACTATCGCTCTAAATCATAAATTGAATAGTGCAGGCGCACATGCAAGTAACAATTGCTGAAAAGAATGACTGCCGCGACATCAAACTGTGACATCAAACCATTGCACCTGCACAATTTCATTGTCTAAAAGGTGTAGCACAAGTTGGTTCACGTACGTGGAGCCTTGCTTCTGGATACAAAAGAAGCTTTAGTCAGCTCCCTTGTTGACTGACCTCTATGGCGAAAAAGAACTGTCGTTCTTTCCAAGATAGGCTTGTGGCCGCACTGCTTGCAGTGTAGCGCACAAATTTGGCTCACGCCTTTCACGCCAACAATTTAGTAAGCGGCGCCACGAATGCTTTGGGCATGTGCCGCTCTTCAAGGAACCTCTCGCAGCCACCAGCGCGCCTCGATTCTTGTCTCGGAGGCCACGGATGGACTTCTCGGCAGTACCAGTAGATGGCGCAGCGTATCTAGAAAGAAGAGCGAGAGAAGAGCCCAGTTGCCACTTGACGCGTTTCTCGGTGTTCGCACGCAGCGGCGCGCCGTACATTTCGGAGGTCACGCGCAAGTTTCGCGGCGGCGACGCTAGATGGTGTCGTGGGAAACGGCAAAAGAGGATTGCCGCTGCAGTACACGTGTCATACATACCTTGTTTTGATGGTGGCAATACGTTGTGCTGATGTATTTATTGAACGCAAGCCATTTACTGTCGACAGTGATCGGGAGATGGGCTCTGGCGCAATTTTTTGAAGCGATTTCTTTCTTAGGTTCTTCCTCCTCCTCGGCCCCCAATTTGCGGAATGTCAGTTTCGGGTCGTTTGCTGCACACTGGGCACACTAGAGGCCACTGTTGTCACTAGGAATACAAAAAATATACATAAAAAATCAGAGACATTCCCCTCTGAATGTGGATGAACAGCGGAGCTGTATATAACCTTAAATAAAACAAAATAAAACAATATTGCTCATGTATGCCCTTCTTATGTTTACTTGTACTAACATTCATCTCTGGACCACAGCAATTATTGCTTTATGGTCGCTATGATAGACGACCATGGGCTCTTTGGCGACACTGGAGATCTTAGCGAACGTTACGTCTATGCACGGCCGATGGCGCGTCGTAGAGAAGTTGGTCTTATTGTAACATTGAAGGCCGAACCTTCCCACGAGAAACACCAAGAATCACTTTCCGTCGGGAGGAGACACATTGACGTTAAGGTCACCCACAATGACAATGGGATTGGGGTCCACCGAGAGGATCCACCCATATGTTTCGTTCATAAATTCTTCAAGGTCCCTCTTTAACGTTCCGGAATGAAAGCATACGGTGGTGACGACGATTCTTTGCCCAGTCTATATGGTAACCGAACTAGCTTGAATCACCGGAAACTACCTTCGTTGGCAGCTCAGTCCAGTTTTTTTATCCAGGGCGAGGGTGAAGGTACGCAACTCGATGGGGACCAAGTCCACCATGATCTTCGTCACCCGTCTCCAAGCAGCATGCGCGAGGGGCTTGGCTTTGATCTGAGCCAGTCGGCCAGTCTGTGGCATATCGCATTTAACCCAAATGCGCACTGCATCGTGCTCGTCGCCTTCCCCGTACTTCAATCTCTCGAAGTACACCGACCGCACCGTTCACGAGTCGGTCCTGCACGTCGATGTTGAACACAAGAATGTAGGGCTTGCCCCGGGTGAGCAGTATCGCATGGGGTGAATTGTCCAATTCAACACGCGTCATACGGGCCACCATGGGCTGTGCGTGAACACACTCGTCGTCGGACCCGTAACCGAGGTACACATCAACTGCTCTAGCCTCGTGTACGTCTTCCACACCCTGTAGGGCAGCATTGGCGTTGAACCTCCCCCGCCTCCCGACATGCGTCGCATAGCCACATATTCTTGATAAAAACAAGGCGCGTGCCCTCTTGATTTACACGACGATGAAGGAAATAATTACAGAACGTGTTCACTCCAAAATTGCGCTTGGATGTGCTAAGATAATTTTGATTACAAGCCTAATAGCGGGCGCTTCTAAAACCAGATGTGCCTTTGCAAATTTCCTGTATACGGTTATGATGCATCACTTCTGCTAAGTCCAAAATGTTATGCCTTGCGACTAAGTATGTTTTAACGATGACTAAAAGTAACGCTTTCCCTGCAAGGTCGAACAAGGTGGCTGAGGAGCGCGTTCGACAGTGAAATTTGCAGTCTGTCTCTCGTCATAATGTGCAAGTTATCGCTTACAATGACATAAACCCAAAGTTTCTTTTGATATAATTTTTTATTCATGAGCCGATTGCCTATACGATGCAAACGTTTTGCAACAACAGTTATCGTAAAATATTTCTCGTTTAACTTGCGGCGTCGCTCAATATGACAGCTTCGAGGGCAGCATTGCTTCTGTTGGCAGTGGTGGTGGTGCCCACAACACGAGACAGGAATCACGGTACTGCCGCACTGAAGTGGTAGCTAAACCAATACGCGATTACCTGGAGTTGCAGTCCGAAAATGACGGTGTTAAGTTATTTGCACGATGCCATTTAGTGTTGTGAGCACGCCGTTGAATGAAGCTGCAGTCCGAACGCTGAACCAGAAAAACCGCGTACGCTGTGCGTGCACACAAAATGTGATTCTGCGGTGTCTCTCGCGAAGAATCCCGTCGATGTCCAAAAGTTGCGTTGAACAAAGGCGTCGTGCTGCTGTAGAATGGAGATTATTACAAACGTGCAGCACCGACTAAGCGGTCACGCGACCACAGAAAAATAAAACTATATTGGAACGCAACAAAGGATACCCCTCAGCCTTCGTGCTCGAGGCGTTTTGGGCTCACCAACCCATTGCGTGCCGGCGATCGCCCCCGAATTTCTTTCGATCGCTGGCGTCACGGCATGTGCTCGCTAAACAAGTGCGTCCTCCAGTGCCTATGAATAAGGGATGCGAGTAACAGCATTGGGCCGGTATTTAAAACGTGTTAAATTCTCTACATAGCGTCGTAAATGGGGAAGGACGGGGGTGCAAAGGTGGAGTCCTAAATGTGATTCATGACGCTCTTGCAACCAAAAATTGTGTTTTTCCGTCATCGCGCGTTCCCTTGTTTTAATGATGATGCTTCAGACACGAGAACTGGCGATAATTGTTTACGATATTTAGATTGCTCTAGCTACGTGTGCACGTTCCTTTTTTTTTCATTTTTTTAGGAGACTGAAAGAAGCCTTGTCATTGTTATTATGACTGGTTACGCTTCTTATACCGATATTTCTATTATTTATGTTTCCCGAAGTTGTGGTTATTTTCGGGCAGAGAGAGAGCGAGAGCAAAGGGGAAAGGCAGGGAGGTTAACAGACTTCAGTAACCGAGTATGGTCACATTTGGAACATGGTCTAGTCAGATTGATTTGGACATTGCATTGCTGACCAAGATAAAGATGATATTTCTGACTTCCGATTTTTCTTGTGGATGGCCGCAGGGGAAATTTGTAATGCATGAAATTTATTAGTGATAGAGATCAGGTAAGCTAGCTTCCTTTGACCTACAGCCTTAAGCCTATTCGGGAGGTTCTGGTGAGAAGTTTTTTTATAATATCAATGAAGGAAAGGGCGGCAGAAACAAGCAACATGTACCAATTTAGTGCTATATTGGCTCATATCATAAAATTCGCCACCTGACTAGACAGAATTCTAAAAGCTTTTTCATCTTTCTTAAAGCTGAATTCTTTATTTTTCTCCTTCGTTGTGCATGAATGTCTATAAGATAACCTCCATTATATAGCATAAGCGCACTGACGGCTGCCTCAATGATGGTACGTCGTTTTGTGGGTGGTACCTAAGAATATTCGTTTGAAAATTTGGACGATACACAGTGTGTCAGGCAACAGGTCTTTGTGGCTGATGCTAGAGTACTTAGAATCATATGTGGCCCTAAATAACAAAGGAACAGCAGCTTGAAGGTATTGATACCCTGTTGGTGAAAATAATGCGACAGAACTTTCCTCACGATGACTAGCGACAATAATGTGATTAGCATTGAAAGAGAGCCGAGACACCCTTTATTGCTGTAGACAGCATTATCTACAATCTGGGATGGCTATTCTGAGATTTTTATTGCTTAAGCTATAAACGTCGTGCACAGTCATCAGGATCGGCTCACTTTGCTATGGCACTCCCTCGCCGGGGTTTATGGCAGCACGCCAACGACTGTATGACGGCGGCGCACAGATGGCGACGGAAGAACAAGCGAGGAATGACGTCGATGGAGCGATGACGGCACGACGAGGTTGAGGTGAGGATTCTGTACTGATGAAGACCACATAACGATGACAGCATAACGACGATGGTATAAGCATAATAGGATGACGACGACTGTATGACGATAACGTGACGACGACGGCGTCATGGGTGTCGATAAACGATGATGGGACGACGATTGCATGGCGACAATGACGCGACGATGACGGCACGACGGGAGTCAGACACAACTGTAATGGCTACGTTGAAACGACCATGACAGCCTCAAAAGCACATACCATGCTGCTAAACAACTTGGATCACTTCATAGGCATAAGATAGATAGATAGATAGATAGATAGATAGATAGATAGATAGATAGATAGATAGATAGATAGATAGATAGATAGATAGATAGATAGATAGATAGATAGATAGATAGATAGATAGATAGATAGATAGATAGATAGATAGATAGATAGATAGATTCAAAGTGCCTGAAGTAAGCAAAATTGCTGAGCTACATAAGTTATTATGATATAGGACCCTAAACTTGCAAAGAAACGCGTCTTTTTCTACCACGCGACAAATAATTATAGTGCCTCCGAAAATCTAGCGTATAATTTTCCTCACGGGTGGCAGCAAAATTTCTGTGTGTTCTGCATAAATTTAGGGGAATGGATTGAAAAAAAAAAAGTCATTTTCGAGCACAGGCCGATGGAAATGGCTTAATTTGTCCTGTAGGGACCCTTCGCCTTATCAGTGCATTCAGTCGTTTCGTTCTGCCAGTACAAACATAAGAGACAGAAACTTGAAGGTCAGCAAAAAACTTTGTGTAAAAAACAAGTTAGTCAGCAAAAAACAAGTTATGTAAGGGAGCGTGGGATGGGGGGGGGTGGTAAATGTAAAAATATTAGATGTAAATTTAGGTCACGGAAGAACAACAACGTGTATTAAACCGGGTGGCCTGTATCATAGTTGAGATTAGGAGCAAGAAATAGAGTTCAACAAGCCATTTTATGCGAGAAGAGATAACTGGTGGCGCATTAGGCCTGATTCACACAGCCGTCAAACGCTCCGTCGTATCACCGTCACGTGAAAAATAATAATAATAACGAAACACGTACAGCAGATGCAATGGAAGAGTGTACAAATAGGGGGAGGCGGTGGTGACGTCGACTGCAGCACGGTTTTGTACAGTGTTGACTGACCGGTCCCGTGCTCGCATGAACCTAGAGAAATATAAGCTCCATTATGCATTGAATCTTGTAAATAATTGGTCAGTAATGTTAAGTATGTGAAATAAACCACTGAAATGGACAGCTCAGTTTTTGATGTGCCACAAGTGGAACGCACATGTAAACAAAGCAGAAGCCCCGGCCATTGCCAGCTTCAGCTTTTTAATAATATAGCTTTCTTTTGCGACGGCTTACTAATTTCTGATTGGTCCATTTTCTAGGGGCTGGGCTCCATCACCGTGCCGGCGACAGAAACTTAGAACATCGCTCTACGTCTTCGGCGAACCGCTTTTGAGCACAAAACGACTCGGAATCCCCTCTCCCCCTGACGAATGCAAGTGCCCTGGCGGTGACTCGACTGAACATTTAACGGCTGTGTGAATGAGAGGCCTTAGGGTTGCGCAATTGGTGCGAAAACAAAAGCGCAACCGAGCACGCAGAAAACTGGGTTGTGCAATAAAATAGCAAATTTGGATGCAGGGAATGGAATCAGTTCAAGCAAGGCAAGTGTAGTTGAACATCGCCGGGGAGGCGTTGGTCCTGAGCGCGATTTAAAATAGGCTTACGATGATGACGAGAATGATTATTATACACCAAGGATTACCGATCGCAGAACGAAACATTGCAGCAATTTCGCGTCGTTTTGAGACCTTCGCTATAATGATGCGCTAACAATTGGAATGTATCATATTGTGCCATAGCACCATGGCACTCCAGGAATACACTTCAGAACATCGTGAAGCTCACAATTTTGAACGTTCATTAAACAATGACTAAGCTCAAAAATATAATTGTCATTTATCGTTTCGCTCTTAAACAACAACGAGACAAAGGCGCCATTAACATTCGACATTTCCTTCTGGGTTTCTATAAAGATATCTGCATTAACGTCAGCGGATGTTGTAGTTGCGTCACTTCTAGAATACTGCTGCGGGCATATAACAAAAGTTGCCATATTATTATTATTATTATTATTACGAAATTAAAAAAGAGGCCGGCATCAATATATGCTCCGTCTACTAATATAACTTTATTCGCTGTCTTGTTTTTTAGGCATGTCCGTTGCATAATTTTGTCACCTTTGTTGCCTATTTATTTTTCTAGCACGCAGCCGCATATTACGTCACACGCAATTACACCCGCGGTTTTGTAACAATAAATAGAAGAGTATGAGTGGAATACAATGACGATTTCATTTGCATGACAAATATTTTTAAAAAAACCATCCCCTGGATACATTGTTGCACAACGACTAATTTGACGACTAACCTGCATTTCTATTATTACCGGAACCTGGCGACAAATATCCTGCTGAATGCTAAGACAAATGCTAAAAAAGAAAAAAAAGAAAAGCAGAATAGCCCAGTAGTTCGCTTGAACGTGTGGTAGTTCAACGTGAAGATGTATTACGAAACACGATAAGCCAATATTCTGTTCCCTGGAAAATGGACATGTCGGATTCCTTTCTTTCCCTCGCGGGGTAGTTGTCATAACGGATTGCATTGAGGAATCAAATTACTCCTATCATAATCCAATTTGGATTCTTGCCCTGGCGCAGCCTTGCGTCATGCTTGCTTCTCCGTACTTTTGAATTGCGTTTCTACAAAATATTGCTGTCTGCTTAACCTTTATTTCATTTTCTTCTTCTTCTGTAGTCACCACCGTAGGCAGACTTCGTCGCTCAGCTGGAGCACAGACTTTCCAGGAATATCTTCCCATTAAATTTTTTTTCTTTCACCGTCTCTAAGATTGCACGAGCGAATGGTTCCAGTCTTTCTTTTCTCTTTTTAATCTTTTCACGGCCTGTAGCTCTATCGAAGTTGAAATTAGTAATCCGCGATTGCACTGCGTTCTCTTTTATTATCTCCTTTCTAGTTTTCGTGCGAACTGCATTGGGATGCTTCTATATGCAGCCTGCCCTCTGAAAAATACTTACACGGCAGCACTGGTAACGCGGCTTCCTCTAAAATATCTTACTGTTTTAATATTTTTTTTATTTTTTGCCAATGTTTTATCATATTATGTCGTTCGTTTCCTTTCTGGTATCATTTTGCTAAGTCCGGCTTCACTTCTTATTGAATGCTCGTTCTGTGTTGGTGCACTTCGACCTAATTGCGAAAGAATAAAATGATGGAGCTTCTTTAAAATTTTAGAAGTAACTATTTTCGGATTTAGTGCGAAAGTTACAGCAATTTACGTTGAAAAACAGGTCAAAATGCCATATAACTTCTATATCTAATATTGTGACGTCCACTTACGGTATTCTACGTAAAAGTTTTTGTCCTCTATATCATCTGTGATATTACATATCGGAAGGGTGCGAAAGATGACATATTTTGACATGGATCACGTAGAAGATCATCAGTCGTCTGCTGTTTTTAAGCTATACGTGATACGTTTAACGTTACTTACGTTTAAACTATTTAGGCATTATTGTCTATTGAAATTTAAGGGTTTGAACGCACTGATAGCGAAGTGCCAACAAAATTTATTTCTGAACACCAATTTGTATTCTATCAGAAAATTCCCACAGGTGCGCATAAATTCTTGAAGGATGCATTGGAAATATCTAAAGCATGCAGATAGCTTCTCCGTATTGCTACAATTTCAACAATGGGTTAAAAAAAGAACTTGCATTTAGTCATATCTATATCTTTACCTCCTTCAGTTATTCCATGGGGGCTGAATCTTGCGTCTGAGGCCAAGTTTGCGAGCTCAGTTTCCAGCCCTGAAGATGGACTTCAATGTATGCATATTAAAAATTTGTGCTTGCGAGCGTTTCTCTGGGCATTAAAAAGAAAACATTATTCCTGAGCTTCCTCTTCTCTCGTCTTTCAGAGCAAGCGCTAAGGCTTTCAGTTATAGAGGCCGTAAGTTATATGTGCGTTTAAATTTGAGACGGTGACTAACATTACGTCGATATTATTACAGGGTGGACGTTGAGCGGAATCGACTCCACAGGGATCTCGACACATGGAAGAAGCTAAGCCTGTCATATATGAAAGGGAAGCGGCCCAGAGTGAGTTATATATTCCAACCTTCGAATAGAGAGCACTCTATTAGAGGAACCTGTAAGTAGCGGTACTGAAATAAGCAGGTAGATGAATAGGTGTCATTCTCGCAATCGCGCCGTGTTTATAAGATCCGCAGTTCGTCGGTGGTGACGAACATGTGTGCTGCCCTATGTAAGAAAAGCGATGTAGATGAGTTTTCCTTTTTTTACTTGGCTCACCACCAGTAACGTGCGGTAGTAGAGATATTTAGCTTTATGCTATACAGGTTGCCCAAAATTTAAAAAATTATACACATTTAACGTGAATTGACCAGAGAGAGAGAGAGAGAGAGATAGTAAAGGTAGTAAGGTTAACCAGAGGCGAGTTTCCGGTTTGCTACCCTGCACTAGCGGGGGGATATTGAACCGAAATGTATAGTGTTCGCAATAGCCTACAGTAACAAAGCGTTACTTTTATTTTCGACATGCTCAATTGTATAATTACATTTAATTAGACAACTTTTCAATTATTGCCTTAAGACCGCGAGTGCGATACGCAAAGCTTTAGAGCACATTTCAGAAACCACCTACTAAATTGTTGTCTGCGCCATGTCTCACGTAGTTGCTTTTTTTTTTCGCGTGCCAAAAAAAGCCCGCTAAATAAAAAAAATACGCAAGTGATGGGGCGCTGCGCGTACTGCTATTGCTATTGTACCGCGCTCGAGCGTGCAATGGGTGAAGACATGAAGACATGGGATAGCATATAATGGTGGAACTACACCTCATTTAGCATTCTCCAAAGTAATGCTTCTTTTCTGTGCGTCGCGCTAATGATTTATGGGGACAGGGTAGGTCCTATTCTTGCCATGCATTTTAGGCTATGTTCGTGACCCTTTTTCTCATGATCTGCTGGGGTTAGAACATTAACCTTGGTGGCATTGTAATCAGCGATGTTAGGTAGTGTTACTGAACCAGGAATATTTTTTAAAGATTAGCTTTTTTGTTTTCTTTTTTTTTTCACTGGACCCACCAAATTTTTGGGCCAAAATCTGCAGTAAATAGCCTGTAAACAAAAATCCCCTTCAAGAATATTTATAATCCTGGTTCAGTAGGCTGTCTGTAATGTTTGCCCAATATCTGGAAAATATTATCTCCCTAGCGCTTGTAGTTTCTGAAAGAAAGGGTCAAGTGCAGCAAAATTTGGCGTTTTGAGATAATTGGCTTTGAAGTGGAAGAAAGAGCTTTATTGCAATATAGGACTATAGAAAGAAATTCTGGCGCATTTTTTTCAATAGCCACCAGCCTGGTAGCCCCCTCCATCGTCAGCACTTCTTTTCTGTGCTGGCTACCTTGTTTTCCGGGCCTCCTTAGCGACCAGTCATGTAGCCCTCTCTGCAAAGTACAGTCGCCGCCGGTCAGCTTCGCGCAACCACTGGACTGTGAACCATTCTGGAGAAACTCCGAATGACCTCAGAATGTCGGCTTGAGCAATGCTGTGGTCATTAAAAGTTATCACAGCATCCATTGTCGCTATTTTCAGCGTCTTGAGGCCAAGAAAGACATCCTTCGGAGCGCGCTCCCATAGAACGTTGTTGAACGCCTCATTCACGTTCCGAGTTGTTCCATGCAGACATTTCTGGAGAAGCTCAGGCTTTGAGAGCTGCTGAAACACCGGCGTTCCGCTTCAAGCGTTCCGCCGAGCGCGAAAGCTTCGATGCAGATGCGCACGTGGTGGCCGTGGCGCCCACTCCTGGACTGTGTTGCGGAGAATTGGCGTCATTGGAGATCAACTTATGCTGAAAACAACAGGGGCAGACGACAAGCGAGAGGACAATTCCTTCTTAACCAAGCCTTGGCGAACCGTGAACGCTCAACTTTTGTGGACGCGGCGGCATACACGGGAAACAAAGCTTTCGCAGTGGCGGTTGTGGACGGCCGCAGATCCACAAGATATGCAGCCACGGTAATTGCAAGGAAGCCTGAACAGGCCGAACAGGTTGCGATCGCTGTTGCGCGCACCGACGACAATCTTTCTCATATCTACAGCGACTCCATAGCCGCTATCAGAGCTTTCCAAAAGGGCATGGTCTGCGCACAGGCTCTCAAAATTGTTTCAAAGAAAGAGATTAGGAACCACTTCATATACTGGTTCCCGCCCCACTTAGGACCAAAGCTCGGCGACGTCCCCAACCTTAACGAGGCGGCACACGAGGCTGCGCGCGCGCTTACAGACCGCGCGGCTTCACCCGACCACTCGGAGAATAAGGACGCGCCCACTACATACAACGAAGTCACTAAACACTACTACCTACGACGCAGACAATATAGCACGCCACACCGCACGCTCACTCGAGCTCAAGCGGTTACACTCAGAATGCTACAAACAGACACATACCCCACTCAAAACAGATTACACCATTACATGCCTGAGCTCTACGACAAGTCTTATTGCACCAATTGCAATACATCCCTTAACGTTTATCATTTACTCTGGCCGTGCTCGCAAGCTCACGTAAACTACGAACAGGACAAGCGCAAGTTTGAAGAAGCAATCCGGAGCGAAAAACTCGCTCCCCAACTCTCGGCCGTCCAGCAGGTCCACGACGCCGCCAGGAAGCTCAACCTCCCGGTTCCGTCGTGGGAGACGCCCACTCCATGAGAGCCCAAAGCTCTCGTGGCCTGCAGGAGCTGAATAAAGTTGATTTCCTTCCTTCCTATGCCGGTTTCCGTGGAAGAGACGTTTTTTAAAGCACTTCTTTGGCTTCGTCATTGCATTACCGCTTAATAACCAGCG
Organism: Dermacentor andersoni; assembly: GCF_023375885.2. Classification (NCBI taxonomy): domain Eukaryota; kingdom Metazoa; phylum Arthropoda; class Arachnida; order Ixodida; family Ixodidae; genus Dermacentor; species Dermacentor andersoni. The sequence goes on from NC_092820.1 coordinate 43,527,614, forward strand.
CCAAAGTATAAACAAATTCGATTGTCCGCGAAAACACGCCGAAGCACGAGCAAAACGCCGCGCGTTGCGAGTAATCCAGCTGCGTCTTAGGATTAGTTTGGCTATGGGAAATATGCTAGCTAGGTTTTCACTGTTGCCAGACGAGTAACAGCCATTCCGCTAAACGTGACAAAAAATAGGCGGTGAAATGTTTTTTTTTTCAGCTTAGGAGAGGCACAGATCCCGAGCATGTGTCAAAGGGGGCGTGGCTGGGTGCTGCCTAGGTTTCGAAAAATGTTGATTTTGAGGTAAATATTTCGCGTGCGCGCAAATGAAACACTGGGCCATGTTAAGGAAGGAATAGAGATTTTAAATTACACAAAAACAAAGAATCGATCTTTTTCGGAAACTTTGCCTACCCAGTTCCCTTAATGTACCATTCCCCCCGTTAATCAAATGAACGTGCGCTCGTTCGTACGTCATGACTTTGGTGGCTTAAAGTACCCCAATTTCTTAGAACGCTATTACTACAAATGAGTTCGAGTTACCTAGAATGTTTGAGGGCTTCCCGTAGTCAAGTCCTCCGAGTTTAAAAATCAACCTCACTGCAAAACACTACGATATCCTAAATTCGACATTCGTTTCGCGCATGCTGGCAAGCTTTTATATTTTCCTGATCGAAACCACCCTCTTTGTGACTTCAGTGTTTGAGCCACCCACGGAGCTTATATTAACAAAGCGACCGTAGCTTCAGCAGGCGAAACAAATTGCTCTTGTGGTGCTTGAAGGTGAAGCAGCGAATAAGGCACCAACTACCGGTAGTCCTTTATATGGCCGCAACATTTCGAAAGGTTGGCTTAGTTCCAACTCCGAGTCATCTTTACCTAATGGATTCATTTGGAGCCACGCGGGAAATTTAAGTCGTAGGCGCCTATTCTCTGGGAATATTCCTTGCGGTTTTCGAGGCCTATTTGGGGGGCATGTGCACGGGATTTTCTTTTTCCTATAGCTCGCGCCCCCAGATGATAGGTGAGCACTGGCGTTGATATGTTCGCTAAAACAGGCGCGCGAATTCCTACACAATGTCGCGCAGCCTCGTGGCTGCACGGCAGCCACCATTCTTCATTTTTTCGAACCATCTGAAAGAATGACTTCAAAAGCGACTATAAGCGGCCGCTGTTCGTCTGCTTTGAATCCATTTCTATGCCGCCATTGCAAGGGGAAATTCCGCGACCGGGAATTCCTACCGCATTTTTTTTTTTATCTTCAACATATCCAAACCAATAACACCCCTGCTACGTGCAGTTGTGTGCCCCAGCTCTCGAGTTGGGAGTGGGGGAGGGGGGTCCTAACCGAACGCACACTCAATTTCCGAATTCTTCGGTCTACTGCAGTGCTACAGAGAGCACGCATGCTTCGCATTCATCTTGAACAGCCACTTTCAACTCGTCTTCGTTTTTTTTCTGTAAATTATTGCCGATTGTGTCGAGCACTCTTCACACGATTTCCTATTTTTAGGTCGCTGTGCATTCTTCGTGTAGGAAGAAACATTGGCGACGTAGAGTCCTTAGAAGAATCGCCGACCAAGGAACCTCATTTAAGAAAACTCTCGCTCCCCGGTGTCTTTAGAAATAAAGATACTAGAAAGCAAGAAAACTTGAACGTTTTTGTCAAGTAAGTGATGTGTTATTACGAGTGAGACAATAAATTTACTCAGACGGTACTGTTCCTCTTGCCCCATAAATTTTAGTAAGCGACTGCCTTGGCATAATCCAAACGTCGGGGGCGAGAAACGAATACGCCTGAGGTTGAGATCGACATTAAGCGTCACATTTCGCGTGAAAGGATCTGTAAATTTCGAAGGGCTTGAGTCTCTCGCATGATTAGAAACCGTTTATTGCGCTCCCGTCAATTGATATTTTTGATAGGGGGTTCATCAGCCAAGCTTTCCAAAATTGACTCGATTATAAATATTCTACGAGAACGCCGGTCAATATCGACCCGTATACCGAATCCTCCTAAATTAGAAAAGAAAGCGAGTTATAAAGCTTTCGTGGAGTCAGACTGGGAACAAATGCTTGAGTACAAAGCGAAAGAGAATCGTATTGGGAGCACCTTGTTAACAAGTATATTAAAAGAAAGCAATAATGGGAATTACTTCAGAACTGAACATTTTGTTGCCTTATGAACTATCTACAACTGGCTCTAAGCCTTCAGCTATTGGTCTAGTGTTTTTTGGCAAGCGGCATAATATTTCCGTATTGAAATATATTTTTAAAGAAGAACGACTTAATAAAGAGAACAGCGAGCCATCACATGAATGCAGTAAAAAGTCAATATCCCTCGATGATACTGCAGCGCCGCACGTTGTTTTAAAGGAATCCAAACATGCTGTAATAAGAAACAGCATTCGCGCGATATCTGAAATTTCGTATACTCACACAACCTTATTAGTGCGTGTTAAGCGAAAACCCAGTGCTTTTGAAGGCGCAAGAGGGAGAGGCGAAACACAAGTGCTGTGGAAAAAAAAAGAGAGCTTGAGGTTTCTTCGCTTAAGTATGTACCAACCGACCCTAGTTAGCACACTGTTAATGTTAATCTGATGACCCTGTCTCCTCAGCGTAGGGTAGCAAACCGTATCTTCTGCTCTGGTTAACATCCCGGCCTTTCCGCTTTCTTCTGTCTCTCTCTCTCTCTTCATCTCGTGACCCAGGAGACCTTCAGGCGTAAGCTTAAATATGCGTGCGAACACAGTAGGATTTAGGCTTGGGAGCAAGACAATGAGAGTCAAATTTGCCAAAATTGAAAAAAAAGTATGGGGTGCTGCAAGAGTTGGGGGTCGGGCATGTCAAAAGGTGTAGCCGGCTCATGCCTCGTCCGACTCATCCACGGAAAGGACCTTGTTGAACGGAGGAAGATGTTCTCATCGAGAACGATGGGTGCTGGGCTTATTTACGATGTCTACACGAGGAGTGGAGAACATTACGTTTCATCAGTCTAGCACAACTGAATTGAAGCACCCTGAGGAGCCCAAAATGTCCGCCTAAACCCTCTCTGTCCTCCGTAGAACCCTAGGCCAGGAAAATCCGCCGTGCCACCTTTATCCAATCGGAGTGTCCAAAGTCGTCGAAGGACCCGCCTTGAGGGTGAGGATTCACACTATCACTCCCGCACCATTGTTCACTGAACACGCAGAAAGGAGGGGAGCTTCGTAGACAATGAGTGCCACGCTTGACTCAAAGTGGCACGTCTTAGTTCCCGGAATGACCCAGCAGTTAGCTGGAGCGTCTGGCAAACTACCGTGGCGGTTACCAGACTCCGTGAGAAAACGCCGTAGAACACCCTTTTCCAGGAGCTTCTTGCTCCCATCATCCGTGGCGGTGGCAGGGAATCAACAAACGACGACAAACAACAAACGTCGCCACAGGTCTTTCTGAGGGGGCCGCATTGTTAGCTTCACGAAGCGATTCGTCGCCGCGGTACAGGAGAGGCTAGAAGGTCACTACTGCCGTTGACCAATCGTAGCAGTGCTTACTTTGGCAAGCTAGCTCACTCGCCCGTAGACTAGGCGCATTAGAAGGAGCTGCCGATGCTTGCAAACATGGTATAAACCGTAACCATTGTGTCGGGCGAAATTGACTGAGCCACGTCTTTTCTGCTATCGCCCTTTCTTCTATCTCTGCGAAAACGCTATACACGATTGAAAACTGCGGCAAGCGCGTTCGCTGTGTCAGTCCCTTTTCGTGCCTTAGTTTCGTTCATTGCTTCTACCTGTCTTTATTCTTTTTCTTATCATTCTTCTTTCTTTTACTGTTTATTTCTTTACTTCTTTCTTTGCCCATTCTTCCCTCCTTGGTGCCACCGAGACTGTAAAACGAATCATGGAGCAACGCGGGAGCGAAATAACTTTCAACACTGCAAGTTTCTAACTATAGGTGGCCGTGTTCGTGTTCGATTTTCTCCTTCTTTCTCCCCTCTTCCATCCCACCACAATATATCTGTGCGCTGGTAGAAGAGCACTTTAGCCTCAGTAGTTATGTGCAGAGTTATCAGTGCTTCCTCTCTCCCTTTCTTCCTCTTTCTATTCCCCTTTCCCCCACCCCCAGTGTAGGGTAGCAAACCGGATGCTGTTCTGGTTGACCTCCCTGCCTTTCCTAGCCTTGTTTTCTCTCTCTTTTGGCTTATACAGCCAACATTCATACATGACCAGTCTTGCCCGCATGGGTCTACATTTTTATACATATATAGGAGTTTATAGTTTTAGTTTACATTTATACAGCCTTGCAAACATTATTTCTTCAAATTTGAATGATTGCCTTTAATATGACAAGTATAGCTGGACGTATGTGGAGGAGCAATATTGAGAAACACAGATTCATGATATGCCGTGAATTATATTCCTTTCCCATTTACCAATTTTAACACTTTCATGTGTGAGATACTTTTGCACAGCACATGAGAGAAAGACCGGCAGGCTAAGCACACTGAGGTAGGTTGGCAACCCTGCATTGTAAACAGCAGAAATGGGAATATAGCATGACTAGAGGGACATGCCAATAAGGCACAACAGACGCAAGGACACTCGCATTGAAGCCACCGTCGTTATATTCGTCGTCAAAAAGCGGTCATATAGGCTGATGCACCTCTAAAAACAACAGCCTTTTCCTAGTTTTGTACAGGCTCGCACATACTTTACACGGTTTACACACTCACACACGATTTAACATGTGGGGTCGTGGTGGCACTAAGCAAACCGTCAGTGCGGCAGGCGCGGCTGTGCTTAGCAGAAAATCTCTGCAGGTGTAACGACGTCTCAAGGACTGCACGGGCACGCTTTGGGTCTGCGTTGTGGTGAAGCAAACTTCGCTCATTCATATAGTCACGTCTCCGAATTTGGACTTGCGTTCGCGCATGACGCGTAAGCGGTGGCCGAATTCCCCTGCCGTGAGCCATTGATATGTTGACTGGCAGCAAACGTTTTATCTCTCTTTAGGGAGAATAATTTGGGTACTTCTGTTAAGCGCAGAAGGTGACGATAGCGGCGAAACTGTTTTACCTGAGGCAAATACTTACTCCAATCGGTGCAGCTTGTTGGACTGAAGGACATCCCATTTTTTTTTTACGTTTGGTAAACAAACACAAAACTTGTTTTCCTAGGACGGCGATGTGTTTTTTAAAAACGGAGCTCCCTCCATGGCCACGCAGGCTTCCTGTTTCGCTCCCTAACAATAAAGCAGAGGACACGAAGCCCCGTCTCGAAGCATTACTGCAACTGCGCAGGATTTTTTCGATGAGCGGCCGCCATGCCTGTGCTGGCATTTCCTGGAGCCGAGGAAATCGCTCGCGTAAAATGTCTCGCAGTTTTAACGTCACGAAACATGACGTATTTATTCGATGAAAAAAAAAAAACTTTTAAGGACCAACCGAGCGGAGTAACACGTTTCTGCGACCAGCGGCCGCAGCCCATCACTGGCGCTCCTGACGAAAACGTACAACGTCGCCTACTAGGGCATAAATACGCACGGGTAATGTGTTATTTGACGTAAGCTTGCGTTAACGTGCAGCTGCAATGTGTGAAGTAGGTATTTTGCTGAAAAACTTACTGCAAAAAATTTTCTCCCGATGACATTCAACGGTAAATTGATTATCACTCGAGCAAGCAACGCACCGCATTTCCAAAGTCACGTTTATTTACCATCTGTAGTAGGAAGACGCCATGAAAAGAGCCAGATCACGCAGTTAGATTGACGACTATGGAACGACTATGATGGCATCGCGAGAAAGTGTGACAACAAACGGATGGCGACGACTGTGTCACGGCGACACATTGAAAACGAAGGCCTAACAGCAGTGTGAGGGCACTGAGATAACGACGAGTGTACGAGGACAATGGCGTGAGAAGGGCTGTATAAGTAACTCTGTATGACGGCTGTGGCATTACGACTTTCGGAAGGCGAAGCGGGATTGTGGATAGGGGTACGACCACGAAGGCGTGACGAAGACGGTATCAGAATGGATACACGGTAATTGATATCTCATGACGATGGCATGACAATGACCGCTTACCATGGTTCAATTACGACAGCATGATAGTGATAATGACCAAGCATTTACTTCAGTGGGAAGACGAAAGCCACATGACAAGACGGCGCCACTATAATGCGATTGTATTAGCGATGAGGATAATAAAGCGACAGCATGACAACGACGTAACCGCGTCAATGGCGTGAATGTGATTGTATGACGACAGTAGTAGGCTGATGACGGCTTGGCGAGATTCACATTACGAAGCTAGAATACCGAGGATGAAACGACCGCGAAGGCATCCCGATGGAAGCATAATAACGATTGGATGGCAACAATGGTGTCCCGACGACAGCATGACTTAGCGCAATAACAAAGCTGGACTTATTGTGATAGAACGACCACGACGGCATCCCGATGACCGTGTGATGACCATAGCGTGACGATGACGGCACAACGAGCGTCGGAAGACGAAGCTGGAATGACGACGATGGAACCACCACGACGGCATCACGGCCGCGAGCACATACATACCTTGTGGTCCAAGCTGTTCGAACAACTTTGGCTATTGGAACGTCTTGGTAGATAGATAGATAGATAGATAGATAGATAGATAGATAGATAGATAGATAGATAGATAGATAGATAGATAGATAGATAGATAGATAGATAGATAGATAGATAGATAGATAGATAGATAGATAGATAGATAGATAGATAGATAGATAGATAGATAGATAGATAGATAGATAGATAGATAGATAGATAGATAGATAGATAGATAGATAGATAGATAGATAGATTTAAAACGCCATAAATGGGCAAAGAATTTTAAGCGCATTAAAAGTTGCAGATCACAAGAACAACTGCACAGATTCTGCGCCGTGACCGCCTATGCATGAAACGATGTATAGCTACGATTGCTTGCGGTTCTCCTTCGGTCTCATCTCACGCACTATTGAGGTGCGACGCCTGTTACACTAGTGGAGGCGCTCGTCAATGCTATAAACGCTCTGTGATAACACTATATCACAGCAGGCTAGGCAGCACGAAATTGCCTAGCCTGCAGCGTCGCACCAGCGTGTCGCCCCGGCATGTTCTTAGAACATTGTCTGAAGTTCTACAACGCAGCGCTAACCCTTCCTATCGCTTACAATAGTTTGCCCTTTGTGGGAAACTGTCCAATGTTTGCATAAGCAATTTAGGGCGACGTAGCATCACCACGAACAAAACGGGAGCCAGCTAAAAGCATCACTTTAGTCGTGGTGTCGTCTGCTTGCACCGCACATGGGAGCGAAAGCGCCGCCCTAAACCCTCGAGAGCATTACTTCGTGTCACATAGACACATGTCCTATTCTGAGCGGGGGCCGGAATAAAGTATTTCACTGCGCTTCCGGCACATTTTATGTCCCGTCAGGATCCCGCACACGGGCACTAGGCTTATTCTGGGACCTGTTTTCAGATGTTTTCGTCTTGGAGGCCTTGGATGTACTACATGCCATCCAGTTACTATGGGATATTTACATCACTCCTCTAACCCATGTCACATTTTTCTACCTTCGCTGTCCCTGATGGCTGGCTTTATTTTGTGTGTGTTGTTAGGTATGTCGGAAGCGGTAAGCCACTATGTGATACGTTCCTTCCTTAAGTTTTCTTTATTCGTTAAACTAAAAGCCAATCGCCCCGAAAAGTGACAGTTATTGGATTGTGTCTCGCCCAAGGGCTGTCCCATCGGCCTCACCGAGGGCTCAGTCGAACGCTGATACCCTCCTAAAAAGTTTCAAAATTGCTTTCTTCATCATGTAAAGAAACGAGTTGTTGTTACTCACTAAGCTTCGTCTTCCTTGTTTCGGAAGCGGCGAGCCGGGTCACTTCCTTTTTTCTCCATTTCAGTCGGGAAGGCCTCGGACGTTTGAAGAGTAACTTTAACCATTAAAATCAAGCAACATAACTACCTATAGTTTCACCAGCCATCTCGGCTATATGATGCACTAACAACAATTAAGAGCTCTTAGATTCGCAGCTTAGGCCTGCTTCGATTTCTGACCAAACTTAGGTCAAATATTTTGGCGTCAAATGTTGGTTACCCTGGATTTTTGAAAAAGTTGAATCGAAACTCATTTGAACGACGTTGAAAAGCGGGTGGCGCTATAGTGCCTTCACGATTCTTCCAGAGAATTACCACTTTATAGTCAACGTTGCGACTAGTTGACGAGGGATCAAAAGGAGCACCAAGAAACGCGGAATCAGGTGTACATTCAGAATGATAGTGACTTATCTGGGGATACTGCCGACTGTTTAACTGCAAGCTTAGAGCTTCGAGGCTAATCATCATCATCGCCAGAAGCAGTTGCAAATGTAGGACGAAGGCCTTCCTCCACTGTAGGACGAAGGCCTTTTACATCAGTTTCCAGAGACATGCATGTCTTCCGCCAACTGATGCCATTATCTTAGCAAATTAGCAAATTTCGTTATGCAAAGTAGTTTTCGTAAGTCATCGACTTGGTATTTCGTCCACTGGCGTCCATTTTTCTAACTCGAATAGATGACCGATTGTCATGTCTACGTATTAGATGGTCCGCTCAACGCCCCCATCTTTTCATCTTATTCTCAATTACAATGTAGATTTCCGTTTATGGTCTCTAATACACACCGGTGTCTTCCTGTCTCCTAGCGTTACGCCTATTATACTTCGCTCCTTCACTAATATAATTAAAAAATACTAAAATAATTTTACTAATTCCAGGTAAAATATTTGCCTGGCCCTTTTGCTTTTGGGAAACACTTTAATGAATGAATCCGGATTACTTGGATGACCTCAGGGTCATTAACTTACGCCTAATTTAGGTACAGGTAATAAATTTTGGGCACATTGAAAGGCGGCCACTTCGGTCGGACGTCAAACGCGCGATTTCGTCGTCAACACCGTAAGGAAAATTGAGGGCAAACCAATACACCGAAGGATGAGTAACAGAGTAAACTGCTGTTTTACTAACTCACGTTAGTTTATTGAAATAATTCATCTCACATTACGTATGCCGCGCCAATTTATGGCCCAAACTACCACACACCGTTTAATCCCACCGCTCTACGCACTCTCTCTATTTTTCACAAAAAAAAGACTCAGTCACGCAAGATTACAGATGAGTAAACTTAAAACCGGTAACGCTTTGTATCGACGAGCGTGTTTTACTACGTCCTAACAAACTTTTGCACAAAGCTATCCAATAAATTTCAATCGCGCAACCGTATAAAAATCCCATATTATCATTCATATTTACGTTACCGGTGCCACTATGCATACCACATATAAAGACACAGTAGGGATTGCACACTAGAATTGCAGTTACACTTTGGAACACTTTACCACATAGTTATCACACAAGCCTCATCCTTTCATTTGTATAAGATCACTTTGGCATATTTACAATCCCGAAAGAACTCTTATGGTAAGGAAACAAACTTCTTAAACGTGTTCACTAATATATTCTGTTCCCAAGAAAATTATTGTAGCATCTGCATTTCTCTTTGCGTGTGGCTCCTTGGTAGTCCCACATGTTACCCCTACTACACAGCTTGAAATTGTATTGTGGTCCTCCCTGTATAACAACAGTGGGGCACATATATATATATATATATATATATATATATATATATATATATATATATATATATATATATATATATATATATATATTGTTTTACAGGGAATAGCCTGCATTGAGACTGCATAACAGGTGGGTATAACAATGGATGGGTAGGCGCAGGTTCGTGGCACCGAGAAATGTGTGGGAATTAGTTCCGTCTGCTCTGGACGCAGACCGATTCATTGAAAAATATATCCAAAATATTCCAAATTTGCGGAAGCTTAGAAGGTTGTCGCGGTACGCAAGTACCTCAAGCATTAAGCTCGTTTACACTAGGCCCGTTGTTAACGGTAACAAATTTGGTGCCGTTTAGCGCACACTATGGTACTGCACATGGCTAGCAGAAACAAAAAAACAAAAAAATACGTCAATGCTTGCTCCGCATCTGCATCCGAAGCGTGGCCGCCTATACTGCATGCTTTTAATTTATATTAATTAAAAAACTTTTAATTTTAGAACGCTGTCACTGCAGCCTTTCTCGTCACCTTCGCCGACTACCGCTCACATGACGGTCGTTGGCGAGTCAGCGTGGTCGATGACATGGAACGGTTGCGCAAACTGTTCCTTTGTTTCTGTATACCTACCAGGCACGTACCCAGGCGGGGGCCCGGGGGGGCCCGGGCCCCCCCCCCGAAATCAAGTGGCATACCCCCCTCCCCACCCACGCCACCACTCCTCACACATTCCTAAAGCGCCGCCAGATCAATGTTGAGACTTGGCAGCTGTTCATCGGTCAGCATTATGCTGCCTTTTTCACTCCTTTTAGATGGCGGTAGTTATCGGCATCTCTTGTAATGTGAAGGACAGTTTTCTCATAGATTCCGCACCCGCGCGATTAATTCGAGTTGCGTTCAGTTGTCACCATCTATTCAACCGTCACGCGCATAGCTGTTGCTTTTGTTAGTTCAACCTTCTTTGTTTAGGCTGATCCTGGAACCAGGAGAGGGATGCGGCTGTTACTCAGCTGGTCTGTTCTCTCATGGAACGAGTTGCTGTCGGAGAAAACGCCAATTGCGTTTAACTTTTCCCTTTGCTTCATTATTTCCTTCAGTTACGGCTCGCCGCGACGCTGGCAGATGCCCGGGACCATACACACGTGATATGGGTTAGATAAGGTGGGAAATAAAATAATGTGAAAGAGCGTCCATCATGAAACCCTGCAATGACCCTTAAACCCATAAGCAAGATGACTGTCGCCCGTTACCGCGTCTGTTTTTCCGCAATTGTATAGCACTTTTCGTGCAAAATTGGCAACTAGAAACAAAAATCGCAAGGAGTTGAGAAATTAAGCGATCTGCTAAGGGAGAGAGCCAAGGGAACAACTAAACTGCAAGCAAAAGCGAATAATAAGAAAGTTAAGCGTTGTTTATGAGCATACTTATGGATCAACATCTTTTTATTTAAAAAGGAAGTAGAGAAAACGCCGCCGGAAGTGGAGAACAATTACTTGTTTTCAATGACGCTTCTACAGTTATCGGTCGAACCGCCTCACGTAGCCACTTCTCTGCTCTGCTTATGTGGGTGTTTTTCTAACCTTTCGCGGTGAGCGCAGTACGTCTAGAATCGCAGAGTCCTGCGCTCTACGCGGTTGTATGGGACTGGCAGCCGCACAGCGTTACGCAATTCGCGGAACTGTCAAAACTGATCAGCAAGGCGAAAATAACTGATATTCGAAACTATACCATGACAAAGACTGAACAAGCCGTAAAAAATGAACGCAGCCAGAAATCAGTAAAAAAGAAACCTGGCATAGGACAAACCATGATGTATGCACCAAAAGAAAAGAAGGATAATATCATCAGCAATCTTGAAGATATAGTAAAGCAGCGGAAAAATTCTAAGCTGACCTGTATACAGTACCCAGAGGAGTCACGATACCTCACTTAGAAACAGTAATGAACAGGATACAGAAACTCTCCTGTAACTAGCGATGAGGTCAGAAGGGCCATGCAAGACATGAAACGATGAAGAGCGGGAGGAGAAGGTGGAATAACAGTCGATTTAATCAAAGATGGAGGAGACATAATGCTTGGAAAACTGGCGGCTCATTATACGAAGTGTCTATCGACTGCAAGGGTCCCAGAAAACTGGAAGAATGCAGACATTATACTAATCCACAAAAAAGGAGACGTTAAAGAATTAAAAAATTATAGGACCATTAGCTTGCTCCCAGTATTATATAACATATTTACCAAAATAATATCCAATAGAATAAGGGAAACACTGGATTTTGTCAACCAAGGGGACAGGCTGGTTTCAGGAAGAGATACTTTACAATGGATCACATCCATGTCATCAATCAGGTTATCGCGAAATCTCCAGAGTACAATAAGCCTCTCCATGTGGCTTATATAGATTACGAAAATGCATTTGATTCAGTAGAGATACCAGCAGTCATAGATGCAATACGTAATCAAGGAATACAGAACGCTTACGTAAAAAGCTTGGAAAATATTGCTACATGCGTGTGGTATTTGTTTGTTTGAACGAGGCGCGTGGGCGCCATCACTCCAGAAAAGAGGAGGAAGAACGAACTGGGCTCGCGCTGTGAATCTAACCGGTCAGTGCTGCAACCGTTGTTGTAAATATAATCTGTAAATAGTTTCTCGTCTTACTGACTCGTCCTTCGCGAAAGAATATCTACAGAGGTTCTACAGCTACCTTAATTCTACACAAGAAAAGCAGGGGGATACCTATAGAGAAAGGGGTCAGACAGGGAGACACAATTTCTCCAACGCTATTCATTGCGTGCTTAGAAGACTTCAAGCTATTAAACTGGGAAGGCTTAAGAGTAAAGATCGACGGCAAATATCTCAGCAACCTTCGGTTTGCCGATGACATTGTTCTGTTCAGCAACAATGCAGACGAGTTAAAACAAATGATTGGAGACCTTAACAGAGAGAGTGTAAGAGTGGGGTTGAATATTAATATGCAGAAGATGAAGATAATGATAAATAGCCGGACAAAGGAACAAGAGATCAGGATCGCCAGTTGGCCACTAGAGACTGTGAAGGAGTACGTTTACCTAGGTCAATTAATCACAGGGAACCCTGATCATGAGAAGGAAATTCACAGAAGAATAAAAATAGGTTGGATCGCATACGGCAGACATTGCCAGCTCCTGACTGGAAGCTTACCATTATTATTGAAAAGTAAGGTGTGTAATCAGTGCATTTTGCCAGTGCTGACATATGGGGCAGAAACTTGAGAGCAAGTTAAAGACCGCGCAAAGAGCGATCGAACGAAGATTGCTAGGCATAACGTTAAGAGACAGAAAGAGAGCGGTTTGGATCAGAGATCGAACGGGTATAGACGATATTCTAATTGACATCTAGAGGAAAAAATGTAGCTGGGCAGGTCATGTAATGCGGCGGTTAGATAACCGTTGGACCATTCGGGTTACAGAATGGGTACCAAGAGAAGGGAAACGCAGTCGAGGACGACAAAACACTAGGTGGAGCGATGAAATTAGGAAATTCGCGGGCGCTAGTTGGAATCGGTTGGCGCAGGGCAGGGGTAATTGGAGATCGCAGGGAGAGGCCTTCGTCCTGCAGTGGACATAAAACAGGCTGATGATGATGATGATGGAGGTGGTGGGCCCCCCCCGAAAAAAAATCCTGGGTACGTGCCTGATACCTACCGTCTACGTTCCACTGCACACGCTCGACGTCATCCTGAAGCGGACCGAACCACGGCAGTGCTTACATCATGCGCAGTGGCGCTGGATGCAGCTTCTCTCCATGTACCGCGCGATACCAGCAAGCGCCTCGTCAGTGCTTTCACCTTCTCTAGTCCGCCGACACCTTCCGTCTTCTTTCGCGTCAAGTACTAGTATCGTATGGTACCGAAGGTCGAACAAAGCCTTCACGCGGTGAGCTTTGCCGCTGACGTAAGATGTGCTGCAGGCAAGCGGTGCGTGATGGGCGCTAGATGAACCGTGCTTTCTCCCGTTTAGGTTCTAGAGTTCGTACTTGGCCATGTGCTAGCACTGCAAGTAAAACGCCTGGCCACCACAAAGACTACTTAGTAACTGAACTTGAAAGCTAGCACGCGCTGACTGCGTTGGTCCGCCACGGTCTCTCTCGTGGTTGTTCGCCGCATCCGCTTATAAAGCCGAAGCCACGCTTGCACTGAAAGTGCGCACATCATCGTGTGACCAGTCAGCCATCGCCATCGATGCAGCCTCGTCTATCCGGCTGCGGCCTGCCAATCCCGCTATCTGATGAGCAGGTCCACCGCGTCTCAGTGATCCCGACATTACACTTACTGTATGCCAAAAAGAAAATATTTTCGTTTGTAGCGGAAGAGACCGTATTTCCACTTAGAATTTCCGGCGAGCGTGAAATATCAAAGCCTGTATTCACAAAAAGGTCCGCCGGTAGCATTGCTGAAAAGAAACGTTTAAAGCAATCTTGTTGCTAGAAATATTATTATAGAAGACGGTTGGCCAATGTCAAGCAGCACTCAAGAAGAAATAACTTTCTGAATTCAGTCTCAGCTGCGAATTCAGCACAACCCAATTCGCGATGGCGGTCGACGGTAATGCCTTTAGCATTCAACAAATACAGGTATACAAAGTATCGCCCCCGTCGAAAGGGGTTAAGTATGAGGAGTGTAGCGCAGCGGCACTCCATTTTCGCGCTTCCCAATGAACACCTGACGCCATCTAGCGGGCCCGGTGGGAAGCCTGCGCGTGGCCTCCGAAACGCATGGCGCGCTGGTGCGTGCGAACGGCGTTCCTCTCTCGCGCATTCTTGTTTGGACACTCGGCGCCATCTAGTCGCGCGGTCAAAAAGTCCACACGTGGCCTCAGAGACGAGAATCGTGGCGCGCCGGAGCGTGGGAACGCTGAGAATTGTTCCCTCGCTTGGAACACGCCTGGTGGCATGTACGCAGTCACCAAAGTTGGGGAAAGGTTCGTTGAAAAGCTGCACATGCCCAGCGCATTCATGGCGCAGCTCGCTAAAGCATCGGCTTGAAAGATCTTTATTGCGAAGTGCATACAGTGCAGAGGTACATACATACATACATACATACATACATACATACATACATACATACATACATACATACATACATACATACATACATACATACATACATACATACATACATATTTAGCGCTCGGAAAGTGCGTGAAGTACCATAAGAAAGTTAACACAATGATAGCCAGGTTCGGCTTTGGTGTGTAGCGTAGCTGCTGTCGTGCTCAATTTCATGGCGAAATTGCAAGCCGGAAATAATGCGGTGGCGTGCCGGAACAAAGAAGGGGGCGCTTTTCTTTCACCTATAGTTGTTGGCATGACGTTCTATGCTCGTCTGTGGTCCAGTGAGTCAGGCCGTATCACGCTTCCTTGTTCGCTATGAAGAGAACAAGAAGGCACTTTCTCCCGCGTCCACAAGGTACAGACGCTCCAGTGCCGTCCACTCTGCGGCAAAATCGCGGCGCTGGCTACACCTCCGCATTCGTTTACGCCTACGTAACAGATGCAAGCGCAGTGCGCAAGACAGAATCGCGAAGATTGCCCCGACGACTCCGCCCATCCATCAGTGCTATACCTTATGAGACAGCGCGTGGGATCCTCTCGAGAAAGCATGCACCGCGCCAAGCGCGTCGAAAGCTATTTGTCAGAGAATGCTGACGCCCTTCAACATTGGAGCGAGACGAGTTCGACAAGATCCCCGCGAAAAGTGGACCTTAAAAAAAAAAAAAAAACTTGGTTCGCTTTATCGCGAAAACAGCCCAAGCCGGGTTTCACGTATAAGCCCATCGCTCCCTCCTGTGGCCCTTTCTCTCTCCGCCATGCGCTGGCACGATTTCATGCGTGCCTTATCTCGCGAACCCGTGCTTTGTTTGCGGACCGCATGAGGCTGTAGTATAGAAAGCGAACGCGGAGTACACAAGGGAGAAAGATTCGCGTCACCCGTTGCCCCTGCGAGGTTGTAGTTTCGTTGTCTTTGCAATGTTAGGCGTAAGCTTTCGGTTATATCCTGGTGCTTTGCCCTTCTTCTGGCAAACATTCGGACACTTTATCTATATGCTTTAGATTCACCGATGTCCGCAGCCCTATCCGCCCCCGCCTTTGCGACGTAATTTATAAGCCCCGCCGTTTATATCGCATCTAGGAGGTCTGGTGTTTCTTTCGTATTCCTAAAGATGCCGTAAACAACGTTGGTTGACATAAACTTCCGAAACTTCCGACCCGAAAACACGGGTCGGGATTCTTCTGTGTTTATTTACTGATGGCGCTTTTCTCGTTGAATCATTTTCATGAGCTTTATAGTGGAACCGGCGTAACGTTTACCGGGTGACTCCATGATGCTTACTATTTTTATTCTAGATGCATTATGAGGACACGAGGGAAGGGAGAACAAATCGCATGTATCCCAGATGTTTTACAGATACCGTGGCTTTTTTGTCTTGTTTTCGGCGTTTACGTGCCGGGTAAATTTGGAGCGGTGGTAGGGCGTTTGCATTAGCATGTCTTCAACACTATACAAACAAATAACAGCGGTTGCCTCCAGACGAGGAAATCCAGGCCAGATGCAGGAATGCATGACCACCGTCTCTAAATATGCAAAAACACGTCGATTTGACATTTTGCGCTCAAGATAACAGCCGGCATTAGGCCGCGTTTACGCATTGAAAAGTGGGATAATAATTACGCAGCCACAACGCTTCTTTCCTTTTTTCAGGAATTTATGTGAAGCTAAGCTTTTGTGAAGCTGTAATCAAACGCTATTAAACTGTTTTTCTATAACGCGCCTTCCCACGACAGCAATTACGGCGACGACCACGCGTTTTCACTGCCCCGCACATCAGCAGCGCGCCACTCTCGTGATCGACACGACCACGCATTCCACTCGCCCACGAAGCGGCCCAATTTTCGTCACGCAATTTCCCCAGATCAGCCCAGTTTAGCCTTGCACTATCTTCCGCGCCAACCGAGCTTGTTTAGCAAGCAGGCATAGATGGAAAAGCACCAGGAAACAATGCTTACAATGCATCGCTTTATTAAGGAATCAAATTGCGCGCTCGAAGGCGCGTAGTGCTTCCACTGGGGATATTTAGGCAGTGCTTGTTGTTTCCCTAAATAAGTCCCCAAAGCACAGAGCCGGCAATCTGCGTATCGGTAGGGCTAGTACAGATGGGGCCACGTGCAAGCCAATTCGTTGTTCGAGTGCTGTCCTGAATGTGAGCTACTCGGCCAGACAGCAGCAGCAGCCATCTTCAGCAAAGACGGGGAGGGTTTGCCTGGCAATGGCTCGCCTTAAAGGCAATGAATTCGCTGTGTCGTAGCGGTTAAACTGTAAAACGCTATTTTGTTTCCTGAGCCTCGGTTCTCTGGGATGTCCTATTCAGTGGTATTTTGAGCGGAAGCGCTCATCCTGTGGCAGCTCGCACTCCTTGGAAACGAAAAGGTACACGTGACGTCATAGCATGTCAGACCGCACTGCGTGGTTCTAACTGCAGAGAAGGCGCAATGAGAAAAACGGGGAATGGGGGCTAGCCTGCTGATATTTTCATCTCCCCCGAAAAAAAGGTGATGCGCATGAGTCACAACCCTCGCTTATTTCGCTGCGCCATCCATTGTTATGCAAATAGGGAAGCCATAAGAGATGCGGTTGAATAACCTCGCTATGGGCGCCAGGCGGGAACGCTGCTTAATCTTATAATGCAGATGGCGCCCACGTAGTAGCGTGTGCGTTTATTGAGCGCATTGGGGACACATTACGGGCGTTTTCTTCTCCGCTGACAGGTTACCGCCGTTTTACAGCGATAAGTATAGTCTCGAAAAATCGGTTTATCCTGCACGGTGTACGTAATGTGCCGTAACGTGACGATCATTTCGTCAGACTCGGAAGTAGCCATGGGCGATCGTGAAAGGATGCGCAAATAAGATTTACCCCTAAGAATATAGGCAAACATCATAAGCTATGTATTTGAAGGTTTCCAAGAAGTCGGACCATCCTACTTGATGGACTGAGGGAAAAAAGATTTTGAGGTAACAAATCGTATCTGAAAGGGTGAAGACGAACGTATAGTAAAACTTAGGTAGCATAGCATTCTTTATTCTAAAGCAGTTTGTATAGTAACACGTGCATACCTACTTCTATCACTACGGCTGCTTGTGCTCTACTCTTCCACTACCGTTGAGCGTTCAAAGTAACTTGTTTGGCTGGGCACAAGTTCGCCCAATAAATAGTCCAATTCGTAATTCACAGTTTGACACTGCCTGCTTCTTTTTCCCTAAACTGTGACAGTGTTAAACGACATGGAGCCCATAGTATCACAACACCTGCAAAGATTTATTGCCTATACTGGCGAACATTACTTGTAGGAAAAAGTAGCAATGATGACATAATTGATTAGAATGAATCACATTTGCTAAAAAGCTTGCAAACTATTCACTCTAAAACAATTGCCTCAATGGCCGAGCATTTAGGCCGAGCACTATCGAATTCAGGTCATATTCCGAATGTCACTACCACTTTTGATATATTCATTTTAACAATGTGCCACGCGAAATATTGACATTCTATTTAACACTTTCCCGAGCGCCCTGCTCTGTTAGTTTGGCACGGTCATAACTGTAGCTGTAGCCCATTTTTATCAGATTTTGGGGACGGATATCTTGAAGATGACGCTAGTTCCAGGATTTTTTTTATATACATGGGAGAGTGAACGTCATACTGCTCTGCTTTAATTTCACATTTGGAAGATCCGCCGTAAAGTAAAATATAAGAAAGATAATTAGGCGATCTTTCAAATTAGCTACGTGGGATAGAGCGATATTCATGCAGGTAACTTCCGCTAGTTGCGGCTGAATAGGCATAGTAGGGGTGTCACAGGCCGTCTTTAAAAAATATCTGTACGAGCTAAAGTAAAACAAGAAAATTCACGCATAAGAGAAGTCTAACATGCCTGTTAAAATCAGGCATTTGCCGTCAGATAACTGATACAAGCGGTACCAAACCTTACTAAATCATGTACACTAGGTTCTGGCTTCGCCATTTCTATATTATAATTATTTCATTCTTTTTCTGGATTTTCGTCTCCATTTGATCCCGTGTTCCACTGTATGGATTCTTCCTTTTTTACGATCAGGCAGCTAATTATTTCCGGTGGCTGAGAGCGCACTTCCTCTTTGGCAAGCAAGCAGCCGGAGATTGCTTAAGTAACAAATTGCGTTGTTTACTACCCTTCGACATAATTTTTTAGAAATAGATAGTATGTGACCAATTAGGGGGGCAAACGAATGCGTTAGCATTACATCGCTCGCACCTCGCTTGAGGTTCGGGATCCATGACTGAAACCGCATTGGCCACATTTGAAAGTGTTCTTTCAGAACTCACTCGACACTGGTCCATGCCACATGGAGGAGCGAAGTGCCCCTGACGGTGGTTTGAAACAGATTACTGTCAGTTGCATTATATATATGTATATGTATTTATATATATATATAGTGCAACTGACGCTTATTATAGATATAACATATACTTAGATGAAACATGTCAATGTGAGAACATTGTAGAGCAA
Organism: Dermacentor andersoni; assembly: GCF_023375885.2. Lineage (NCBI taxonomy): Eukaryota > Metazoa > Arthropoda > Arachnida > Ixodida > Ixodidae > Dermacentor > Dermacentor andersoni. Next base: position 43,546,805 of record NC_092820.1, read on the forward strand.
CATGAAAAACTCCCGATGCAGCTTTCAGTTGCTTGATACATGCTACATAAAAGTGTTTTTTCGAACGTGAAAGAAGCCCCGAATACACACAAAGTGCCTCGAGCGGCCAAGCGGAGGGACCAAGATGCGATGCTTCCCTGTACTAAATAACACTCTCTGTGCGTAGTGATTGGCACCGCTCTGCTTTTCGTTGCTTCGACTTCTTTCACTTATTCGAACCGCAGTTCACCATGATGCGCTTGTGGGAATTTCTTGTGCCAGAGCGTGCAGGCACAGGCACTACGTGTTTGCCTAGGCCTTCCGCGCAGCGCCTCAACAGCTGGAACCATTATAATGGCTCAAGACCATCCCATCACGACTTACATTAGCACCGAAGCGCTTAGAGCCCATGTTCGTCATGTTTCACGGATGCAGTCAAGCTCTCTTGCCTGCCTGCCTGAACGACGACCACAGGCGTCCTTCTCCAACAAGGTCAGCACCCATCGTGCCTCCTTACCATTGGGTTTCACACCCTCTGCACGTTCAACCTCAGCTTTGTGGTGTTTAAAACAACCTCAAGTGCGTCTTACGATTCCAGGGATAAGAAAGAAGACCGACCTGCCTACCTTGGCCTTGAAGCAAGCAGCTCTGGATTGTTTGCACACTTTCTACTTTGATCGAGTACACATATATACGGATGTCTCTTCCACCCAGACCAGCTCCACCGGGGCAGTGGTTATACCATCACGATCACTAAGCATCGAATACAAGATTTCTCATTTGACATCGACCGGTTCGGAGCGTGTTGCCCTCCGAGGTGCCGTTGATCATATTAATAACCAACCGGCTAATCGGTGGCCTATATTCTGTGATTCGAAGGCGGCCTTACAATGTCTTCTGGCATCTCTTCGTCGCGGGTCATGTGAACAACTCGTGTCGGAGATACGAGAAATGCACCATCACATGATCGCGAAAGGACATGACGTCGTGTTTCAGTGGCTGCCTGGTCATTGCGGTATCTCCGGCAACGACCTCGCTGACGAAGCTGCTAGAAAAGCACACGACGGAGCAACCCTTGTGTCAATACCTTTATCGCGGACCGACGCAGCCCAACACCTAAGCAAGCTAGCGCACTCTTTGACATTGGAGAAGTGGCACACACCTGAATTCACTTACCATCGCTTGCATTCCCTCGATCCCTCTATGCAACTGCGGCTGTTACCAGGTCTTCCGCGAAATGAGGAAACAGTGCTGTGCCACTTACGTTTGGGCGTCGCATTCACAAATGCTTATGCATTTCTGATTGGAATGGCTGATAGCGCCGAGTGCAATGCCTGCGGTGTCGAGAAAACCATAGAACACCTACTGTGCTACTGCCCATCTTATGAAAATGAAAGGCAAGACCTCTGCACAGCTCTCATTCAGCTAGATGGAAAGCCGTTCACCTTGAACAAGATCTTGGGATCATGGCCTCGCATATCACAGCTACAAAAGGCCACAAAAGCGCTGCTGCGATATTTGAAAGCGACCGGATTGTGTCAGCGTCTGTGATCCGGACTGAGTGACCGACTGATATCTCCAGTGGACTTTCTCTCTCTTTTTTTTATCTTTCCGTCCCCCTTTCCCTTTCCCCAGTGTAGGGTAGCCAACCGGGCTCAGTCCTGGTTAACCTCCCTACCTTTCATTTATCATTCTCTCTTTCTCTCTCTCTCTCTCTTGTGCCAGTGTTTGTAACGTCGCACAGCCTACGAAATCTCGCAAAGGGCGGTTTCAGCAAAAGAATGATCCGAGCTTGGTACCCGAACGCACTGTCGTTCGCGTTCTTTCGAGTCTCTACGTCATTTTAAGAATGTATTTTCTCATGCGGGATCATGCATTGAGTAAAATAATAAAAGGACGAAAATATTTAGCCGTTCTCACAGACGGAATACTGTCAATACGACGCCGAAGAGAAATGTTGTCTTGTTTTTTTTTTAATTTTTTTTGTATAACCGCACCTACACTCGCATAACTTTTCTACGTACTGTAAGGAATCTCTCCCAAACCACGATGTCTTGTCGTTAAATATGCGCTGTATATCCAGTCCCTCAACCTTCGGACTTGCATCTTCCGCGTTTTTTTTTTTTTTTTTTTTAAATCGTGAGGCGAAGTCAACGAAGCGTGTCTACACATTCAACACGACATTTTCCTCCGCGTTCACCGAGGATGCGTTGCACCCGATTTCTTCTTTCCTGACGAGATGATGGCGACCCTTTCTCCATTCAGCCCCCGGCTTGCAGCTATAACCTTCATCTCAGCTTTCACGCCACTGCAAAATGTAATCTGTCATCGCGGTTTGCTTCTTTTTGTGCGCTTATTTTTCTCTTTCGTCAGGAAGATATTCTACAATACTGCAGTCGTCTTTTCATTATTTCCTTCTATATGCTTTTTCCCGAGGAGGTATTCTATAGCGGGCGTCTGTCGCGACGTCCAATATCCGGACCCAACACACATGTCTGGAAATGTGACGCAGGATTTTATTTTACTATATGCCTCGTGCTTTCTTTTTCAATACTTGAATATTCTGCCCCGGCTTTCGAAATTTTGTCTGTGCTCGTCGTGATTCAAATGCGGACGGGTGGCGGAAGGGATAGACAAGTCAAAGGCCGTGTCGTAGGCTGCACGATTGAATTAGATCCTCCGGGGACGAGATTCCTGGGCCGGTGCGGTGACTTGCAAAGAAGGACGAATGGAGACTCAGCTAAATGTCGACACACGAAGCATCATAGAGAAGGTTTCGTCTCGCGTTGAGCTTTGTTGTCGCTGTCTTGTGGATGTAGGTCGGCCGCGATTCCGGCTAGCTATGGCTACGTAGAAATAAACGAATGCTCGCTTACGGGTCGTCGTTTGGTGAACGTTATACAATTGGAGCCGCAACCAGTTACTACCGTTCACTTGTCAACGCTTCAAGAGTTAATGTTTACGCATGGTGCATGCAATGGTTGATGATGGTTTGCTGTCCTGTACAGAACTCATTTCTGTGTCAAAAAACTACAGCAATGATAAATAGTTCGTTAATGCGCCCGTGCACTTAGTACACCGAACACGGGTGTAATCAGTCACAAGAGCACCGTTTCTAATATGGAAATAAAATTAATCTTAGCTGATATTTTTTCATAGAAGGTAAGGTTCCACTGTTCTTTAACTCCCTTTCAACGACCTCACAGCTTCTGTACCACCCCGATATACCAGTCTAAATATTCTCCCGTTCACTTACGAATTTTCTTTAAAGTTAGCTCTGCTCATTTTGCGTCTGCGTTATATACATTATTGTAAGTAGTGTACCTCTCAATAAAATATTACTCGCTTTTCTGGACACCCTATCTTACTATTAACTAAAGTGCATACTAATTATGATAAACACACAAGTTCTTCTTTCAGTGGGATCTCCTCTGAACTTATTGCCTTCATACATTGAGTTATCCCATTCCACAACATCATTTAAAAAAGCAATTAAGAATTTTGTTGACGTATGTTTATCGTTTCAAAAGTATTTTCATCTGTTACATTTCGTCTTTTCCAAAAATTACTGTTATATTACCAGTAATGTTCGCGCTATTTTTTCCTAATAATGCTTTTGCTGATAGAGTGTGTTCTATTATGAACTGATGTGTTTTATTTTTCATTCGCATTAATGTGTTGTACATGAATTGAGTCAAAAATTTGCTATGATATCGCTTCTTTTGCCGCCTATGCTTTTGCAACTGTGTGATTAGTGAAGCTGCTTTTTTTATTTTCCTTTATACGTCTTCTGCACATGCACTCGTAGAAGGAAGCCAGACTTATTTTTTTTATGGGACCTCTTTGTGTTGATAATTTGCAGTATAATCACTGCGAAATAAATGTTCAATAAATCTCAAATGAACGATTGCCTTGTGTATGATCGTCAGAAATTATTGTATCGTAGAATCCGTGCTCATCACTGCTGGAAAAGAAGCAAGTAAGGCACCAGAAGCCATGCAGCACTGATCGAATGTGTAAATGCAGGTCAGATCGTATCGTTCTACCTTTCCTTTCATGTGTATACATGTTTTCAACCGAAAAATTCATTACATTTCTTTTTGTATTGTGTGACCTCATTATACTTAAGGTTCATGCGGCTCTTATTTACTGTTTGCGTCACTAATTCAACACATCTGTTTCGTCAAGAGGGTGAAAAGTCGAAATAATTTGGCCCACCTACAGTTCTTCAACGTGCAAATAAATGGAAGTGCATGAACCTTTTGCATTTTCCCCTCATTTAAGTGCGGTCGCCGTGGCCAGAACTGGACCCTCCCATCATCCACGCGTCGCCGCTGACAAACAAGCTGGTATAACACGATGCCGAGTGGTTCAGCAGCTCAGATATTGCGGGGCACTAATCACGGCGCCACCTGGCCTGCTCTACACATTCTTCACGTTTTGCCGTCTAGCCAAACATGCTCCGGCCATGTAACCTTCGTTAGCGCTGGCTCCGCTGTGCTTTCTTCTGGTCCTGCGTTCAGGACGCTGTTAGCTTTACTGTTCCCGTTATGTAATCTTATTTGCTCAGTGTTCCTGCAGTATGTTCGAGGTGCTGCGGTCTTGTGTTTCATATTGACTGTCAGTACAAGCCTTCTTTTGAGGCACACTTCTACGGTAGTATTCCTCTAAGCTTGCAAAAATTTCAGCTACAGGAAGGGGGGGGGGGGGGGGGCTGCCTAAAGGCAGGGGGGCTGCCTTTTGCTTGTCATGTCGTCAGCACGCATCTTGATTACGCCGCAAAAAGGCAAGCAACGCCAGCCCACGCGAGGAAATAAACGCAGGGTAGCTCGGAACATGAAAACAGTGCCAGGGAGTCGACAAGTGCAAGAAGAAACAGTACATGCAGAACATTGCGGCTTTGTGGAAGACCAGAGGGGATAGCTTGTCCATTGGACTTGTATTGCCAAATAGGAAAGGCGGATATAAGACAAAATGCATCATATTCAACCAGTAGGAATCTATGTATAGGGAAGCTTTTTGCGAGTGCATGGAGGGTCGAAACAAGGGTTTGTATCTGTTGAGTGTCGGCAGAAAGTGACACGGAAAGTTTTTTGCGGCATTGTAGAGAGGCTAATACAATGTCGACACCGCTGCCGCTGATCATGATTATGATGAGCATTTATTGGCATTTCCTTTGAAACGGAACGGTGCAAAATAATCACCCAGCTTACTTGATTTATTCAGCTATGCTGTACATGCTTTTTTTTTAGTTCTAGCATAGTACTAATATCCGTGATCTTTTTTTTTCTTCCTCAGAACTTCCCCATCTACCCTATGTCGCTACCTATGCCCGTAACGAATTCGCTGGTATTAACCTCCTCCCTTTTTTTTTTTTCACCGGAACACTAAACGTCTCTTGCCTATCTTGAATGCAGAATGGTTGATGTTTCCGTTCACTTCTAATTCGAACGCTTCTGGAAGGTGCATGTAACCTATGGTTGTAACCAGGCGAACCCCTTCGCATCGCATTGGCTTGTGATGAATAGTCTCCGGATTTTCGCTGCAGCATGCACTTGCCTCTTCTTGTTGCGAATATTTTCTCCGGCATTTTTTTTTGTCCTTAAGTAACCAGCTCAAACCTCAAGTAGTAAGGCACTTCCCTTTCTGTTATCCTACGGATTCTCTCTTCTAATTTCTTTTTTTTCACTTCTTGTTCACTTCCTTTTTGTTTCCATTCTTTACAACCTATTCCCTGTGTTTTTATCAGTCTCTGTGTCATGGCTCCTGGTTGTCTATTTACGCTTACAATTATCGTGTACTTGGTTGCCAACTTTTGTGACCTCTTCCTCCATTCTGTATCCATGCTTTTCAGCTACAGATACTCGTGCACCTAAGCCGCCCACTTATTTCTGTTCATCTTCCCGAATCTTCAAAGAGTAATTTTGCTCTACTCTTGTCTGACTTCCAAAGGGGCCCAGCCCACGTCACCCTGCAGTGTCTCATTTTTTATTTTACAGTGGGATCGCTCGCCTCCGCGTATGCGCGGAGGCGAGTGTCATCTGGTGGGTGTGCAAGGAACCCTGTGGCGGGGACGGCGCGTCCTCAGCTGTGATTGGTTGGCCTGTTTGGCTCGAGAAGAGCTAGGCCACAGCACCCACTGCCACGGAATCCCGCGCGGTTCGCAAAGTACTGAGCATCGGGAATCGCGCACATTGCATGCCTAGATTGTACCAAAAGGCCGGTGCGTGTGTCGGGTTTGGTGGCAACTGGCATAATATATTTTTTCCTTCACAAGCTTGAACGTTGGCACAACAATTATTTTGTTATTCGATGCGCTTGCTTTTTTCCCAGTGCCACCGCTCAAGTTTATTGGCTAATTTGGAACTTGGAATGGACGTGTATCTCCAGCTACTGTGTCTTTTTTTTTTCGAATCATGTGAAGCAGGCAAATGCTGTCAATTGGCCACCATCATAGCCTCCTGTGCGTTACCGAAATTTTTTTCACGATTTTATTTTTGTCACGCTCTTCTTTCCGCCTTTACTTCCCCTTTCCCTTGCCCTAGTGCAGGGTAGCAAACCGGAGGCTTTAGCTGTGGTTGACTTCTCTGCGTTTCTCTCATTTACATCTCTCTCTCTCTCTCTAATCATCCAGATTTCTAGCAGAGATTCTCAATATCTCCATTAATACATAAACAATATGTTAAAAAATGCGTATCTGTGCAATAAAGATCGATCGCACAGATCTATAGATTATGCAGCAAACATTGTGCACAGTGATATGTTATGTAGTAAGGTTACCTCTGTTTATGTGAAAGTGAAGGCGAAGGCTTATTTTTGCTTCTATTACATAAACGGGAGCAGGGGCAAAAGACTACAAATGCCTGACAAATGGCTTCCGCTCCTTTTGGCATTCAGCACTGTGGTACATAATATGATATGCGTTGGTGACATCATATCAAATCAATCTTACATGTGCAGTATGGACGTAAACATGTTATCGAAATGAAATTGATCAGATAAGTAGCGTGACATACAAAATAAATACATACAATATAAAATAATATTACTATTAGATTAACGAACGAACTTACCAGTGTACTCGTCAATTTCTCTTTATGCATGTTAATTACAATAAAATTTAGTTTTTTCGTCGACTCTGTGGTCCGTATACTTTTGCTCACGGGTGCAGATATAATCTATATTGCATTTCATTCGCTGTAAAGTGCATTTTCATGGATTTCTGAGATAATTTACTGTAATCAGGTAAATTTAGGTGATATAATAATTCAGGACTCTGGTGATTCAACTGCTGTCAGCCATAAATTGTTCGAGATGTCATGTCTGTTATCCCAGATGTGATTGACAGTGAAAAATGAACAATTTGATAACTAAATAAAATGCGCGGACCCAACACACAGGTTGGAACCTGTGTGAAGGTAAGCGTTCGTGAAGAGGTTAATGAAATGCTCTAAATATGCCTCTTTCTTTCGTGCGCCTTTCGTGTAAAGGAGACTGACCTGCACGTGTGCTCTTGCATACCCGTGCTACTCAACGTAAGAAATATTAGATGTGCTTCTATGTTTCCTTTCAACTTGCTAAAGCAAAAGCATTTTATGGCGAGCTCTCCAGCCCTGTCACGCGAAAAGTACAATGCCTTGTATCTGTCCAAAAATGCGTAATTCGCAGAGATTTAGTCGTTATGATAGTGTAAATGTATATGAGCGGTAGCTTTTAAGCGGTTACGAACAATTTAAAGCAAGAAAGAATACCAAATAAAAGGAGAACACCAATAGAGGTCCATATGGCTCTTTATAAAATGCATGGGGAAGCTTATTGCAGGGGCAGGCAACTGAAATTTGGGGGTGGGTAAACTTGAAATTTAGGGTGGGCCAACATGAAATGTTGGGGGGGGGGGGGGGCAACCTAAATTTTGGGGTTGGGTCAACTTGAAATTTCCATGTGGACTAACTTAAATTTAGAGGTGGGTCAGCTTGAAGTTTGGGGGTGGGGGTGGTCCAACTGAAATTTGAGTGGGGGCAAACTACGTTTTCGGGTGAGTTTGCTTAAAGTTTGGGTTGGCACGACTTAAATGTGGGGTTGGGCAAACCTGAAATTTGGGGGTTGGTTCAACTAGAGATTTTTGTCTGGTCCAATGGTTGATTGAGCAGTCTTCAGCATCCTTCTAGTTATGTACACTTCGCGGGCAAGTAAGCGTGTTAAGAAACCTGGCACATTTTCATTGTTTCTTATAAAGGCACAGTCAGAACGCGGGAGAGAGCTTGCTTGAGCAAGGAACGTGCGCATTAGACAGGTTTGCGAGAGCAACAGCGAGGGTCACATGGTTTCGCGGCGATGCACTCTCATTTCCGCGGCGTCGAAACGGAACGATAGCCAAACGAAAAAAAAAAAACAATATTTCTGCCCGGAACGATAACTTAACCGAAACGTTATTTATTATTTTGTTTCGAAGTGAAACAGAGAAATTTTTCATCATGTCTTGGTTCGAGGGTAAAGTCGCCAATTCTAAACAACTGATTTCAGGCAACGTCAGAATTAGCGCGTATATCGCAGGCAGAGATAGTGCGAGCGAAAACCGGTCGAGCACTGCACTAATCTATGGATGTAGATCGGGGCACTAGCAAATCCTCATCATCGCAAAACCCAGGGCCTGCCTGCTGAAGCGCTTATTGTTTCGTTTTAAACTGGTACAAGCGCTCTGTTACCGAAGTGTTATCTTTCGTATATGTTCGTTTCAGTTCGTTTTATTGGAACAATGGTTTCGTATTTCGGCGAATACGCTCGATGACGTGCTGCTTCTGAGACCCTGCTCAGTGCCTTGACTCAAGACACTGAGCATGACCTCAATTCATAATCCTGTAATTGGGAAAAATAAATGCCATCTTTATATCGTTACGTTCGTTCGAAAATTTTTGCGTGCGTACCTAAAGCGTTACGAAGCGTTACGGATCAGTTCTTATGTATTTTTTTGTCCCGGAGCAGAACCGGAATGGAACGCTTGCTTTTCAGTGCAACGAAACTAAAACCAGAACGAAAAGCGTTTCCTTCCGACAATCTGCTCCCCCACGCAACGCCTCAGGCGCTACTGCGGCAGCTGGTGTTCTCTTTCGCCTGCTCTGCTTCGTCGAGGGGTGCTCGTGCCCGGCGTTCCGGTTCAATTGGTACGATTGCATTGAAGGGATTGGTATGCGTCGAGAAAATCTGGCAAGTATCCACTCAAGCCTAAGTATTCTATGCCACCATGGAGGCTATTGATGTATACGCGCATGAGCTACGGAAATCAACTAAGCGAAATTAAGCGAAAACGAAGTCACATCCGAGCAAAACCGAGCTTGCGCATTAGTAGGCCATTCTCAAGATTTTTGTAGCTCTTTCTATTGTGACAACAATGGTATGAAGACACCATGCGCATTTCTGCCATCATCGTTGCTGTCACCGAGATGTTCCGTATAAAGTACAGGCGTTATAACATCGACCCTGCGTGTCCTCGCATCCTGCCTATGCGAGTGAAAGTGTTCGAGGGTGAACCGAGGATGGTGATTCAATCTGTGGCGCGCAAGCCCCGTGGGTAGGGTAGGGAGTGGAGGGGGAGGTTGGCGGGGGGTTCCATTCCGGCGGCTGCTGTATGTGGGCCGGCCGCACGGGCTCGAAGGCGATCTGCGATGGGGTCGGAGTTCGCCGCTTAGTTCACGTTGCAGCGAGAGGCAGCTCAAATGTCAGTGCGCTCGCTGCTGCTGCCACGCTTGCTCACTCCCGCGTTTTAACAGCGAGTTTACGCTGCCATCCAGAGAGGTTTGTTCATATTTGCTTGTGCGCTCGTGACACCATGCTTGTTAATTTAGTTGTTAACCGAATGTTTACTAGCTTATACGGTCCATAAAACTGCTATTCTTACTTTGTATAGCTGTCTAGTTCTTCGCTATCGCAATCGATGATTCGCCTTCATGGCGAAAGTGCGACTTCTTTTTTTCTGTCCCTAAGCTAGTCTTCCCTACGTCTGCCATGGCAATCCCGAAGTGTTTTCCGAGACTTTTATAAAACGATAACCCGAAGGAAAAAAAAAACAGACTGCCAGTCGGAAGTGATACCTCTCGACCACTCCGCCGACAGAACTACAGGGAATAACACACCTTAACAGGGCAGTAGCTCCTCAAACGGTTCTGATAGGCCGACGCCACGCTCTTCAGTGCTTCAGTTTATCTATAAATCAGCGCGGAAGTGATGCGATTTAAGCGAACAAGCAGTCATACGTGAAAGGCTGTAAGGAGAGAAGACGTCGAATAGTGTCTTTTCACTTTACAACCGTCAACTACCACCTTCACAATAAGTGCTATGTTCTTATCGATTGTACTTTGCTCTGCATCCACCTCGAATATTTATTCCAACCGAGGTTGCATAGAAGAGCACAATACTTACTGTGTATAATACCGCGTCGGCCCAGATGCCACGACAGAAGAAGCACGCGCCCGAGGAACTACGATTAGCTGACGCTTTATGATTACTGTGCAATTTGCAGCTGACCTATAAGACCATCTCAAGCTGAAACAACTGTAACGAAGCCAGGGGAGAGAGGGGAAAGTTAGAGAAGGAAATAAAAGAAAAGGCTACGCCATTCCACTTCACCAACGGGAACTCCGCGTTCTAGGAAGTTGGCATCAATAACTGACTCTTACTATACGACTTAATCCAACACTGACTTAGCACAAATCGCTGGAAAATAGACACATATGGCTCTTTGCTTGTTTGTAATGTTATAGTCCCCGAACACCTTTAAATATACACGTTCTCGAAAAACACCCTTAACACCCTGCAAATAATGAAAGGGTGCGTTAAGGGTGTTTTGCTAACGGATGCACGTATATTCAAGTTTTTCAGAGAAATTACGGTCCAAAATAGATGTTTCCACGTACAATCCCCACCCTAGAGGGTGTTATTTTCCTATGTGTGGGGTCCTCCCTTCCACTTTTGCTGTGACATCTTGTCTTTTGAAGCAGTTGAAGCAATTGGGCTCATGCAATGAGCGATAAATAACCCGTGTCAATGTTTGAAGCTCCTTCAAAGTTTTGCTCTTCGCAGGCGACGTAAAAGTGGAGAATGTTTTGGCGGTGGATAGTGATGTATCGGAGACGATGGGTGTAGCTATCGCTCGCCGTTTATGCTGGCAACCTCTTCATTGTTTCGGTCTGCGTGAAGCTTCAATTACTCGTTGGTATCCTCTTTCAGGGCGCTGATGTCGCTCTACACCAGTGTCTAGCCTCCTGGTACTGTTTCAAATCTCAAGCATTTTTGCGGCAGCCTTGAAAAATTAAAACCACAAAATTTATCAGCACGGAAGGAATAATTCGTGTATTTGTAGGTATGCTTTAAAAATTCCCCGTTGAAGATTTCGCGTTTAAAGTAAGACATCAAAAGCTGTTTATTTAATTATTGTTTTCTAATTACTAAAGATCATAATCAAAAATAACCTGAGTGGCTCAAGAAGACAGTGAACAATACTACTAAAATTTCACCTCCAGTTCCTGGCCGACACCGTTCTTGGGGACTTCTTGTGACAACTGAAAATTACAATTAGTTTTTAAATCGCGAACAGCCGGCTCAATTAGATTACTATATTTCAGTAAATTTTCATTTCCATCGATATCACAAGACAAAATTTGGCTGGTTTTCAGTCCTTTTAATGCATTCGCAAGAAGTTTTGCGTGCGGTGGGCCAAGCCATACACAACGCAAAATAATTTTGTGGCCTTGTGACGCATATCTTCAAAATGCTTGCTACTGAATGAATGAATTCTGTCCACTAAATCTTTTTCTTGAGTATCTTGTTTTAGCAATTGGAGAGACTGATCGCAATGTAAGTGATTGTTTGAGATTTTACGCGGCACAGCATAGCCTTAATAGGCGCAGTACTGTGTTTCGGTACTTACTGGGTGATTTGTGCTTAGTCCATCACTGCGATTGCATTCGAATGAAAAGTCATCAAAAGAAAAGAAAAGCGAAAAGCCTGGCGAACCCCGCGAGTTAAAGGAAACTGTATAAGAATGAGACTCAGTGAGCGGAAAAGTCACAGATCACTGAGAAATACTGATGTGCTGAAGTTCTAATCCCATGCATTGTTTTGAGAGAGAGAGAAGAAACTTTATTAATGAATGGCCGGCAGTTTCATTGTGGTGGCCTCAGGTGGCGGCTCCAAGTCCTTGGACTCGGGCGGCATCTTTGGCTTGCCGGACGGCCCAGAGCTCGTCTGCTAACTCTGAACTTTTGAGAGCCGCCTCCCAGCGGTGGCGACGCCGATGGAGAAGGTCCCCGGCGGGCCGCGCAGCTGGGGCGGCGTCGGGGAGAAGCGAGCTCGAGGCTTCCCGTACTGTGGTAACGGCCGCGATTACGGACGCGTCGCGAACGGATGTGGTCCCATTACCGTGGTTGCCGGCACATTCCCAGAGCATATGTCGCAGCGTTGCTCGCTGTCCGCACGCTTTACAGGCATCTGTTGGATATAAACCTGGGTAGATGTGATGTAGGACCGCGGGGCTAGGGTAGCTGTCTGTCTGGAGCAAGCGTAAAGTTACGGCCTCATTCCTGTTTAACTTGTCGTGTGGCGGTGGGAATGTGCGTCTTTGGAGTCTGTAGTGTTGGGTGAGATCTCTGAACGTGGTCAGGCGATCGCCCCTCGCCCATTGTGATTCTTCTTGCCGCATTTCTGTTGTAGTGTCCCGATCAGGCAGATCCGATGCCCCGCTCTCGGGGGCTGGGGCGGCGGCCACATAATCTGCGGTGGCTCGGCGTGTGAGACCTCGAGCCGTGGCGTGGGCCGCCTCGTTGCCCGCGAGCGGGACATCGGTGTGTGCCGGGGTCCAGAGGAGGAAGACTGTAGAATTTTGGGGTTGCGAGGGCGATGACGAGTCGCCGTCGTCATAAATTTGGAGTATGCGGACCGCTTCCCGCGAGACGCGACCGCGCGCGAAGCCGCGGATTGCCGCCTGCGAGTCGCTGATCACGATCGCAGCGCTAGGCACCGTGGCCAGTGCTAGGGCTATTGCGGCTTCTTCGGCCGCCTCCGTGTGTGCCGTGGTCACTGTAGCGCTCGCGAGGCACTTTCCCGTGCGGTCTACAACCGCGATCGCGTGTGCGCTTTTCTCTCCTTCATATCGCGCAGCGTCTACATACACCGCCTCGTTGCCGTTGCCAAACTTCTTCTGAAGGTCTCTTGCACGTTTGTTGCGTCTCGCGGCGTGGTGCGTCGGGTGCATGTTTTTGGGAAGCGGCGGGATGATCAGGCGGTCGCGGACCGAGGCCTGAACCGCCATCTTTTCTCCATGCTGACTGTGGTACGCGATGCCGAGTGCCTCGAGGATGCATCGACCTGTCTTTGAATGAGATAATCGTTCGTACTGCGCAATGTGGTGCGCCTCGATTAACTCGTCAAGTGAGTTGTGAAGCCCGAGCTCCAGAAACTTGTCGGTGCTCGCGTTGAGTGGAACGCCGACCGCCCTCTTAAAAGCCTTTCGTATCATGCATTCGACCTTGTTTTTTTCGCACCCTATCCACTTAAGGTAGGGGGCAACATACGTTATGCGGCTTATCGCGTACGCCTGCACGAGACGGATCACGCAGTCTTCACGCATACCATTGCGTCTATTCGTGATGCGACGCAAGAGTCGTATCGTTTCATCTACCGAACGACGAAGTCTTCGCACCGTCTCTCCGTTATGGCCATTTGCCTGCAGGTGTAACCCCAGGATTCTAATTTTGTCTACGTGCGGTACGGGAGTACCATCTGCCAATATAATACGTATTTTGGAGTATTCCCATTCTTCGTCGCTCAGGGTTTTACGACCTCTCCTTGTGGGTTTGTAGATTAACAGTTCGGACTTGGTAGCCGAGCACTCGAGGCCCGTTCCACGCAAGTAATTCTGGACCGCATCTACCCCTGCCTGTAGCGTTCGCTCGACGTGACCGTCACATCCTCCCCCGGGAACCCAGAGGGTGATGTCATCCGCGTATAGACTATGATGCAATCCTTCTACTTCTGTTAATTTCTCGGGTAGACCGAGCAGAACTAAATTAAAGAATAATGGTGATATGACGGATCCTTGCGGCGTGCCGGACGGACCCGTCTCAAATTCCGGCGATTCCTCGTCGCCAACGACGATGCATGCATGCCTGCACGCGAGGAAATCTCTAACGTAATTATACGTTCTTTGGCCAAGTCCTAACGTTCTAATTGTTTTTAAGATTGCTTCGTGTTTAACGTTATCGAAGGCCTTTTTAATATCTAGGCCGAGGATTGCCTTAGTGGAGCTGGTAGTGTCGTCTACGATCTGGTGTTTAAGCTGAAGCAATACGTCCTGTGAGGAGAGGTTGCGGCGGAATCCTAGCATGGTGTGCGGGAACGCGTCACGATCTTCGAGAAAGTCGGTCACGCGGGGGAGAACTGGGTGTTCCATGACTTTTCCAACGCAAGACGTTAGCGAAATCGGTCTTAGATTATCGAGGGTAACTTGCTTGCCGGGTTTTGGAATCATGATAACGCGGGCCCGTTTCACGCTTCGGGAAGGGAGCCCCCTCGCCAGCACTCGTTGACGTAGGTCGCGAGGCGGGAGATCGACTCGTCGTCTAGGTTACGGAGAGTCTTGTTGGTAACCCGGTCCGGGCCGGGCGCCGATCGGGTGTTTAATTCAAACAGGACTATCCGAATTTCTGCTTCGCTAAATTCCGCGTCCAATTTCTTGTTTGCGAAGCCGTCGTATTCAGCATGTTGGATGCTTTCGGCCTTCTTAAAGTAACGATCACGTAGTGCGTCGAAGAAGTTGTCACCTTTGTAATCTCTTACTAGTCTACGAGTCTTGTGGCCTTGAGCGGCCCTAGTATCCTCCGGATCTAATAGGTGCCGAAAGAGGCGCCAAGCGCTCTCCCCGGCCATCTGCCTCTCGAGGCCGTTGCACGTGTCTTCCCACTGTGCCCTGGATACCTGGAGTGCGTGTTCTTCGATCTCTCTGTCTAATTGTGCTATGCGTTTGCGCAAAGTCTTATTGTCTCTTTGACATTTCCATCTCTTTAGAAGTGCTCGCTTTGCTTCCCACGTGTGTAGCAGCCTGCTGTCAATTATCTCAAGGTTCGCCTCGGGCGGAACTTCGCTCGTTGCCGCGTCTACATCCCTTCTGAGCGTCTCGGTCCACTCGTCTATGTCCGTAATCGGCTCGTCGCCTCACCCCGCTTCTTCTCGTTTCTTGCGGAACGTGTCCCACTTCACAAGTTTGAGTTTACGGCCTTTGCTTACAGGGTTAGTCTCACGACCGCTCGGGCCCGTGCCTATCGTCATCTCGATCAGCATGTGGTCACTTCCTAAATCTTCTTGCGTGTTTTGCCAGTGCGCTGTGGTTACATTCGAAACGAACGCGAGGTCGGGTAGCGTGTCGACACTCACGCTGTTCCCTCTGCGTGTAGGATCGGCGGGATTCGCGATCAGTTCAAGGCCGTGGTCTTGCGAGTCTTCCCAAAGGTGTTTGCCTTTGGGTGTTTCTCGGGCGTAGCCCCAGGCTCCGTGGGGCGCATTAAAGTCGCCCGCAACAACTAGAGGCTCGCCGCCGGAAGCCGCGCGCGCGCCCCGGAGCAGGTCCCCGAAGCGATGCTGCAGCGTAGGTTTACTGTACACGTTATGGACGAAGAGTCCGCGGCCACTCTTAGGAATTCTACGAATACGTGAGGTATCTTCACGGAGGGAAGTTCGCGCTGCGCTACAGTAACGTTACGCCGAACGAGCACGGCGGCGACCGGCAACGGGCGGGGCGGGGGCGACGGCCGGTGCACCACCACCGCCCCTGGCCCAGCGCCATCTGCCACGTGGGGTGTAGACCATTTCGTTCTTTGTCTGTTGTCCGTCGCGGTCGCATCTATGGCTTTGTAGCCAGCTAGTTTGACCGGATAGTTTGTCTCCTGTAAAAGAATTACGTCCGGTTTCGTCTCGCGGCTGCGTATGAATTGCTGGAGATTAGCGCGCTTCCTCCTGTAGCCCCGGCAGTTCCACTGCCAGATGGTGTATTGTTGTTGTTTCCCAGTGTTAGTGTGGTTCGTTGCGTGTGTAGCCATGATGATGCCTGTGTTTATTTTAACCCATCGCCATCGAGGCGACTTGGTTGCTGCTGTGGTTGTGTCTCTACGTCTGTGAGCGTGCTTTGCTGCGGCTGATTGTGTTGTTGTTGTCTGGAGTAGGGCTTGCTCATCGTTCTTATTGGTCTACCCGTAGCTGGCGGCAGCCTCGCTTCTACGTCGTCTATGCGCGTCAAGTGCGCGGCGAGCATTTGTGTTATTTGCTCAGAGAGCTTAGCCACCGCGTTATTAAACATTTCGTTCATATGTGCCGTCTGTTTTGCAAAACGTTCCTCGAGGCTCTTCTCGATGCTGTCTACTCGTTTCTCTAATTTCTCGTAACGGCCGCATGGCTGTTTGGTGTCGGGTCTTGCGGGATCTAGTGCGATCCTTTTCGCGGTAACTGGACGATTAACCCGTTCATCCGCCGTCTCCATCGAGCTACCCTCGTCATCCGTGTCCAACCCGGCCGGCTCAGGCCGAGATGGAGTCGGTGATCGAGGCACCGAGGATGGCGGCATCGTCGTGTGACGTTGCTGTGGTTGCTGCGATTGTGGAGGCTCGCTTTCTAATGGTTCTAGGCGTTGTCGTAGTACTCGCTCTATCGCTCGCTCGAGCTCGTTCCCACCGCCGCCTCCGACGGCGGGCCCGCCAGGGCGTCCCACCGGAGCGCCTCCGCCGCCGGGAGAAGCGGCGACAGCCGCCCAGCTCACCTGTTGCCCAGTGCTCCTGTGACCTTGCTGCTGCCACGGCTGCTACTGCTGACTTTGTTGATTGATGTGGCCGACAGCTGCGATGCCCGGACCGGCACCACCGCGCGCCATCGACGTGCTTCTCGGCCGCTGTGGCCGGTTGCGAGAGCGGGAGCGGGATCGGGATTTTCCCACGGCGCCCTTCCCGCCGCGGCCAGCCGAGCGTCCTCTTCGGTTGTCGGTGACTAAATGGCGGTCTATCTCTGGGTAATTCAGGTAGTAGCATCCGTTGCCATTACAGTCGCTGCTGCTGTTGTAACAGCTGCAGTACTCTGCGGCCGCTTCTTCCTCTTCTTGTCTTTTTCGCTCTAGTTGGCGGCGCTTGACTATGTACGGGGTGTTGTATCGCGCCTTGCACCTGCGGTCTCCCGTGAAGTGTCCCTTGCCGCATAGTCGACAACGCGGGTCGCATCGATGGTCAGGCGACTGATTGTTGCGTCCGCATCCACGGCAAATCTTGTCGTTGGGGCTGGGGCACACGTCGGCGCGGTGTCCCATCCTGCCGCACTCGTAGCATACGTGAATTTGCTTCCGGTAGAGGGAGCATCTGACGAGCATAGGTCCGTAATATACGTATCTCGGTACGTGGAATCCGTCGAACAAAACGATTATGTTGTCTGTGTTGCCCATGCGCTTGGCGTGCAGCACACCGGGGTTGCGCTGCGTCACTAGATTAGCGATGACGTCTGCCGGGCTCTCGGTCTTTGTAATGTTCCTGATCAGGCCCTTGGAAGTGTTCTCCGGGGCGGCTTGATAGGCGTTCGCCTCGAATTCTCGGTCTCCGATGCAAAGCTTGCTAATAGCTCCGTAACGTTTAGCTCTGTCTTCAGACGGCGTGCTGAGCACCACAACGTTCTGTTTAACGTTGAGGCAGATGCTATCTTCCCCGGCCGCTTCTCTACCTACACCCGCCGCGTTACGTAGGCAGCAGTAAATGCGATCCGTCCCGTAATCGCGTACGTTGAAACCGCCTCGGGGGCGTACGACGATTTTGTAATCGTCCGGCGGTAACTCTGGCATTCGGCTTGCCATGGCAATCTGATGCACTTGTCGGGCGTACTTCCTTTTGTACTGCGCTGTGGTGGTTCCCGTATTCGAGGTGGCTACCGTCCGTCGCTGCATGTGCTCCTGCTGGTTATCCGCCGACTCGGTCACACCGTCGGCCTGTTTCTTCCTCTTGACATCGCACCACCCCGCTCCCTCGCCGAAATCTTCCGGCCTGATCTCTGTTCCATCTACCTGGACAACTTCCATTTAACGCCGGGAAAGGCCTGGCACGCTGCCGTCGGCGACTGGGATCCCCAATGAGCTCCGGCGACAAGTTAGACTTTGCAAGCCCCACCGCCGTGGCGGCCAGGCATTGGTGGCGTACGTGGAAATGCTAGGCTTAGCTTGCCCCGCTTGCGTGGCGGACAAAAGGCGCTGCCTATCGGCCAGAATATGGGCCCACCTGGCAGAACTTGATGTTGAGGGAGTCCTGAAGCTTCCGCCTGTCGCTGGCAAGAAGAATTTCCACGAGAAGTTCAGTAATCCGCCAAAAACATAGGAAAGTAGCGGAGCCGACACGAAGCACGTCCGCCTTGTCTGCATTGTTTTGAACAGAAAAAAATTGTCCTAGAGCCAAAATAGAACCGGAAGCCACAAAAAAACAAAGAAAAAACAGGGACACTCAATGCAGTGTTGAAATCCACGTGACGCAAACGCTCTTTGCATTAACGGGGTAACAACAATATCAAGTGACATGAGCCTAGGCTGGTCATTTGCATATAGCTGTTGGCTGTCAGTGTCATGAGGTCTGAGGCAATGTGGGATACTTGTGGAGGGAACAGAGTCGTAGGGAATCTTTGGCACCGAGAAATACACCACATACTTAGATTATTTAAGGCTTCATGCCCTTTCCGTCACATCCTTGGAGACACGCCACAAAATTCGCTCCATCCCAATGGCAGATGTTGTACAAACTCAGTTGTACATACCATGCGCTGAAGTTATCTGTTCGGCACATACCTAATGGTCCGAGCAGTCTACTTCATGATACAGAAGGCGAACCAGTGATCAAGTTGTCTATACAAATACAAAAATATGTGTAGCGAACGAACTACGATGAACGCCATACACAGTTGAATGAGCAAAAAAAAGGGCTTCGCTATATAACGATGCTTGTTCCGCAGAAGCCAAGATTCAGAGTTGAAGAAGAATTTGCGCTAGTCAGTCGACCAAACCTGGCACCGCTGTCTTCTTTAGGGCGGTCGTTCTTTAACTACAGGGCTAACCCGAATGCTAGTAGAGGGCTGGACGACAGAGATTTTATCGGCAGAGCAAAGCGCGGAAACTTAACTTTGCAGTCTATTGGTATATTTAGTAAATGCGCTAGTAAAAACTATTTTTATCTTTCGGGAGGAACGTGACGCAAATAATGGAACGTCAACTGCAGTAAAGAAGTGCAAAAAATAACATAGCTCACGAAAACTTCTCATGGAGTTAAACCTTTATCGGCAGTTTCAGCGCATAGACCGCAAACAAGAAAGCTTTGTGTTCCGCCGCTCAAATCGCTCAGGTCATTTTCTGCTCTTCTTCCTCTAGACGTATTGAAGTCAAAGGAAGATGAACTTTGCGAACATTGAAGATGGTCTGTGAAGATCTCGGAGAAATAGGCTGAGAAACACTTCGAGAGTTAGAAGAAAAGTAGAAAGAATACACAAAATATTGTTCTTCTCAGAGGTAATCTTTTGTGAACAGCGAAGAAAAAAATATAAGAAAGTTCGGATTTGAGAAGAAAGTATTTCAGCAAAAACCTAATAAACTTGCGCAAGTGCTCCAAAACAGCAAGACATCTTTATTGACGATGGGCGTAGTTAATAACGCTGACGGATAAATAATGAGAAAAACACGCACTGCACCTAGCAGGCAAAAAAAAAAAAAAAGAACCGTCAAGCTATAAACGTCTTGAGGCCTCAAACTTCGGAGAAAAAAAAATGAAGTTCTGGCTAAGTTTCTCACTATTTCGGCTTGTTGTGTATACCTCTGGAGGACGAAAGTTTGGCCTTCAAGTTTCGAAAGTTAAAACACAATTGCTTGCTCTAGCATTCTTTTTCTGCTTGATTTCCGCAACAATAAACACATCTTACTTTTAGTTTTATTGTGGTGAAAACGCTGAAAAAGTACGCTATTTGTCAGCAATAAGTAAGCGGTCTTTCACTTCTAATCTGTACCCCAGGCACAAAATAATATTTGAGAATTTGTTTGTTTTTGGTACATTTTACGTAAGAAAACCGGCAGAAATTTGCGTTATTTTAAGGATGTATGCAGGAAATGATTTTATATATCCGTAACGATAACCTATGCATATGTGTAGAGATACCTATGGTTAAGGCCGGTTCGAGACTTAATCATGAGGTGTGCTAATGCAAGCGTAAATTATATTCATACATATTACCTTTGTACTTCCAAGTTTGAGAAGTGCTCATGAAAGCGCGAGCCATATCTATTTATTGTTTCGAAATGTGTCCATTACATATACTCAACCGCATTCTCATGGGTCATGATATGGAAGGCAATGTTTAAAAAATCACTAATGCAAAATACCACGTGATGCGCACAAATTCACTGTTCCACAATGGGCAATCAACGAAACGGGAATCAGCGAGGAAGAACGAAGGAAAAATTTAAATGGGAAATTAACTAAGGAAAGTTCTCGGAGGAAAAGTCAGAATGCTATGTTTCTCAAAGTATGTGTTCAATGTACGTGCCAAATTGGCAGCATGTTCCTTGGTTTCAGCAGCGTGAGGCAAACTATTTACTTTTTCTAATGTGTCGAGAAAAAACAAAGCGACACGATAACAGTCAGTACGCTATAAGTAAGGCTGCATAACTCTTCTGTGGTTTATACGGCGCAAGCTATACCTGCAAATTGCATATATAATTCGTTTTTTGTCCTTATGGGTCCGTTCATGATTTGACACAGAAACATTAGCCAATGCTAAATGTCTGTGATTCTAACTAACAAGATATTGAAGTTGTGGTAACAAAAACGGGTCACCTGCATTCGTGTTTTTTTCTCTCTCTCTCTCTCTATTTTAGCCTTTCAAACTTTCCGATGCGGAGTCCACACCACACAAACACACTCCAGGTCTTTTCGGACAAACATTTTATATGCTGCAAACTTCATCTTTAGTGTTGCATACTGCAACTTTTTCTTTAGAAAAGGTAGTCTTTGATTTGCCTTAGAACAGACGTTATGAGAACAGACGCTATGAGTCAGATTGCATTGTACGTGCAATGATGACTCCGATGTATTTGAAACGATTCGCATTATGTAAAACATGATCTCCAATATAGTACATGAAGGAAAGATCGCGCTTGCTTTGCTTAATATCCGTTATTAATTAGCCATTGTAACCGCTAACTTTCAATAAAGAAAAGAGAAACTAGGATTAGGGCTTTGTTTTTATAAACCCTTAAGAATATGCTCCTCTGAATAAAATGCACGTCACTGCACTAACTACAGGTACTAAACAGTAACACTTCACAAGCGTTGTTATGAAAAAAAAAGCATATTGTGTTTCATTTCTTTGTGTTATAATCAAGAGAACCGAATACTAAACGCCCGGAATCGATGGCAGCAAGGCAGAACAGGGCCTTGTCGTTCTGCCACAACAGAGACAAAAAAAAAAGTTATAACGCAGAACGTTTTGGTTAAATACATTCTGGAATTCCCTGGTTGATTCTGAATACTTCGTTGGGCCATTCTGCATCGACATTGCTAGCGACCGGCAGGGAGGCTTCACTTGTAAATCAAGGTTTGGTGAATAGTCGAAGCAGCTTGCCTTGTAAACACGGACACACAAAATCAGGAGGGATACAGAGCGCTGAACAGGTAGGCCTCAAGTGCTCTTCCCTTGCACCTTCCAGTTCTCTGCAGTTGCATTTTAATAACGGTACGTGTATCGAAACACGACAGACATAGGGCGCTTTAACGGGATGCCCTTCCAAACTGTTTCTATTCCATAAGTGCAGTCAGCCGTCCACGAGTTATCAAACATTTTTCGGGCCAATGCCACTTCGCCTGTCTGTCGCGCGACATATTTCCATGCTGATTATGCGTGATTAGAACAAACAAACGAAAACAAAACATTTGTTTTCAGTTCTATACGTACTCCACCATTAAGCCTACGTTACTTGTGAAAAGTTATCGGGCAGGGCCCACTTCATCACCTTTCTTTCCCCCGACGTCATGAAACCTCAAAAACTCACGGCGTCAAAGTGACGTGTACTCTTTAAAAAGGCACGAACAAAACAGCATTTTTCTTTCGGTATAGCCAGAAACTGCCGCGTTCCAGAAGCAATAAAAAGATGGCTCCCCGCCGATTGCTTCGTTACTGGCTTCGCAGAGCTGCTGGGCAGAAAGCATTTATTTGCGTTTTGTTGCTTTTCGCCACATGCCCTTTTTGTCATTGCATGCGTCACGTTGTATAGCAACGCGTTCGAGTGTTGCTGTGCCACATTCCTCAGGAAAGTGTTCTTTTCACTCCTTAAGTTACGTATTAAATCAGGTTTGCTTCCAACGTAATGCGCTTAGGTGTATATATCAGTGGGCTTGCACAGTAACGAGAATAAAGAGTTTGAAATTTGGAATAAAATTCAAATATTAGTGGAAGAATGCGTCACACTTACACGAGCGAGTAACATCTTCACCAAGAACAAGCCTTCAAACACAAAGTTCTGCGCACTTTGTCATCGCAAT
The DNA here is from genome assembly GCF_023375885.2 of Dermacentor andersoni. NCBI lineage: Eukaryota > Metazoa > Arthropoda > Arachnida > Ixodida > Ixodidae > Dermacentor > Dermacentor andersoni. Next base: position 43,569,364 of record NC_092820.1, read on the forward strand.
TTCCTATCAATCATTTCACTAGCTCTCTGTCCTCGAATAAAGCTTTTGCACCAAGGAAAAATTGCTTTTCATTAAGTGCTGGACGGCACACTTCAGAAGCTGAATGTTTGAAGCCTGCGATCAATATTATTTGTCGCAGATCTTTCACAGCAGTACGGTTCTCGTTCGCGCCCGATATTTTGCTAAAGCGAGTGTTCTCAAATACAGAAGAAAACGAACAAAAGTTAAGCATCTTCAGTAAGTCTGCAGACGCTCGGCATCGCCTTTGAAATTGTGGCTGATGGATCGCTTCGCGGCGGTAAGCTCGGAGTCTCGGAAAATGCGCTCTACTGGAAAATACATAACCTCCTTTTGGGGACAAAAAATTTGAAGTTTTCGCGGTGATGGTCTCCAAGACATGTTACTCGGACCGTGTGTTCTTAATCAAACGAAGTCCTTGGGATCACTACCAAGGGCAACGAAAGTAGTGAATATCGGAATGGCAATATTTCTTCATTCGCTAGCGAGAAATAAGTCGGTGTTTGCGACTTCCTTCGGTAAAGCAAACGTAAGCCTAACCAACCTATAAGGAAAGTCTAAGCAATTTCAAAGTGGTCTGCCTTTTCTTTCAGGCTTCGATTCTTGAGCATCCTGCCTCTCCTTATTTTTATTTGAACGTCTCAAACATTTCAGTGTACACCCGCCTATTCGCTCCATGCATGCCAGCACAATTACCTTACTTGGTTTTGCCTGCCTCCTCCGGGTTTCCCACGCAATGGTCCTCCTGCATAAATGAAGCTGACATTCCCACATGTGCGAAATCGCATTACCGTATCAGTCGAAAACATCTCCAAACCGCACTAAACTCGCAAAAATATCCTTTTAAACTGCACATTCTTGTATTCGGAAAAATAAAGTTGAATATTATGGAGAAAGTAAAGAATACGTAACTCCCTTTCAGTTTTTCTCGGAAAGCGCTGCGGCTGCGTGTCGGTGTAACGCTGCGGATTTCAAATTATCCCGCCCATTTGGGCTATTTTTGAGTGCAGGAACATCTATTTCTCGAACATTGTCTTGGTTTAATGTTTGGTTTTTGAAAAGACAACTAGAAGTCTCATTCCAATGAGAAATAGACTGGACCGGAGCAGACGCTCTGAAAATCGATGGAAGCACCTGGACTCCATTCGGGAAGACAATGCGTCGCCTTGAATTTTCGCCCATTCTCCGATTTCCGGACTAGCGACGCTTCTCTTGTGGTAGGAGTTATTTTCCTCCTAACGCGTTATGTGCTCACACAGCTGAACACCTGAACATAATCTCGTCTCGCTCTCTCCAGATAGCGTCACGTTTCCAATTTGATACTCGCGATGCCATTTGCGTTCCCTTGTTCTTGAGGGTTGTATGGTTCCTGTCTGAGTTTTCTTTGGATCTGGAGTTTGGATGTGAATTACTCCGGATGCACTTTCCCCTCTTTTTTATGGATATTAGGCGCAGGTTACCTGACTGTAGTTAGGTGCGCCGCTTAGTTATAAACGTGTGCGTTTTTTTTTCCTTCACGCTGCGTAATGCAGATGACCGCTACGCCATTAATCTCTGGTACCGGCGACAGTCACGTGATGACAACCAGTACGACGCGATGCTTTACTGGAAGCAATCAAACAGGGCGCGTGTTTCGTGAAAGTTCGTTGCTCGAGATAAGCCATGTAAAAGGGTGTGCACAGCGGAAGATGTTTGACGATACGAATGCATTGGAAAATTTCAAAGAGTGCAGGCATAGAGACATATTTTCTCGTTTGGAACCTACTGTCAATTCGTATATATACGCATATTCTGGCCTGACTTATTGCGCTGTTTGGTGATCCATGTTGCTTTAAAGTCAGACCTAAGTTAGAAGTGGGCGCTCGTCTTCGTCCTGTCTGCGTCCTTGTGTGTCTCCACTTGTGCTGTCCACTCACTAAGGATTACCGGTCAAAGGACACAAACGGAAGCAATGTGCATATCCAACGAACGAAAAGCTGTCGTCGAAATTACATAGCTTTCACCTTTGAGTTGCGAGCTCGTGTATACATATACAGTAAAGTGCGAAATACCTACAGGTGTAGATTACGGAAAATACCATCATAAGAAAAGTACCTGTACTACTGTTCACAGAGCAAACGTGAGGTTCGAAACGAAACTAATACTTTGAATATGTCGGTGCAATGCGCACAAGTGCGTCCCCACTAGTGTAAAACCTCATAGCATATCTATGAGTTATTTGATTTGATAGGAAATTTATTTCACCAACTAATTGCTAATGTAAAGCAAGAGCATCTAAAACCATCAGAATTAATGGGATGCGTCTTAGTTGCTTGCGAATAGTGATGACTATATGAGGAATAAAGTAACTTGAATATCAATTAAGTGCATCACAACACCGTTTTTATATTGCTGTTAACTGGATGCTCCGTTGTTATATGATGGATAAACATTATTCAACCAGATATTTCCAAATTACTACAAACAATAGGTTATTGTGTACAGCCGAAAGACGCATCACACATAGCTGGCTATTCTCGGTGTTTTTCTTCAGACTCCACGAGAACTTTTACCCTACAGACGTCAGCGTAACAGCTTAATCGGATTGATATGTGCGCAAAACTAACATTAAGCTGTCTAATCTACGCCTTATGCCTGCTGGAAATTCGAAAAGAATGGCTCATCTCGCTGTTCGCGCAATGAAACGCACGCTCACAAAGATGTCGCCAAGTTGTTCTGTTGATTGCGTTTTCAATAATTTCTCTCGCAGGCTGATTATCGGCAGCTGTGGCTTAGCGTAAGGGCGTTGTACGGCTAAGCACGGGGTCGCGGGTTCGTTACCTGGCGGCGGTGGCTGCATTCCGGAGAGTGCGAAATGCAAAACGACACGTTTACCTAAATTGAGTTGGGTGATAAGAACCCTATGGGGGTCAAAATCAATTGTGATACACCTTGGTTTATAATCATTTTTTTTTCTTTTTCATAAACTGATTCTTGCTTCCGCGAACAGTTCTGCTGATATAAAACAACGGCGGAAAGGCACAAGTCTGAAGCATTGCAAGAAAACCAACCAAACAAAAGAGACACCTGACAGTGTACATTGCAAGAATGATCCCCCAAAAGGTCATTTAGGCAACGGCTGATCTGCCTAATCCATTTTTCGCAACATGGCATGTGCATGCAATATAACCTGGGCACTGATACACTGATTATGTTAACGTTTATGGGTACGAAGCATAGTAACGGGGTCACGAGAAGTAAATAGTGAAACTGGTGCAATTTTCTTGCGTGCATGTGCTTTTTGTTCAGTCCGTGCCCTGCGTAGATAATTGTGTTCCAACGTGTCAAAACTCACACCCCTATTACAAGTACAACTATTCCGCGAAAGGTGTTGGGCTGCTGAGCACGAGATCGCGGGATCGAATCCCAGCCACGGCGGCAGCATTTCTATGGAGGCGAAATGCGAAAACACCCGTGTACTTAGATTTAGGTGCACAGTAAAGAACTCCAGGTGGTCGAAATTTCCGGAGTCCTCCGCTACGGCGTGCCTCATAATCAGAAAGTGGGTTTAGCACGTAAAACCCCATAATTTGATTTTTTATTCCGCAAAAGAGGGCAAGTGTCACGAGCCGAGAAATTCGCTCTAGCGGGCTCTCGACACACCCTGGTTCTGTTTAACGGCGATCACCGTGGAATTCACCTGGGGCGTGCTCAACCAGTGCGGAACCGCACATCATCCCTACCACTGGCAGAGGCGGACTTCGCTGAATGATGACTCGCGGATGCTTCAGTCGAACGCTTGTGTGTGCGGCGGCAGATAGTGAACGTCGGGCACAGCTGCCTGGACATGTGGATCCTTGGGCAGAAAGTCAAACTCGCCTGTGCTACACTCCTCGCTCGCTTTCGGCTGCGCGCATTAGATGAGCCAGCCATTATCGATTTTCTATTGTCTCCCATTTGCCCATAACTTAAGCACGGTTTCCATAACTTAAGCACAAGTTTTAGCGCCTGCGATATTCGATAAAAGCTTTAGCTATGGAAGCCTAATATCATACACAATTACTGCCTTGCGAATAACAGGATAATGGTCCTAGCAGGTATATTCGTGAAAGGAGGAGTCGCCATGGACTTAGTGGCCGCGGAATTATGTTGCAGTCGAGAGGAGAGCAGCTTCTCCCCTCTCATTATTTCGTTCCAAAGCACTTATCTCACGTCGTCAGTTCTGACGCACTTGCATTCAACTCATTGCTCCTGTCTCCTTTCTTGGTAGGCTGTCTTCAGAAGAACGCTGCAAAAAAAAAAAAAAAGGATATAAAAGAAACTGCTCACGGTGATACGATTCGAAACATGAAAGAAACAAAAGGACTTAGTTTGGTGCTGCATCGGACCGCCTCGAAATGGTCAAGGAAAAAAAAAACACGAAATTAGTTCCGAGCTATACCGAATGGAGTAAAAAAAAAAAAAAAGCAAGCTTTCGTATCTATACCCTGCGGCGCCACCAAAGGGTCTTTGATAAGTGACCGTTCACTTGCCACAACACCTTTCGGATCGATGCAGTGATCGAGGACGTGGCTCTATGCGACCGAGATAAAAAGCCAAGGGAAAGTCGCCGCGACTGCTCGCACGGTGGGTTTTCTATAGCAATGCGATGGAATCGACTAGAGACTGTCGGGGTGTTTCAGAAGGGGACCCCTGCTTCGGTGGTATACTTTTGGTGTCCCGCAGCCTCGCAGGAAGTATTTTACTTTCTCTTTCTTTTTTTCTTCCTTTCTGCCTATATACGCCTTTCTGTTTTGCAGTCCCGTCGACGTTTCTTCCCATCCTTGATGCGCCCAAAGGCTCGCACGAATGATGCCGGGGTGGGGAAAATGGCGGTGCTTTTAACGACAGGGCCACATTTTTACCATCGGACGTCTTTGTGGCGGACTGCGGCAAGCGACTGTTACTGCCTCGATGCGGGAGGCTAAAAATACCCACGCCAGGCTCGGTTTGCGTGGCCAGAGTCGAAGCGATCGCCATTTATAAGCCTTAGCGCAACGAAGCCTATTGTTTTCTAGACGACTGCCACGGCCTTTTTCTAAATTTCGCGGAAGCGCAATATATAACCTCGTACTTGGAGAGGTATTGTATTAAGCAGTGCGATCGTTTACTACATAGAGGGGGCAGCTTGAAGAAGAATCTGAACGCTGCTCGTGCGGTCCTGATCCACAGCACAAGTAATAGATAAATAAATACAAAAAAATATCCGAGAGCACTTAAGCACTTCGTATGAGTTGTGAAGTCGGAAGCAATAATGTCCAATCGCCCGCCGCTGAGTGGTCCTTCGAGTTATAAACCCCTCGCGGGCAAGCAAGCACGCTGAAACGCTTGGCCAGGTTTAGCCCTGCGGTTAAGACGCTACGCTTCTGAGTGTGGGGCCCGTTAGATTCGAAACTCACTACCGCCAACGTTTTCTTTTTCCTTTCGAATTGGTTCAGTTTTTCTTTATATTTATACATTAATTTCTTTATTGCGATTGCCTAGAAGCAGTTACAATGGCGGCGAGAGCATACGCTGTTAAGGGAGGCACCGATAACACAGCCTCCCAAGAGCGAAAGTGGCGTGGCGTCGCGGTGATGCCCTCTCCCCCTCACGCAACAGCTGGAGTGCTATCGCAACGGCAGGTAGTCCTTTCGCCCGGTCTGGTCCGTCAAGGTACACCCTGGTGTGGTGTCGCAGCCAATAGGAATTTAGGAGGCGTTTTTCGCTTGTCCATACGACAGACGCCGGCCTTTTCGCTCACAAAGCCATTTGACGCCTTGGAATCGTTCTAAAGGAAACGTATGCCCCGCAGCACGTGTTTACGCCATTTGTATGCTCGTGCAGGTCTTCAATGGACACAGAATTGTTTTCGTTAATTTACTTAACGTTTAAGCATTGCGAGGATGAAAAGATGCGATCCTGGCGCACACATTTACTGCATGTGCAGATGTTGAATTTTGCTCAGTGATATATGGCTATGGCTTTCCAGATTTATTTTAGGTAAGCATTTGCTTAACATGCGTATATGCAAGGAAGAATTATTATACTATTGTTGGCAAGTGTGACATTGGATGCAAATGAACTTCAGCTGTCTTTCCATTCCACGAAAAAAACAAGAACTTCTGACCACAAAATAATATTTCATTTTGTAAGGTTCTATAGGTGCATTGGATGTTACTTGACGCTGCTTGTCAAGAATGAAAGGGATAAAACAAGGATCCGTCTCATACATTAGTCATATTGTCAGGAATGGCACGTTCGTTAAAGGACTAAAGGACCACGGTGCCCAATTCAGCAATCTTAAACGAGCTTGGGAATCGAGCATCGTAAAACCAACGAAAGGGACTAATTCGGAGACATTTATGCCTCCAGAATTACTTCGCTGTACCACCCAAGCGTTTTCTTTACCACGCGACCTCTCACAACGATGTTGGAACCCACTCTTTCCTGCTGGGTGTTGAAAACAAAAAGAGACGATAAGTAGTCCCCAGGAACTTGCACCTCAGAAAAGTGCAGTAACTGCTACTTGTAGTGCGGGGTGTCGATTGCAGGCGATGCTCGTGAAAAAAAAAAAAAAGGAGAGAAAACAGAAATAAAATGTCGAGGTGCGCGATGACAAAAAGTAAAAGTAAACCCTTGAAGTCGTATGCGAGGGAAACAACTGAGGAGAGCGGAGGGAAAAGATAACGCGAAGCTCGAAGCCAAAGTGGTTACTGAGAGAAGAATGGGTGGGGGGGGGGGGGGGGGCGAAAAGTCTGCGATGCGTTCTCTTCCCTGGAGGCACACGTGACTCAAGAAATGCGGCCTTTCCATCGCTGTTCGCTTGACTGCCTGCTCGACTGGAGATTTGATGCGCGTCTCTCTACAGCCTCCGCGTGCGCCACGTGTACGACTACGCACGTTGCACGGTATATATGTATACTTGCTGTTGTGCAGGAGTGCCGTGCATCTTGGTATGAAAACACGAAAACTGGTGGAAAGGGGGGGGGGGGCTGCTCTGTTGGCCCGGCGGAGTTGCTTTTTTTTCCCCGTTGTGGCAGGAACTGCTGAGGAAGTGCTGTGAGAGCCGATGTGCGTCGTCGCTGGAGGTAGTGCTCTCACGGATATATGCCTTTTCGGGGTTCAGGCCTATGCGTTTTACGTCTGCGTGCCCTGAACGACACCCTCGCGTCCTTCTCCGGTTGAACGTCCTCGTTCAGATTCCATGCCGAGTGTGCGTCTTAGTGCTTCCCTTTAGAAGTTTTTTTTTTTCATTTTTTTTAAACTCGTATGGTGAAGAAAGAGGAAGAAAGTACTTGTTTATCGCACATCTTTCAGTAGCAGCTCATGCGCTGCCAAGAACAACCGTCTTTGACAAAAGCTGTTTTCGTTGAGAGCTAGGCGCGATTAGTTTCAATTAATTTAATGGCATAGCGGGTGGCATGTGGGATGTAAGCAAAGGAAAACGCCCATTTGAGTCATGCTAGTTCCTTTTCAAAAGCTCATTTCTTTCCTCCTTTATTATTATTTTTTTTTTTTGCCGGGGTCAAGGACACACAGGGCCGGGTAGTCCGTAAATAAAGCCTCAATTTAGCAGTGGGGGGAGGTTACGTAACCTTTTATAACGTTTCCCTTGAATGCATTAGCATAGGTGGTGAAAACCATCGAAGCGAGAGGGTGGATAAAATCTCCGCTTGGTTTTTGTGAACGTAAAGACGGATGAGCAGGTCAGTGTGCTCTCTCGGCACGCCAACTTTGCACTTAGGATCGTTTCCGGAAAAAAATCGCACATTCAAAAACAAGTCACAGTGACATTATAGTAAAATATTTACGACATAAATAAAAATTCATCTAACCACAAAGCGCATGGTAAGGTCAGACAATTGCAAACCAGTTCTGCGGAATGGCGCAAGATGGAGACACTGTCATCCACCCGAGTGTAGCACACAACTATACAGAGCAAACCCTTACGGGTTTCTCAGGAAGAACGCCTCACAGTTTATGAAAAAAGATTCGTCCCGGAGAATATCAAACTTTTCGGCAACTGCGAAGCATTTTTTTTTCTGACAAGCCCGTGTGGGTTTCCTTTGAAGCTTCGTGGGGCATTCGGGTAGATGACAACTTTTCTCTTTCACGAAGGTCAGACTAGTAGAGATTGGATCTCATCAGCGTGATACCCAATGAGTGAAGAAAAATAGAAGAAAGCAGCACTTTGCAGCGCGCTTCTGAATAGAATTCATATTGCGAATGAGTGAACTAGCATCACGTTTCTCAGTATTCATAATACTGTTGCTGGGGTACTGCTTGATCATTTGTTCTATGCTGTACGGCTAAGCTAGTGAAGTAGATTCGCACAGTTGGGCAATATCCGTCAAGCTGAGTAAAGAGCCAATATCCTTATATGCGAATAAATTGTAGCAGGGCACACAATGCAAAATAGCGAAAGAAAGAAAACGGCGCGTTTCTCTCAGCTTTGTGTGCGCTGCTTTAACATATCACACTGACCGCAAATAAAACAAGGCGACAGAGGCAGAGAACACATAAACAAGCTGTTTATGTGTTCTCTCCCTCTGTCCCCGTCTTTTATTTGCGGTCAATATGATATGCAGTAAACACAAACTAGGCCAATCTGAAGTTCTTCTGCTTTAACGTAGTTGAGCCTTCGCCTACTAGCCGAAATGATATGGCGTGTTTATGGAAAATTGCTTTTTGTATAAGTGCGCAATGTCGCGGCAATGGGTTAGGAGGTACGGGAATATGAAAACGTTTGTATAGCTATATTTACTAGGTGTCCGTAAAAATAAAGGCGCATCAATGTTTTTAAAATTGGGCGAATCTGTGCCCTACTCTGTAAAGGTGCTGGTGTTCACATGTCCCATTCGCCAGTATAGAAACACTACTATAAATGTGCACTGTAGTGTTTTAGCAAACCTCCTGTGCATTGCACTTTAGCAAACTGGTCTAGCAATTGTAGCGAGTTATACTTGGGCTGGAAAAGATGTATTACAATATGCGAAGCCGCTGTTGCCCACTGTGCGTTTTCACAAGTGCGTGCGATTCTCTGGAACATCCGTTTCGAGAGTGGAACATTGTCTTTTTTGCGGTTCATGTGTGCTTAATTTTTAGCAGAACAGCAAAAAAAAAAAAAGAAGGAGACGTTTTATGGGCTTGGGCCATCAACTGGATATTTCACACACGGAACATGATGCCAATAAAAATAAGCTACATGCTTACGCAGTGTTCCTGATTCAGATATAGGTTAAATTGTAGCTTTGATGTACCTAGGACGCATCACAATCACTAAATATGAAGCAATAATCATCGATCGGTGAAGGTTCGAGGAAACCGGAGCTTAAGACGAAACATATGCTCGTGTAGCTTCCTTTGTTACCTAGGGTGTTGCTTCAACCCGTTGGCAGTAGAACAACGAGCGGAGCTCTGCTTAGCCAAGAATTTGCATGAAGCAATATGAAGCGCTGGCCCTACGGCTCGGTGACGGTTTGACACATTCATTGTGCTTGTCATGTCATTTAACAAAAGCGTTGGTGCTTTACGGCAATCACGACGAAAGCCCGAGCGATGAAATTAGCGTTTCTTTTTCTTTCAGCCTTTGTTTTCGCTACCTTATAATGTAGAACGCCAATTCCGCAGAACGATCTGCAGTTCTCTTCATGGGAAAAACAATGACGATAACTTTTTGTTACCCAGAACCTTTAACAACTACAACTTAGGAGCTCAAACCACATCTTGTTTTTCGTCTAGTAAATTCTTTCTGTGGAGCGATCACAATCGGGGATGGTAATGCCATGATGTTGTGACGATGAAGAATAGAGCAGTGCCTCTTGCGTGAGGTAAGGAGTTAGCACTCTTTTTGGCGGATTAGGAGGCGGAATTGTACATCAAAAAATCAAGTAATGTTCAAAGCACAATGATAGCGGCAGGCCCCATCGTCGAAATTTGATCTGTGGGTCCAGCACATCGGCTGTTTATTGCACCACCCATTGTAGCTTCCAGCGTAAATACTCGTGCTGGCGTGATGTCCAGAATGTAGAAGACTATTCACGTCGAGCACGGAAATTAATTAAACGAGGTTCCCTAGCTGCAGAATCGGCGACGAAATTTCAAATAGTTGCGGTGCATGAAGGCGTGTCTTGTGTCAAGCCACGAATTTGATCAGGTCAAAAATGGTCATGGGAAAATATGCTTCACATGTCGATATATTTAGGATGATAAAGCCGAAAGGCCTGTTCTCGGTGAAACGTAGTAATTGGTGTTTCAATTGCGCTTTGGGTCTCTAATTGATAATGAGCACCTCCGCTTGTCCAGCCGCCTTGACAAAAAAAAAAGTTAATCCTGATCAAGTACTATCCTCGGCATAACTACCAATATTTCACTTTCACCAGAACGGCCAATCACTGAAGGCGATAGCAAGGTATCAGGTAATTCCAAGAAGTAAGGCTCGTAGTTTTATTGATGGTATAAATTTTAGTAAACATTCGCTCATTACCTAAACACATGCTGTGCCACGCGCCCAAGGGCATACATGAAGAGAGTCCGCTCAACACAGGTCGAAACAGTAGCACGATGCGCCAGACAAGGATGACAGCGGAGAACGCGCGCGCAGGTTCCAATGGGAACATTTCGTGACCCCCCTACCGCAACCATTCGCCGTGCCATACATGATAAACACAGAAGATCACGTGACCTTCAAGAATGCTCTAGCGGGAAGCCAGCGCAAAATTCAAAGCGCCTGCAGTCTCCTCCCCTTAGCCGCCGCGCTAGCACGCTCGCCCTCCAACCCACGGCCAATCACGAGGCTTTTGATGATCAAGATTTTAACAATACATACTTGTTAGTAGTAATTTAATACGAGTTAAGAACGTTCTTTAATACCTATTCGGTAAAAATAACTGCAAGGGAAGATGTCACGTTTTGTGTAATCTCATTTCTGCTGGAATTGCACTAAGCAACTTCGGAGTCAAATAGGGGAACAGCGCCTTTAGAGATATATCAAGAATGTGTCTTCATTAGTCTTTACGCCTATTTTTCCTTTTTACATGAGTTTATTTAAATTTTCATTCGTAGCATACTGCACACTACAGGTCTAAGCAGGGCTGGTGTAAACATGTAGAAACACAATGATGAAAAGCAACTACTACATTTTAGAAATACAACCAAAGCGACGTGCTATAACATGCAGTCTAAACAAACCCACTCATTTGTGGTTGAGGAAAAAATCAAGAGCCAGTTTTGGCAGAATATGGAGTTAAGGTATGCTGACGGTGGCTTTGAGGTTATGGGTGGACGGCTTGATTTTTTTCTAAATATTTGGTTGAGAAATTTAAGCCGCAAGATTTTTTTTTCTCCGTGCTTGAAGTGGGAGAATGCTATTGGAGTTCACTGGTTCTGAGTGAGAGTCAGTTGTACAGAATTAGGTGTGGCCGATGCCGCTGTCGGTGCCTTCGGCTAAGCGGTAGTAAAGAATTGTGTGATGTGATAACTTTATTTGGAATCCGGCGATTGGGAGGCCCGGGCCTGGGGCCGCCTAGATGGCCACTGGGAGCTGCTGCTCCCGTGCGGCTTCCTTGGCTCGCTGGACGGCCCAAAGTTGGTCTTGGAGTTCTGAGCTGAGCAGCACGGCCGACCACCGCGCCCGTAGATTTTCTGGGGAGACTGCCATTTTATTTTGGTATATTTCACAACCCCACAACATGTGTTGAAGGGTGGCTCTAACAGACTTGCAGAGCTTGCACATATCGCTCTCGTATATATCGGGGTAGAAAGTTTTTAGTTGCACGGGACTCGTATAAGTTTCTGTTTGTAGTCGCCTCCAAGTAACGGACTCAGCTCTGTTCAGTTTAGTGTGAGGCGGTGGTAATACTCGCCTCCGATTTTGATAGAATTTGGTAATATCGCTAAATCTTGTTAATATATCTTTTTCTCTCCAGATTTCCTCCTCCGCGTTCTCCTGACCGATGGAAGTCACTCTTTGCTCAGCTCGGCGAGTGAGACCTCGAGCTTCGCGGTGTGCTACCTCGTTGAGGTTGATTGCGGGAATGTCTAAAGTCGTATGCGCTGGGAACCAGAGCAATTGCCTGCCGTTCTTCTCTGCATCGGAGAACTTTGCTTCATTGACTCTGATGATGTGCCATGCCTCAGGAGAGATCCTACCTTTTGCATAATTTCTAATGGCCGCTTGAGAATCACTAATGATGTACTGAGCATTCGTGGAGACCAATGCTAGTGCAATGGCTACCTCCTCTGCGGTCTCGGAATGTTTGGTATTAACTGATACGCTTGTAAGGAGTTTTTGGGTGTGATCTACGATTACTGCTACATAGCTATTTCTGTCTGGGTATTCAGCAGCGTCTACGAAGGTTGCTCTGTCGTCTGACCCAAAGCTTCGGATAATTTTCTCTGCTCTACTCTTGCGTCTGCCGTCGTTGTAACCTGGATGCATGTTCTTGGGTATATTTGGTACTAGGAGTTTGTCACGAATTTCTCTCGTTATCGTCCTCTTTTCCCCGTATAAATTGTGGTAATTCATTCCTAGTTTGCTTAGTATATGCCGTCCCGTTTTGGTTTTGGTTAGTCGCTCTGCTTGAGATGTTTGTTGTGCTTCTATGAGTTCGTCCAGTGTGTTGTGGAGTCCTAGCCTTAGCAAGAGATCCGTGCTTGTACTGATGGGAATACCTAGTGCTAGTTTGTATGCTTTTTTTATCATGTTGTTAATTTTACGCTTTTCAGCTGCAAACCAATTGTGGAAGGCTGCTATGTATGTGATCTGACTGATTACGAATGATTGTATCAGCCGTATGATACTTTCTTCCTTCATACCTTGGTGCTTGTTAGTAATTCGTTTGATTAATCTCATGGTGTTTGTTACCTTTGTGTCTAACTTCTTTACGGTTTCCCTATTTGTGCCTTTGTTCTCGATTACCAGACCCAGCACTTTGAGCTGGTTGACTATTGGGATATGCCGCCCGTTCTTGGTGTGTAGCTTGATTTCCTCATGAGCCTTGTTTCTTTCGTATCCTTTGGGAGGCCTGCCTCTAAGTGTGGGGCGGTACAATAGAAGTTCAGATTTCTCTGCAGAGCATGTGAGGCCTGTTCCTATGAGGTGTTCCTCTACTGTGTTAATTGCAGTCTGGAGTCGTTGTTCTATTGATCCGTCGCTGCCATCACAGGTCCAGATAGTAATATCGTCCGCGTAGATTGTGTGATTCAGGGACTCTATGTGATTTAATTTTTCGGGGAGTCCCATCAAGACGAGATTAAACAGCATCGGCGAGATAACAGCGCCTTGCGGCGTGCCGGCCCCCCCTATGTCGATCTCGGGCGACTTGAGCCCTCCGACGGAGATGACTGCTTTCCTATCTGATAGGAAGCTCTTGATGTAGTTATACGTCCGTTGCCCTAGTCCTATTCGTTCGATGTTTTCCAATATGGTTGCGTGGTTGGCATTATCGAAAGCTTTTTTAATATCAAGGCCCAAGATGGCCCTTGTCGAGCGCGTTTTATAATCGATTATCTGATGCTTAAGTTGGAGCATAGCATCTTGTGTCGAAAGATTTTTGCGAAATCCTATCATTGTATCTGGGTATATGTTATTATCCTCTAAGAAGTTGTCTACTCTGTTTAAAATTACATGTTCCATTAATTTTCCGACGCAGGATGTTAGGGAGATTGGTCTGAGGTTGTCGATCTCAAGCTTCTTACCAGGTTTTGGAATAAGCGTTATCGTCGCTTTCTTCCATTGAGCTGGCACTTCTCCCTTTACCCAACACTCGTTTATGTATTCTGTTAATTTGGCTATCGATTCATCATCGAGGTTCCTGAGAGTCTTGTTGGTTATACCGTCCGGGCCTGGGGCGGATTTGGTGTTTAACTTTTGTAGGGCCGCGCGGATTTCTGCCTCCGTGAGTTCCTCGTCTAATTTTGCGTTTGTATTCCCGTTGTACCTAGGATAGATGCAAGGGGGTGCCTGGTTTAAGTATTTCTGCTGTAATTCATTGAGAAATTCCTCTTCTGTACCCTCATATGCGTGTATTAACTTATTAATGGCTTGCATGTGATTTGTCTTGTTATTGTCATGGTCAAGCAGGAACCTGAGCAGGTGCCAGGTTTTGCCGGTGCTTAATTGTCCGTCCATGGAATTACATATCTCGTCCCATTGTTGTTTGGTCAATTGCTTAGCATGTTCTTCTATTTTTTTGTTGAGGAGTGCTATGCGCTTTCTTAACTTTCTGTTATGCTTCTGACCGCTAAGTCTATTCTGAAGCGAGTGCTTAGCTTCCCACATGTGGAGAAGTCTGCTGTCGCATTTATCCAAGTTAGATTCAGGTGGTGCTATTTTTGTGGCAGCTTTGACGTCATCACTGAGCTCCTTAGTCCATTGTTCTATGTCTGCGATTGATCGTTGCTGTTTCGTCTCTCGCGTTCTACGAAATAGTTCCCAGTCTACTAATTTTATCTGTCGTTCCTTGGGTCTATTCGGCCCTTCTCTGACGTGTAACTCCAATATGCGGTGGTCACTACCCAAATCTTCCAGTGTGTTGTGCCACGTCGCCTTTTCAATATTCCTGGTAAAGGTTAGGTCTGGGGTTGTGTCCCTGTTTAGCGCCGTGCCTACTCTGGTCGGAGTGGCGGGGTCTGTGACGAGCGTGAGGCCTAATTCTTGCGAGTCGTTCCATAAGTCCCTTCCTTTTGCTCTGGTATATAAGTATCCCCACGTGGTGTGCGGGGCATTAAAGTCTCCTCCTATAACTACCGGATTTTCTCCAGCAAGTCTGAGTGTTTTCTGGAATAGGTTCTTGAATTTGTGTTTATGTAGCATGGGGTTGCTATAAATGTTGAGAATAAATAAGCTACGTCCTGTCTTTTTTTGTGGGATGAATTCCAATAGAATATTGTCAATGTGCGTTATGCCTGTGTTGTGCTGCACGCAAGTTATGTTTCTTTTTACCAGCGTAGTTAATGCCCTGGTGTCCCCTTCGGCATAGCCAAAAGATCTGTATCCTGCTAGCTTTGCAATCCCGTGTGTTTCCTGCAGAATTATGACGTCTGGTGTATCCTTGTCTTTTAAATACTGCTGCAAAACTGACTTTTTGTTTTCGTAACTTCTACAATTCCACTGCCATATCCTGAACCCTTTTTTAGCGCGCTTCATTTCGGGTGCGACCATGGGAGGGAGACGGGAGGTTGCAGAGAAGCTGATCTTATATAATTATGTGGTTGTGAAGTGGGTAATGATTGTGATGGTTCGGAGGCAACGGAGGGGAGTCCGTTACCTGGTGACTGGTTTGCCTCTAGGATGTCTAATCTACTCATAATTGCTGCTATTGCCTTAGCCATTTGATTCATCAATTCGTCCCGTTTTTCATTTGACTTTTGTATTTCTGCTAGGGTCTTTTGAATATCGGCTAATGCTTTATCTACCACTGCGGTATCTTGTTTATCACTGATGGCTTGGGCCTTGCGTTTGAGTGGAGGGGGGTCATCCCCTTCGTCCATCTTATTGTCCGGGATTTCAGATGGCTCTTTCGTGCTCGCGTGTGGAGTGGGAGTTACCTGATTTATTTGGCTTTTTCCTTCCTTCAGAATTTTGATTTCATCGCTCATACGTGCTAGCAAAATCCTCAACTGCACGTTCTCGTGTTTTAGTTGCTTGATCTCGTTATTAATGGCAGTCTCCCCACCAGCCCCCGGGCGCACGCCATCGACCACGTCTGCCCAGCTCACCGTGTTAGTCTGGTTTGCTGAAGAGGATGGCCTAGTTCTGGACCTGGATCGGGATCGTGTCCCCGGTTGCCTGGAGCCGGACCGGGATAATGATCTGGTGGTGGATGGAGACCTTGTTCTCGATCTGGAGCGTCGTTCCCTGGCGTTTAGGAGGCCAGGCGTTCCGCGAGACTCTGCTCTGTCTTCTGTTGAGATAGCGTCTTCATGTTCTTCTTGTCGTTCTCGTTGCAGTCTGTGCCATTGTCTCTGTTTAACGATGAAGGGTTTTTTGAATTTGGCTTTGCACGTCTTGTCTGCGGTCGGATGGTCCTCGCCGCATAACTGACATTTAGGTTGGCACCTGTGGTCTTTATCTGGGTTTGATGTTCCACATCCCGCACAAATCCTGTTGTCAGGGTTGGGACATACATCTCCTCTGTGTCCAAGTCTGTTGCACTGGTGACAGAAATCCACTTGTTTCCTGTACAGGGAGCAAGGGAGTAGCGCTGCCCTGTATCGGACGTACGCGGGCACTTTGTGTCCTTCAAAGAGCACAATCACTGTGGTAGTATTACTCAGTCTCTTTGCTGCTATCGCCGTTGGGTTTTTACTCGTAACCACCGCTGCTGTGATGTCTCTTGGGCCCTCGTCGAGTGGGATTCCTCTGATGACTCCTTTGGCCGTCATGTCAGGCGCTGTCTCGTAAGCATTGGCCTCGTAAAACGTGTCTTGAATCTTGATACGTGCTACTTCCTGATATTTGTTTGCACGCTCTTGATCCGATGTACTGACGATGAGGATATTTTGATAATTGTTGGGGCAGACAATGTCCTCCTCCCTTTCGTCTCGAGGAATGCCTGCCGCATCTTGTACCGCAGCTGTGAGGGGAACTATACCGTGCTCGGATATCTTGAGTCCTCCACGCGGTCTGATCACAATCTTGTAATCCCCTCTTGGCAAATGTGGCATTCTGCTTGCCTTGCGTATTTGCTCTAGCCTGCCTTTCCATGGGTTATTGTTGCGCTTGTCGAGCCGCGTCGGCGACAAGGTGCTCTCGCGATGTTGGGAGGTTCGCCGGTCTGATCTTCTGTGTCTGACCTCCTTCCATCCCTTGCTTATATCCACTTCTTCCTGGGATATGCTGCACCCCTCTACGGTGACTTCCATCATTGAGAAAATGATCGGCAATTGTTGAGGAAGCCGGCTCCGGCGCGTGGCCTCGCGGCTCTCCCGCCACGAGGTCCGGCCAAAATATTGTCGCAGAGGCTTGAAAAATGGGAATCCCACCTGGTTTTTGGTATCCACTTGTTCCTGGGAACGAGCTGAGTCCGTTGGCGTGCAATAGCGGGTGGCTTTTGGCGATTTGCGCTACAAGAACATTCGTGGAATATCACTTTTATACGTAATCAACTTTACGAATTAGAAAGGAGTTTTAAATAAGTTCGGCGTAATTTCTCTGGGAAACAGATGTAATTATTGCACTGCATGCATAACGTTTCAACAAGTTTCTGAAGACCAGGTTCCTTGCAAGACAGGATAGTCTTACATTCGCAGCGTCAGTTGCCGAAACCTCATCCACGCTGTGCGGCGTCTGTCCTTCGCTCTTCCAGTTTTCGGCGTGAGCCAGGGCGACATTTGAACAATTCACACAGGGTTTAAACTTTGTTCGGTGGTGAGCTTAGCAGTTGTAGGCATCGGTGAAATAATTAATGCGCAGGTGGAGAAACGCTGTAGCCTTTATTTATTTAGATATTTACAAGAAATCCTTGGAATGCTATCGGGTGGACTCCGCTGAACAGGCGTTTGCAGAACTTGCGATGGGAAACGTACGTCGAGGAATCTTCGAAGATAAGAGGGTACGGGTATTGTCGCACTACTTCCAGCAGTAATTAATTGTTCAAATTTTCATTGACTATTATTCAGCCAATGGAGGCCAGCGGCAAGCATTTCTTGAGTCCTGAACGGTATTGGTGTATGTAACCATCTGCTTCGTAGGAAGACTGAGATTATTGGCATTTTTGTGAAAACATAGAATTGTATCTTCACAATGTTTTTTTCACCTAGAGGGTGGCTTATAAATTCTTGCAATGAGTTTGCTCACACTTGTATGTTTTGGTATATGCAGAATAAAAATTTTGTACGAATGTTGTTGTCTGATTTTTAAAATATTTAATGTGTAAACATTCTTTGGCTAGCACCCCAGCGAAATCTCTCTATCCCGTGACGCCTCATATCTGCAAAATAAATGCATATTTACTCAAGTTAATACATGTAAGTACTGGAATTGTTCAATTGTAGATAATCGGCAGTGTCAGAAAAAAATACGTCTGACCAGGATTCGAGACATGACCGCTGCGTAGCCTGCGGTCCATGTGGCATTTCGTTCCAACAGCCTTCATTCTAGTTTTTGGTTTCGTTTCACTGAAAAAAGTTCCGTTCCGGTTCTTCTCCGGAACGAAAAAAAAAAAAAAAGACGTGATTCGTAGCGGTTCATAAGAGTTTTGGTTCGCATGAGAAAATGTTCGAAGCAAGGTAGCTATAAAAAATCTAAAGGAATTATGAGTTTTCAAATCATGTTCTGTGCCTTGAGGCAAAGCACTAAGAATGATATAAGTAGCACACGTCAAGGAGTATACTGGCTGAAATGCGAGGCTGCTTTTCCGAAAAACGAACCTAAAAGAACATAAACGAACGATAAAACCTAGGTAACAAAGCATTGTACTCGTACGAGACGAAACAATAAGCTCTTGAGTGCGCAAGTACTGGGTACAGCTACGGTGCCGATCTTCTGGTGCACCGAGCGGCAGGCTTAGATTAGCGGCGCGGCGCGCTCGACCGGCTTTGGCTTGTACTGTCCCTGCCTGAGATGCACGTTTGTGTGGACCCCTGACATACGCGTTAATCCTGAAGTTGCCTGACGCCAGTTGCACCGGATTGCCCACTTTCTTCTTGAACCGAAAGCCGATAAAAAATATATCGCTTTCACTCCGAAAAAGAATAACAAATAATGTTTTGGTTACGTTTTGGCTCCCGTCAAAAGTGTCGTTTTGTTTCGTTTTGTTTGCTTTCGTTCCGTTTCGACACACTTGGTGCCTGTGTGAGCCACATTACACTCATAGCAATGAAAGAAGCTTTGACCTCTGTTTACATCACACCCGGTTCAAGTCAAAAGGACATTCAGAGGTTTTTCTCAAATTGCGTCACTGTTTGCATTATTCCAGTCAACTTGTTGTGGTGTTGTGTTGTATGTAGTATAGATGGCTAACAAATGGTACATTGATCATAGTTGAGGGGAGCAATTCGACTACAACACGCTTTCTATTTGTGTGCTCTCTTTGGTGGATGAGAAAAGACTTTGTTATTGCTATGTAATGTACGTGACACATGCTTGTAAACGCTATTCGCAAATGCAGTTTGTTGGTGAGCGAATCTCCCGTACACTTTAAGGCAATGCCCCTGAAACATACCCTCATGTTTAGGAGATCTTTCAGTTGGTTAGCTAGCAGCTTTCCTGCATTCAAGGCTCAAATTCTCGTGAGTTGAAAAACGGAAAGTCGCTCTCTTTTTCAGAGCAAATATCATCCGCCATACAATAAATACACTTGCCCTCACTTCCACTTCCTCGAACAAAAACGACACTAAGTGCATAATTTGAGGCTAGTATGATTTACAGAAAAAAAAAAAAAACTTTTGTTTTAGTTGTAACTCTTGTTTGCGGTATCATTGTGTAAAAACATTACTCTCCTATGATCTCATGAGGTAAGTTTCTTTGGAAATAATTTTTAAAAAAGGCCTGTGGCGGCGCAGATGCACCGAAATGCCGAAGGCGGCGAAGTGCGCGCGAGCGGAACGCGTATGCTTGAGAAGGCGTGTAGAATGAAGTGAGTTGGTTATAGTATCGCGACGTGGCAGCGTTTCTCTTCCTACCACCCCAGTATATCATGAGAAGCCAACAAGCAAAGACGGCAAGGACAACATAGGAGAAATTACTTGTACTTACGAATTGGGGGAAAGAAATGATAAATTGTTGGCAATGAAAGTGGATGAAAAAACGACTTTCCGGAGGTGGGGAACGATCCCACGTCTTAGCATTACGCGTGCGATGCTCTAACCACTTGAACTACCGCGGCGCAGTTTCCCCATCCACTTTCTTTGGTATTTATGTTTTACGACTACAACTAACCTTGGGAGTGTTAGCCAGCGCCACCGCTCACAAACCTACACGGCGGAGGTTCGTGAGTGGTCCACGTAACAATGGTTGCTCGTGTACTAAGAAATGCTCATGAGCTGGGGCCTAAAGCTCACGGCATGAAGCGAAACAATGTGCGCGGACATGTGTGCAGACGCGCAGTCGGTCGCTGCGAACTCGTGCGATCACTGCATCGAGACTTCATTTTTGATGCTGCATTTCCTTATACAGACAGCCCACTATTAGAACGCACTTTACATAGCTTTCTCCCAGAAGCTGCCTACCTTTCACGCAAGAAGCCAGTTCGGCGGACTCCATCGCAGCGACAACGTGCCGTGGTCATTCACTAAGAGAATTCCGTAAAGAGATAACGTATGTAAACCACTCTGCGCTTTATGTTCGCCCAAGATCATAAATGTGACCGTAAAAAAACATACCCCGCTTTGAGAGTACTTACGGAAATGTCCAGGAAGGCTCCGGCGTGGCGTTTTTATTGCGCGCAGACAGCCAAACCTATGAGGAGCGCGCCTCGCGTTATCCCTCACACTACGTAAGCGTGGCGTTTCCGACAGATGGCGACTCAGTACGTCCTCGCCCCCAGCATTGTGTTCTGTGACCCGTAAACACCTAAGAATACGATGCTTTGTTAAAGGCTGCTACGCGATTCGTAGAAAGAATTGGCTCGTCCTGTCTACTGTACTGCCCTGTTTACACTGTTTGGTTTCAAATATGTCGCTGTACCAACTGGCTCGGATTCAGGTTTTAGTGAAACAGTGTATGTTGTTTTGATTCCGTGATTCCACACAGAAAAGCGCCGGTGTGCGGTGAAGCTGTAGGGGTATTACAGTTGGCTATACGTACACGCCGACTCATGCGTATTGCCCTGTGTTGAGCCATGTTAAGCGATCGCGTAGTTTTTGTGAAACGAGAAAATGCGAGAAACCGCGAGAAAAGCCGCTTCTGCGATCAAAAAAAAAAACATCAGTGAAGTGGAAGAGTTGTAGCACGCCTCTAGTTGTATTGAAACGAAACAAAATACCCGAGCACTCGAGTAACCACACCAGACAGTGTTTTCTTGAAGGCCTCGCATTTTCTTTCAAAACGTAGGATAACGCGACAGCGTGACATCTTCTACAAACTTGTTTACGCACAAACAACAGTCGCACACCTGTGAAACGATAATTCCAGCAATGACACTCTTATACGTAAGGACAGACAAGCATACGTGTGGGGCAGAGACACTGTCCATTCCAATTCATCAATATATTAAAAAAATAACTCTACCAAACGAAGATGCACCTTTTCGATGGTAAGAAAACTGACTTCTGCCAAATACACGACATCACGCAAACTTCCAAGGGCTCGATGACATCACTGTTTGTGGGCTATAAAAACGCAGCATTGGTTGAGATGATTCCACGTCAGCAAGCAACAATATCGATGTAGTACACCTATCATTCGCGACAGTTGACAAATAATTCATACAGTGAAACACTCTTCCGAAAGAGGGGCTACCCGTGCAAGGCTCTGGGTATGTAAGGCGACGTGAGTAACGGCTCTTGCAAGCTCATCTCGCAGTCGAGACGCCGCTGTGCAGCTATAGTGGAAGGAAGGCGACATATCCGATGCGTGAAATATTTTGGGTACGATGAACACTTACAGTACACAGAGACCGCCACCATCAAGGTTTTTGTAATGAAGTAAGCGTCATAGATCAGCTTGTTATAACTGAGTTTCGATCTTGCAAAGCCTGTTTGCTTTACACAAGGGGCACGTGTGCACGAAGTTACGCGAATGAAGCAACACGCATTACAATTTCAAAGGAGCATCAGAAAGATGGCGTCCTGAAGTGTTGTAATAGCCTAAGGATGCTTCTTTGCTCTTTTTTTTTTCTCTGTAATATCACAAGATTGAACTTGAGCAATCATTCGTTTCTTCAACCAGCCAAGTAAAAAGAAAGCCTTTTTTGACCCTATGGTGACATTTCGTTGTGAATGTCATCGTAGTGGAATGTCATCTATACACCGCTCAATGTTGAAGCGTCTAGTCACACGGCAACACATCTGAGCAAATCGGTCACACTTTGAGAGAGTAGCGCTCCAATGTCGCTCTTACTAACATGAGGGTCGAAAATCTAGGCACGTCGTTGCATAGTCTTATGCCACCACTCGAATGAATCGTATTCCTATTTAGAGGAATCAACGTAGCTTGTGGCAAGGAAAGGTCAAATTAAACAGGATGACAACCATAAACCAATGCACAAGCAAGTTTCATTAGTTAGATTTTTTTGTGCGCTGGAAATGCGTAATGAGAGAAAATATATGACACAGTATCACGGTGTTCATTCGTTTTCGTTCACATTCGCTGTTGGTTTGGTGGACTTGGACGAAACTTTTGCAGAGTAATATCCTTCCCCACAAAATAAAGGAGTGCAGAAAATGTACGTTAAAGAGTAAAATTTCCAGGAACCGTATGTTAGACCGATTGGAAAATCAATTAAATTGCGAAAATGGCACAGCACAGCAACATGGTATGGTGGTTTCAAAAGTACACCATGCACTTATGAGAAGGAGTGTACGGAACAGGCCCTGCTTTTGGCTATTTGCAGCCGACAGACTTTAGACGGTTTCCTCGAATACTTTTGGACAGTTATTAGCGTTCCCATCAGTGACGTAAAATTCCGAAGTATGTATCATATTTGGATGTGGCTTTAGCAACCCTCTGTGAAATACCAGGATGCTCTAATGCTCAACTTGTGTAAAATATGAAGTTAAAATCGTAGAATCGTTCATAACGAGCCCTGGTATTGATGCACCACCCTTCGATTTCCTCTACCGGGCGTCCGCGTTTACAATGACAGAGTTGCAAAACCTAAAAAGTGGTACAGTTTCAATCCAGCCAGAACATCTACAGTACAAAGAATAAATGTCTCTATACAGAAAAGCAGCACAGTAAATGCATTTAGACAATACAACCACTCTAAACGCACTCGTGGAACGGCAGTGGCCTAGTAATTCGCCGACTTAATTTGGCCATGTTGTCCATGATGAGTTTGTTGTTTGGATCGAGAGACAGAGCCACTTGGTAGTGTCGGAAAGCGCCAGGGTAGTCGTTCTGGAATAGAAATTCAAACGCCCCCTTATTACGGCACCGAAAACACCTCACAAACCTTATGTCGAGCCCTCATTCAAGCAGCTTGGGGCAGCATCAGAAGGACATGGAATGACGCGAGACATAGACTCACAGGACTAGATCAAATTATTACGGCAGCATCAAACGTAAAGCAGAAGAAAAAAAGTTTATAAGAAACAATACAATCAGGTTCTATGAGCTTAATCTGTGCTTTTTACAGAGACAATAATAAACATGGGGCAAAGCCACTCTAGGTATATACTCTGATGTTAGGGCATTCGTAGATCCAATTCTGATAATCCTAATTGATATTCTAAATGATAATTATAAGAATCCCTGGAGATTGTGGTGGAGTAGCACAAACAAGTTCTCAATGCCTTGCAGCCGCTTAGTTTTCTATAGGCGCTTTAACAATATAATAATAATAGTAACTTCTTTGCGTAATGGTGGTTGTTAGCAAAACTAGACTTTGTCACCTAGAAGCTGGTTTAATGCGAAATGTTTTGAAACCTTTATGCAGTAAATATCTCGGAGAATGTTTTGAGCGATTACATATTACAAATAATTTGTTCATCCATGAATTTCAGCCAAAATATTACTAAACTACCAAGGCTTAACCATGATGTATTCATTAGTTCCTGTAGCCAACATTGTCAGGCGATCGTTAGAAACACTGTGAAAGTTCGTCAACATTGTGAGTGAACTCCATGTGCAGAATGCAATAATAACCCCCTTACTTGTACCTCTGTTATCCTTGTCAAGAAGTACTGGAGGATTATCGCTATGTGCATTCTTGCACTAACAATTAGTTTAGCACAAACAGTGTCCTCTATAGTGGTGATTAGTTCCTATTAAGGCGGTATCGGACAAGCACGGCGATAGGACTCTGCATAGTTAATACGTGACTCGTTTCGCATAATCAACGACAGCTACGGGAAGTTTTTAAAAAAGTAACAATGTTACATAGGGTACGAGTACTCACCTCTAAGTGCCTTATCACGGCGAGATTCAGATGTGCATGAGCGAGATTGGGATCAAGACGAATAGCGACTTCGTAACTCTGCAAAAGAAAGTGAAATTCTTATTTTGAATCTTGGCTCCTTTCCATAGCCGTTGTCGTGTAGAAAGCGGCGAACATTTCCAATATTAATCGCAAGCTTCAACATGTTCTGAAATATAAGTTAGAACCCATAACAGAGAAAGAAATTCTTGTTGTGCTCGTCGAAAGTTTCTCTTTACAAATTTTGCAACAGGCACAGTGATTGTTTTGCGTGCGTGGTTTATGCCTCCTATAACAAAGGCTCCTAAACACTTTAAACGGTAACAGAATTGGTGCTGCTTTGCGAAAACAAAATCGTTACAACTTTCATCCCCACGTATAGAAAAAAAAGACAATTGTTATAATCTTTTTATCCATTGCATGAATTCGTGAAAAGGTAATTTTTACCTCAAACCCTTGCAGATTAATATCGCAGAACATTGTTTACCATGATGCCCAAACATAAAAATGTTTATTTTGGAAGCTGCAGTGTTTTACGCTTATCATTTTTATTGTTTGGTTCCCACTATCTATCTATCTATCTATCTATCTATCTATCTGTCTGTCTGTCTGTCTGTCTGTCTGTCTGTCTGTCTGTCTGTCTGTCTGTCTGTCTGTCTGTCTGTCTGTCTGTCTGTCCGTCCGTCCGTCCGTCCGTCCGTCCGTCCGTCCGTCCGTCCGTCCGTCTATCTATCTATCTATCTATCTATCTATCTATCTATCTATCTATCTATCTATCTATCTATCTATCTATCTATCTATCTATCTATCTATCTATCTATCTATCTATCTATCTATCTATCTATCTATCTATCTATCTATCTATCTATCTCGACTCGACTCGACTCGACTCGACTCGCCTATAAAGGACGTAAATATAGCTTTTTGACTAGATATTTACCGCAAGAAAAGTAAACCTCGTACTGGTGCAGGCTTAATATGAACATGTATGTACTAGGAATACTCTATGATACTAACCACTCTGGCGCATGGAAGCCTGTCTTGAATACTTTCATAAATATTACGACACCAAGACTAACAGACCTGTGCTGAAGAGTTGAGGTCCCCTAAGTCCTTCAGTATGTCACCATGATCACTGTGTATTCTAGCACAGAGCAGGTCATCAACGTCGCAGAGCTCTAGAGCCTTCAGTACGTAGTCCAGTGCCTGCAATAACACAGAACAATAAAAAGCCGGCGATTAGTAATGCCCTTCTACTTCGGCTTAAGTTTAAGAACATTCAACATTGAGAGTTTGTTAAATTATGGTAGCGTAGTGAAGTAATGAAGTTTCAGAAGAAATGTATTAGAATATATTCGATAGTTTAGGCTGTTATCGCACTCCTTCTTTATTACTGAAAATAACTAATAACCTAAGAAAATAACCTAACAAATGATGTACCGCGAACCGTAAAATGTTTGCATGTGATCGCAGTCAATGCATCTGACCTCGAATTGAAAGGTGTTGCGCAAACTTTGCCGCACAGAGAAGAAGCTGAAGTCTATATAACAAAGGTTGGGAAGAATTTTGAACTTTTCGCAAAATAAATATTCCAAAAGCTTTTGTTGTCGGCTGCGCCAGTTGCTATAATAAAAACGTGAGTGCGCCTGCGAGATTTCTTTCACAAGTGACAGACACCACAAGGGTGAATTATTATAGCCTTAAATATTTCTTATTTGATTGTTAAAAGTGAAAAGAAAAACGCTTTGTAGTGATTGTTGAGATTATAAATTAAGCTGCTCTATAGAACTGTAAAAGAATGCAACGAAACAACCATTGCTATATGCCCATGACCATACCCAGAAAAATAAAAGAACGTAGCACATTTAGCCATATACACGCTACGAAGACACTCACTGTGGTGCAATAGTGCCTTGCTTGTTCTGCTTTAAAATAACAATTGTGTCAAGTAGTTCACGACTAGGTGAAAAGTACCTCGACTGTGCGGTTGATGTGGTTGTACAAAAGCGCAGCCGTGTGCAAGGCCGCTCTGTCAGTGCTGTTATTCTCGATGACGTCTACGAGAAGCTCTTCGGCCACTCGGAAGCTTCGGAGGCGAATGAGCAGCTGAGCCTGAAAATGAAGGTATAATAAAAACAAAGGGAATTCAGCTGTCTTTCCTGAATTCCTGATTCAGAACGTAAAAAGTTTAGAACGCCAAAATCATCCCTGACCTAACATAGTCGATGACACATTTTTCGACAATTTCTTAAGGAAAATTACGCCTACATAGTTAGTGTTATCCAGTACGTCCTTAGAAGCCCTCATTATGCGTCTCAAAATGCCCTCCTCTTGAATACGAAAATGCGTTTGCGTAGCCTTGAAGAATGGGAAAGTTTGTCGTTTCGTGAAGTCGGTGTTCCAACTGGAGTTTCCCTGCTATGCTCTATTGATGTACAAATATGTTATTCCGAAAGTACAAGACGAAAAACAAATTTCGCCCACAAGTACACAGAAGTGACCAGCATTCATCTGGTTTATCACACGCAATGCCTTTAGGTTTTAAAAACACATGACTTCACATTAAAATGGTACTTACAAACATAAACTCTCAAATACGTAAACTTGGCACCGTAGGCATTAACACCAAAAATCAAGAGCTACATTGGATGTCGGCTTATGATTCTGCAAGTTCGCGCAGCGTTTCCGACTGCCCTATGATTCCCGACTTTACAACAAAAATATTGATTCAGCAATTCCCTGACGCAATACGTAGCAATGTATGGCTTGAGTACACGCAAGCACTGCAACTTTTCAGTATTTATTGTTTAACTATTGATTGAAAACATCTAGATTTTATGTTTCAGTAGCCCATCTTATTTAGGCTAGATTTATGAAGTAAAAGTAACAAGATTTACTTCTGGACTGAACTTTTTCTCATTTCCAACGTTTCTTTTTTTCAAAAGTGAGCAGTAAGAAGCATGAAAGAAACTCCATCTTTCTAAATAAGCTAGTAATGACAATCAGGTACATTAAATTTTATTTATCAATGAAACTATCTGCTTCCTGCGGGCACTCACATGATGAACGTTGCTGTCGCGGTGTTCAGGAAAGAGCCGATTAATTTCTTCGAAGAGCTGCCTTGCTTCGTCCAGGCGACCAGCACTGACGTAAAAGACGGCGAGGTTGTCCATCACCTGAGGGTCTGGCTCAACTGCAAGGGCTCTGTTCACAAAAATAGACAAATAAATAAAAGGAATTGTCGAACAGAGAGGAAGACTTTGAGGTTGCACGCAGTGAGTTATTTCACGGAGGGGGATCTTTGTCGCGATAAGAAAAGCGACGCGCATGTCTTTTTGTAACTCTTTCTGATGGCTACTCAAAATTGTTCAAGTATAGTGTCACCATCCGATTTAATGCGCATCACCTTTGATTACATTACGAAGAAAGAAAGAAAAAGACTACTGGGAAGAAACATTGCTACACGAGTCTATAGCAGTTAGTGAATTATAACTTAAACGGTACTCACATGACGGACATTGCTACAAGCTCCGCGTGACGTCACATGACGAAGGAGGTCCTGCCGGAGCTCCTTCATTCATGCGGGCAGCGCTGATGCCAAAGGGAGGTCAGCCTTATACTGCCGTACGGGGGAAACCACCACTATTCGAGAGAAAATATATACACGAGTGGCCAACACCTCCAGTCAACACGCAGTTTTGACAGCTTTTTTTGTATGGTACCTGCATGCAGGCGCCTAATCTGTCAGTGGGTGCAGCTCGTCGATTTCAGAGTTCTGTGGCCTTCGAACGAGGCGTTGCGTGCTCGCTTCATGGCCCGGCCGGCCGGCCATCACGGCGTACACGGAGTGCCGAACGAAGACAATGGCGCCAAGTGTGGCTGACATGAAAACTAATCGTTAAGTCTAGTTTGTAGTGGCCGAGCGAAAAGTCAGACAGCGCTGACGTATCGCGTAAGTTCGTGCGTCTCGCAATAGCATGACGTGCGCGTGACGTGGTGAACGTATACTGAATAAAACCGTCTGATTTTCGACCTTTTAAAGAGCCAGTAGTTTGTGTCAGTACTTGTGCGTGGTCTTTGCTTCACGTGGCTAGGCTTCGAAACATTAGCTAAAGCCCTGAAATAAAGAAAAAAAAAGGAGGCGGTCACTGCATCTATTTGCTAATTCCGAAAACCCATCATTTGGTAGTTGCACTTTACGGCAAGGACTGATGTTATAATATGAGAAACTCAAAACTAAATGGAAAAGTTCCAAAACTAAATCTAAATTAAACCATCTACAACCGGTAATCCCACGTGCCAACGTAGCAGCGACCGCAATTAAGAATTTTGGTGGAATATCAGTTAGAGACCATAAGGGGGCCGTGACCTTCGTGTTGGCAGTCTGACAAGTGCCAAATCAGCAACATCGATTTGCTGGTCCTATTGCCCAATCACCTTGCTTTACAGGTTACAAGTGACATTAATACTAGGACACAATATTCTCACACCTATCTAACGACGTATGAAAAATAAGAACCGCCTGCCTTAATTTCCACTCGAATAAAAACACACAGATGTTCTTCACCCAACGCTTATTTCAAGCCTGTGGATTAAGGAAGGTCGAATGGTAATCGTGTAGAATACCTCTTGTAGAGACTCTCGGCCTGCATGTTGAGGTTCATGCTCCGAAGGCTTCTAGCTGCGTTAAAGAGGGCCACGGTGTGATTTTGCTGGAGGTCGAGAGCTTGCTGGTACTGTGTCATGGCTTCTGCCGCGCGACCTGTGCAGGAAAGACAATAAGGTCAGCCCAGCAAACGTAAGGGTAAATTCAATATTCCATCTAAGAGCCTAAATTAGTTTAGGTGATTTGTAGTCAAGCCAAGGCATGCCATGTGAGCCCTCTCCTGGAGCTTCAAATTTCGAACATTTTGAAAGTGTTATTTTTACATCATCAATTATCCCCGAGGGCACGCAAGCCCAGAAAGTAACGTCATAAACCTATGATACCCAACGTATCATTTTGGCTACAGAGAGTCTGACGCATCGAAATTCTGACTTATGTGCGTTCAAAACATAGATCGAATTTATTGATAGGACAGACAGAGAGGTCGACATGAACTAGTGCGCTATAGTTTGTTACTCAGCACTAGGAAAGAGGGAAGGGGAGTGAAAGTACTGGGATGGATGATGATTATAAGACACGTGGTGAGTGCTCTTGTACATTAGTCGGTGGCCCTAGCAGAACCACTTGTCTAGCTTGGTGTCCTGCAGAAACTTCAACAGTGCTTGAGTTGACCGCGTTGAAGTTACAGTGTCAGGCCATGGACCGAGAGTAGCTGCCTCCGACAGTAGTTGCATGCCATAGCTGGCTAGGGACATCCTCCGCTCCAACTTACAGGCTGCGCAATCACACAATATGTGTTACAGAGTTTCAGGCGCCTGACAGTGTTCACAATCAGGGCTGTTCGACTGGCCGATGAGGTGTGCGTAGCTGCGGGTGAAAGCAACGCCCAACCGAACGCCTGCTTCGCGTAGCCTTAGGGGGCAAACAGAATTTACCGTCTTGGTCGATGGTACGTAGCCGTGTGCGGATGTTGTGAGCGTGGGTTCTGTATGAATTTGTTTCTCGATCGTTAAGTTAGTGTCGCTTCGCAAGTAGGCAATCCGTACTCCACCAGAAAAGGGAATGCCGATCTTGCCTCACTTTCAGAGTTCATTTCCAATCCCAACACAATGACCATGTAACTCATTGCAATGTGATCAAGCTGATAGTATATATAGCCTCTCATATACACTGAAGTAGATTTCCAGCTGTGCACAGGGCAAAAAAGAATTAAAATTTTGATTTGCGGTTCTGCCACGCTTTGCTTAAATAACACTTCGCTATTTCTCTATTAGAACAACTGTTATGTCCGTGGCCGGAAACATGATAGACAAAATTTTTCTGCGTTTCCATGCTGCGTGGGACACCTTCGGCTTTACGGGTTGAATCTTGACGCACACAACACATGGCTGAATCAGGGACGACATGCCATTGTGAAACCTCAAGTCCTGAGTTTGAATGTCGAAGTCATTGAATGTCGAGGTGGGCACGGCAGCAGCGTCAGAATGCCGCCTAACAATCCGCTTCTATTTTGTATCCAGACGCTCCTGATTCTGCTGCTGCAACCAACGGCACCAACGGGAGCCCCATCGACCACAGATTAGCAGCAGATATGGCTTCTGGATATCGACGGCGCAACTCGTGAATTGACCATCAACTTACTGGCCTTAAAAATCATCGGTGGCGGCGCTGGAACTGCCTCAGCCCTCCCTCCGGAAGTCCTCACAGCGCCACCAGCGTCAGCACTTCTGCCTGGTATAAAGCTGGCCTGCAACGGGTCGCTTGGCAGTGGGCACGGCAGCAGCGTCAGAATGCCGCCTAACAATCCGCTTCTATTTTGTATCCAGGTGAGAAAAAATTTTGGAAAATGCTTCCGCAGTAATGATGTATTCCTTATTTTGCTGCCGTGCCCACGGCTCCTGTGCGACTTGGTTGGCAATTCCTGCGCTTCTATGCGGTTCTTACTGCTTCTGGGTGGCGATGTCGAGTCCAATCCGGGACCCACACTTGAAGAGCTGGCCGCTCAATTGAAGCTTATAGCGGGTGAAATAAAAAATGGCCGAGCAGAAACGAATGAAAAACTCAATGCGCTTGATAAAAAGCTAGAGAAAATTGCTAGCCTTGAGGCTAAAGTGACTGACTGTGTCAACAGAGTAGCTGAACTTGAATGTAGTGTTGAAATTATGGCCAAAAAACTAGATGCCCTCGAAAACAGAAGCCGTCGTTCTAATCTGATCGTATATGGTGTCGAGGAACGAGAAAACGAGTCGACTCAAGTACTTGAAACAACTGTAGTTAAGGAAATTTTCGAGGATGTACTTGGCGTAACGATATCGGGAGTCGAACGCATCCACCGTCTTGGTAGGCCAAAGCAGGGCGATGAGCAAAAATCCAGGCCTATCATAATGAAGCTTGTCGATTACCAAGATAACAAACATTATGAATTGCTGCTCAAAATTGAAAGGCTTCAAAATTTCCATCGGTGGGGATTTTTCCCAGCCTATCCGAGAAATTAGAAGGAAGCTGTGGGCTCACACGAAAGAAAATCGTGATCGACAGGAAAAAGTACGCCTTGTGTATGATAAGGTTAAAGGAGAGGGAAGGCTCTTTTCTTGGGACGAAAACAGCAATAAAATGATGGCGGTAACAAAAAACGCCAAGCAGAAGGCAATGAAAAAAGATCTACCAAGCGAGCCACGTATCACGAGAAGCCGAAGTCAGCAACAATAATCAACATAAATGCTCGCAGTCTCATTAATAAGGTAGATCAGCTAGAAGCAATACTCCTGGCACATACACCTGATATCGTCAGTAACACAGAAACATGGCTGCATTCCGGTATTTCCTATAAGGAAGTTGTACCCCCAGGATATGCGATAGTGCGCAAAGACAGGGAATCACGCGGTGGGGGTGTCGCGCTTCTTTGTAAGGAAAAAAATTAAATTATGGGGTTTTACGTGCCAAAACCACTTTCTGATTATGAGGCATGCCGTAGTGGAGGACTCCGGGAATTTCGACCACCTGGGGTTCTTTAACGTGCACCTAAATCTAAGTACACGGGTGTTTTCGCATTTCGCCCCCATCGAAATGCCTTTTTAAGGAAGGGATCCACTTTTCTACTATGCCCGACGTAAAAGATAGTGAAGCTCTGTGGTGCAACGTGCATCTTCAAGACACGATCGCTAAAGTGGGCGTGTTCTACAGACCCCCGAATGCAGAAAGCGTGTGCCTTGAATCTTTACTTGACTATATGCAATCGCACGTGCACGGGGGCTCGATTGTACTTGCTGGTGATTTTAACCTTCCCGAGATTGAGTGGTGTTCCCTTGTCCCTGAAACAAAAGCTCAAAGCATACTACTGGACATTATGCTTGGCTTTAACCTTGATCAGCTTGTTGGCGCCCCAACTCGTGTACAGGGAACGTCATCCTCCATCTTGGATCTTGTATTCGTGAGTAACAGTCTACCTTTAAATGAGTCGCGAGTAGACATACTTGATGGACTATCCGACCACAAAATGGTCTTATGCTCATTGCCACTCACTAGCCCACCTATACGTGGCCAATTAAAGCAAATACCCGCCTTTAACAAAGCCAATGATGACGCTATAATGACGTACCTGGCACACGAGTACCCTGAATTTCATGACTTTTGTACCGATGAACGTTATAGTATCGATGCGGTTTGGTTAAAATTCAAGTTTCATGTCATGCACTGTATGCGTAATTTCGTCCCAACTGTCTACAAATGAACTCGCAAAAGCAATCCGTGGATCACGCGTGAAATAATTCATACTAAACGTAAAATCAAGAGGTTACGAAAAATTAGCAAGGAACGGAATGTTGCAGGCTACCGTTCTCAAGTAAATTCCCTTACTAGATTACTTAAGGAACGAGTACGTAATGCTAAACAGAAATTCTGTGGCTCTACATTGCACGAGTTTATTAAGAACGCGCCTCACAAATTCTGGCAGTATATGAATGCAAAGCGGACTAATCCAACTTCACCAGATTCGCTGGATCAGGCTAGAGCTCATGAATTTAACGACTATTTTTGTTCTGTTTTCACAACTGATAATGGCACTGCGCAAATGAATCCTTCCTTTTACAATTGGGACAATCGATTGCTAGGCACGCCTACTTTATCGGAGGCAGGTATTCTTTCACTCCTATTAGGCATCAATGAAAAGAAAAGTAGCGGTCCAGACGCAATTCCCAACAGCTTTTTGAAACGGTACGCGGAGCCAGTCAGCAGATATCTTTATCTCATATATTCCAAATCTTTGAAAGACTGTTGCCTTCCGGGTGAATGGAAAATCGCAAAAATTACTCCCGTACTCAAATCGGGTAATGCAGCGTCTCCTTCTAATTACCGGCCTATTTCTATCACTTGCACTTGCAGCGAAATTCTAGAGCACATTGTATTAAAATATCTCATAAGTTTTATTGAGTCGAACAATATCCTCCACATGAATCAGCATGGCTTTAGATCTGGATTATCCACTGTTACACAGCTTGTCGAAACACTGCATGACCTGGCCCTCGGCATTAACGAGCGCACTCAAACTGACGTCATTTTTCTCGACTTCTCGAAGGCGTTTGACCGCGTTTCGCACACTAAACTACTCCTTAAACTTAATTAGATATTAGGTGATGGCCTAATTTACCAGTGGATTACTAATTACACAACTGGCCGCTACCAATTTGTAAAGTACGGCTCTCACTCCTCCGACCTTGCTCCAGTGTTATCAGGCGTTCCCCAGAGATCTGTATTAGCTCCAGTTTTGTTTTTAATATTCATAAATGACATAACTAACTATGCTGACGTGCAACTCAGGCTCTTTGCTGATGACTGCATGCTCTATAATGAAGTACGACACCGCGATGACCAGGTGAAATTAAATATTGCCTTGAATAACATAGCTCAATGGTGCATAGACTCGCAAATGACAATAAGCATTGATAAAACCGTATGTCCATTACAAATAAAGCGTCTAAGCTTGATTTTCCATATCACTTTAACGATGTGCCACTTCGTAGTGTAAACCAGTATAAATATCTAGGTATTATAATATCGTCTAATATCAGCTGGACAGAGCACGTGCGGCAAGTGTCAAATAAAGCATTAAATAAACTGTTCTTCATTAAATGGGCCTTGTCATATTCTACACATGAAACAAAGCTTCTTGCATACGTCACTTTTGTCCGCCCAGTCTTGGAATACGCCAGTATTGTCTGGTTCCCTCACACTGCGAACGATATCGCCATTTTGGAAAGGGTGCAGCGGAAAGCGGTGCGTTTTATCTTTAACAGATACGGACGCCTTGATTCACCTACTACTCTGTTACAGCGTGCTGGTCTAGCTACCCTTGAAAGTCGAGCAAAGCTTTTTCGGCTCAAATTTGTATACCAACTACTGCATAGATCATTCCGTATAAACCCCGACTCTTACTTTAAATTTCGTGATACCAGACCGACCAGAAGACGGCACGCATGGGAACTTGTAGAATATCCGTTTATTAATAATACGTTTCGTTATTCTTTCTTCCCACGCTCAATTCGTGAATGGAATGCACTGGATGTAGTCACAAAACAGCAGCCAACACTAGCAAAGTTTATGGATTTAATTGAGCATGCTGCATAAGCCTAATATGTTGTTAATATAAGTAACCAAATTGCTTTCGTCATGCAATCCATCCCGATTCAGTTTGTGCTAGGAAAGCACTTGCCTACACTTTTTTGTTCTGTGCATTCTGTATTTGAATGATGCCTTCTACCCTGCATTTTCTTTTTCCTGCTGGTTGATGTACATTGGTTTCGTTGTGTGTATCATTATGTATGAATGTACTACTGCTATTCTTGAATAGTCTCCAATCATTATGTACTCATTTATTGAATGTTTTAGTAGTGTTAATTGATGTGACTTGTTGCTCACACCTGTAAAAATCCCCATGGGGGATTGACAGTATTCTATAAATAAATAAAAATAAATAAAAACGACGCTGCATTCATACAATCGCGCTCACCGTGTGACTGAAGGAACGTTCCGTAGTTGTTGCGCGCATCCGCATTTTGGTCGTCACTCGTTAGCGCCATCTGGTGCAGCCTCTCGGCTTCAGCCAGGTCTCCCCTTTCGGCGGCCAGCGCTGCTAGGGACGAGTAGGCCTCGCAGAAATCGGGCTCCAGCTCTACCGCACGCTCCAGCAGAGTCCGGGCAACCTCCTTTTGGCCTTGCTTGCTGCGCGTGAAAATCGAAGGGGAATATTTGTGCACTGCAAACGAATGCTTACTCTGGCATAGATGTGCTTTCTAACTCAATTTAGGACGTCAATGCATGGCGGCAAGTAAATAGCACAGGCAAACGCATTAAAAAAAACGTGTCTTGGAATTGGTACTCGAACAGTACGACCCAATGTCTATGTCCTAACTCTATACAATATAAACACATGCATAAATACAAGAATTTTTTTTTATTTTCACAATTTCGCAACCCCTGTAGTAATATTTCCCTTCGGAGAATGTGAAAAGTTTGCATAAAAGAAGTAAATAATTAAATAAATAAATAAATAAATACCTGAATAGAATGAATCACCGCCATATATTCTTCTGCGTGATGCTCTATTTCGGCGTCTGTCCGAATAAGACTTATTTACACGCTTAACACCCAGTAAATTTGGCGCATTCGGGATACCTGGAAAATGGAAGGCTAGAGAACGAAAAGGTACTGCATTACACTGAGCATGCCTGGACAAGGCAAGCATTTCTACACTTAAAGGTACGTTTAAAACGGTTTTGAATATATTGTTCAGAAGGAATACGCCAGGGCTTTCTGAGAAACCATAGGCTACGACGTCATGTAGTCCAGTGTCAGCGTGCTTCGGTTGTAATGCAGCAAAATTAATTTCTAAGGAGCAGTTGGTGATCATGATTCGCAAGTTTTCTTCTTTTCTCTACGAACATTAAAAAAAAATGCGCTTGTGTCAATGACTATGCCCGTGAACTGAGTTGTTCAAAAAGATGTTGACTCAGCTGCGAGTCCACCATAGATCATCCGATGGCAAATGCATTAGTTTGTCTGTGGGGTCTATCACTAAAAAACTCTCAACCTTTAAAGATTCCTAGATATAGGTGAAAATTTGATCAATTGACAGTTGGTTTCCGTAAACCTACACCTGCGGACAAATTTCTAGAGTTAGCACCACTGGCACCAACGCACTTTTATTCGTCTGCGATGTCCCTACTCCTAAACCTGGCGCTCTCTACTACTTGGTTATCATAAACTTACTCCTTGAGTGCTTCACGCACAAAAAAGCAAAGTAATGCGTACCTGTAGATATTGGCGAGGTTAAAATGAGCCCCTGGATGATTTGGATTGACGCGCAAGGCGTACCGGAACTGATGTTCCGATTCTTCCGTCGACGTCAGCACAGTGCCCAAGTTATTGTGCGCGCTGGCATGCTCTGGCCACAACCTGAGCAAAGAGGCAGCAACAGTTCTAAACGTGAGGCAGGGTATTAAACTATTACAGGGAACCTTTTTGCAGCATACTTGTAGTAAGACCCCAGCTAGCCACATTTTCAGTCTTAGCAGTACGTTGCACAGCCGAAGCGGAATAAGTATTAATCATAAAACAGAAGCAGCGCATGAGGATAAGTACTTCACATTTGGTAGGTCGCGGTAAAAAAAAGAAACGTTATGCCTTACTTGATCGCCAGCCTGTAGTGCTTGACGGCCAGGTCAGAGCTGCCGATGTCCTTCTGCAGATTAGCGTAGTTGTAATGCATCTTTGCGTTACCTGGAAGGTCCCTGATGCCTGATCTGTAGGAAAGAGTATTCCCGTATTTTTAATCTAACGAAAGATTATTCTGGTCGAGAGCATTGAAACAAAGCGCCACTCTTGTTGATATTTTTTTTTTAGAAACTCGGAATTTGAAGGAATTCGAAGGAGCCCAAATAAAATGCTTGAACTCACTCGAACAGGGCTTCTCTAGAGGCCCACACGCCGTTCCTGCTCCAAGTACGGGCAGCAAAGAGCAGCACTAGAATGAAGCAGGAGCTGGCGGTGCACCACCTGATCGCTCGTGAGCACCGCGAGTGGAGGCGGCACAACCCTTCGGCCACGAGCAGTGTAACTCCGATGCTGCAATCGTGGGCGCCAGAAGGCAGAGAGAAAAGGAGTGGGTATCGTGGAACAGTGAACCTGCAAGCTCGAAATCATTCTAGCAACGAATGCAAAGCAACACTGCCGTCAAGTGTAGACGAAAGTTTGAAATGCAGAAGCCATGGTCCTCAAGGCCGGGGGGGGGGGGGGGGTGAGATAGAGAGAGAGGGCTTTACTTCCACACACCGAAATATCGTATATAGATGTAACTGTCGTAAGGGAAACGGCCACAGCGGACACGGCTATTTCTGAATTTAGAGCTGTGCAGACAGTTCTGTTTAAAACCACATATCGAAATAACACTGTGGTAAGGGAAATGCTCCGGCCAAACAATTATGTAGAAACCAGCCGAAAGCTCGGTCAGCTACGAGGAAGAACGTAATTACAGTTGTGTAGTTTCAAAATTAACTACTGCGCTTTTACTTGGCAGAACAACAGTTTCACTATGGGGAACGACGTATACTGGAGGAATCCAGATTCATGTTCTTTAACTCTGGTTATTTAGCACGAACCTAACACACGTTACGCGAGCGTTCTGGCATTCTGCCCCCATCTCAATGCGGCTGCCGCGGCCGCGACCGAACCCATGACCTCGTTCTCCGAGCGTGATGTCATGGCCACTTACTACCGCGGTGGGTCAGTGAAGTAACCTGTGATCGGGAAATAAAAGATACGTTCGCTAATAACACTTTAATAACGCGACAATATTTCTCGTTTTCAGCTGCGGCGCTCGGAAAGAAACCGCAGTGCGCTCGCAATTCAGTGGCAGCGTATGGATTGCGCCGCAGCTCATCGCAGTCTGATTCTACAATGTGGGCAGACAGTCACGTGGTCCGTCTTCGTATGGTTTTAAGCCTTTAATTCCTAAAAGACAGTTCGAAATGAAAAGAAATTGGAACAGTTTGTTCACCATGATTTCTGACCATGGCGAGTACCTTTGTACGCAGCAAAACATTGAAATGTTATTGTAGATGTAACTTTGTCACGTGGCAAAACCGCGATCTTTTCACGAGGCACGCTCTTACGGGAGACTCCGGATTTATTTTGATCACGTGGGCGTCCTTAACGTGCGCATGAATCACGCTACACGAACATTTTCGCATTGCGCCTACACCGAGAGAGAGAGAGAGAAAAGCAAAGGAAAAGCAGGGATGTTAACCAAAGATTATCTCCGGGTGGCTACTCTGTACTGGGGGAGAGGCAAGCGATGCGATAGGTGAGAGAAAAGGAGAAAAAAAATATAAAAAAATAAAGAAATAAAGAAACCTACACAGACACGCGCGATACAAGATGCGACCGCCACGGCCAGGATAGAACAAGCGATCACGTGCATAACAGCGCAACGCCGCAGCCAGCGAGCTACAGCAGTGGATTGATACAGTAGTTATATTCTCACAATTGAATTCACGACTGAAAACTTCTCAGGATATTTAAAACGCTGGTAATGTCTGTGTGCTAATTTTGCCATGCCCGAATCAGAATAGGGAGGTTTCGAAACAGCGTGTCCTTAAATACGTCAGGCATTACATGGTTGAAAATCGTGTAGATTTAAAGTGAAGTCATTTTCTCTAAATGACGTGACTAGAAAACTCGCTGGCGTGTCTGCGTCGTTAGCATCGTAGCCATCAACTATATGTTACGCCATTTGCGCGCCTCAATGTAAGAATTATGGATTGTTCAGAGTAAGCAAATCCCGTATACACTGAACAGCCCGTTTTAGCTCTAGGGCAATGCAAAAAAAAAAAAAATCATGTTCGCTTTCTCTAACAAAGGTACCATATACCCTTTTTCTCAATGGATAATGGATTCCTAGCAACGCCGCGTTGTGTGTGGCAATTATTATTACAATCATCAATATTGGCACGAAGTCAGCTCGAGAGAGCGTAAGTAGGTTTTGTTGTTTTTTGCCTCCTTGATGATGTTATTTGCTCTGCTGAGCGAGGAGTATCGTTGTAGAGCCAGATGATTGCGTTAGAATCGAGGAGGCAGCCTCTATGACGATAACTTTCTTTTTTTAACTTTTCCTGTGTCCAGACACCTTAACTAACCAAACGACCAACCAACCAACCAACCAACCAACCAACCAACCAACCAACCAACCAACCAACCAACCAACCAACCAACCAACCAACCAACCAACCAACCAACCAACCAACCAACCAACCGAATATTGCATTATAAATGTACGAATGAAAAAATAAAACGAGA
This sequence comes from Dermacentor andersoni, assembly GCF_023375885.2. Classification (NCBI taxonomy): domain Eukaryota; kingdom Metazoa; phylum Arthropoda; class Arachnida; order Ixodida; family Ixodidae; genus Dermacentor; species Dermacentor andersoni. The sequence goes on from NC_092820.1 coordinate 43,608,355, forward strand.
CGACACGTGAAACGCATTAGGACAAGCAACAAATTGTTGCGAAAGTAGAACAACTCGACGATAAAAGACGCCCTTGCATTGTTCGTGAATAAATGGCAACAGTTAATGAATGAGCGAAGCCGTGGGTGATTTTTCATGCCAAGTAACACGAAGAAACACAGGCGGAGAACACATTACACAACGGCGGAGAAGTAAGCGCTTACACCGTTGTGTGCTACAAGATAACGCTTTCACGCAGAAACAACGCGCATGGTGAAGGAAATAACAGAAATACTTTTCGAGCAAAACAACAGGCCCGTTAATAACGAAGCCTGGCGGGCCATGGTTCGAGACAGGAAACGACCAGCCACGTGGAGAACAATGCACAGTCGAAACTTCCGATGGGAGGAAAAAAAAAATAAGGTATGATGGGCCATTGAATCCGCAAGCCGGATAACTTATTGCCGAGAGTACGCAACACATTGAGAAACGGTGGCACCGGTGGTTTGAAAAAAAATGAAAACGACGGTACCGAATGACCACTGCGGCAATTTACTGCAGCAGCGTTGAAATTATGTGAGGATGCGCCCCGCGTCGAAGCGAATTTATTTTTCGCACCTCATAGGGGAAACGTAACAAGCGCAAGAAATAATGGCTCGCGAAATGGCCATTCGCGTTCGCGTTGTCATAGAAAGAGGTGCTTTATAAAGCCATTTGTTACCTTTCCATATACAATACATGGCGGCGATTCACGCCGTAGACAGGCGTAGCAAACATACAGAAAGACAAAGTATACGTCGGTATGCAGAGCATGCCTGTCCGAATGCGTAAATACGGACTCCAGTAGAATAACGTTGGGCGCCTTGCGCACTATGACAAGCACCAGCACTTTACGGGATGCTATATACTCTGCGTGTCCACTGAAGGCATCTAGTTTTAACGTAGACTAACGCTATTGTAAAGGAAGCGCTAGAACTCAGCATAACGTGTTCTTGGGCAAGTTGGTTGACACTTGGTGAAGCCACACCGTTGGAAAAAAATTTTAGTAAACAGATAGTAAGGGGCGCAGTAACTAATTTTACCCTCTTTTACTACCGTTCCCTTAGCTCTTACTATATTTTATTGACGACTTACTACAAGGTACTAACTTCGTGTTACGCGTTGTTTATTATGCTGTGTAGTGGCAGTGATTATAATGCGATTTTTAGATGAACTGTAGTTGGTATTGTTATGTTAGATGAATAGCTGTGTGCTTCGTTGTGGCGCAGACTGTACGGTACACAAATATAGGTCAATAAATTTGTTTTTTTTTTATACCACAATACATGAGCACTCATTGGTATATAGCTTGTTCTCCCCTTGGTTATAGCTATACGGGATGTTTCTGCGAAGAGCTTTACTAGTATTTAAAAATAGTCGTTTTGAAATAACAGGACGGTTCCTTCAGGGACATTCCCTGAGCTGTAGCAACCGTACGTTATTGGGTGAAGCGAGGTAATTAGTTGCTAATAACCAAAACTACACTTCATAAATTTTAAACTTTAGATTTCACCGTGATAGGCCGATTCAGGCGACCTGTCCGTACAAGCCGCATCATATTCTAGATATCGAAAAATCGGGTTACCCGCGGAACTGACGCAAAACAAAATTCGGCTATCAAAGCGTGCAAGCCGAAACCGGGAGGCTGCAGTGCGGGCCTATACCAGCAGCCCTAGAAATGACGTTCTGCTGACGTCATCAGAGCGTTGGGCAGCCAGCACGCTGAGCCAACACCACCTAGATAGCACAAGGCCTTTTCACTCCGATCCATGACGTCATGTTACCTAGCCCGGCTGCCATAGAATACAATGGGGATGATCCCGAGTAGGCAACAGTGATTTTGACGTCACCGCTTTCGTCACCCCAGCCTTGTCAATGGGAATTTAGGGCCTTGTTTGTGACGTCGTGGATCGGAGTAAACAGGCCTTGCGCTATCTAGGTGGCATTGGCTGAGCCGGCGAGGAGCAAAGACGCGCAACGTGTTAGTGGCTTGCCGCTCAGTGTGTGTGGTCAAAATAGTTGTAGTATATTGAAAAAATGATAGTAGGTGGGATCAAAATGAAAAGTAAAATTTAGTACAGCATTCCAGTATATGCTACACGAGAATGTAGGGGCGTTACGCTGCTAAGCACGAGGTCGCGGGATTAAGTCCCGGCCGTGGAGGCCCCATTTCGGTTGGGGTGAAATGCGAAAACGCCCGTGGAGCATACAATGGGTGCATGTTAAATAGCGCCAGGCTGTCGAAGGTAATCCGAAGTCCGCCACTACGACGTGCGTAATAACCAGATCGTGGTTTTGACATTTAATTAAAATCCCAGAAGTTATTTAGTTATTTAGAATGTGGAGACATCTAGCATGACGCACCTGAAAATTGCAATTCAGCATAACGTTAGTGTTCATAGAATTTTTGTTTATACATCTGTATCTGGGTACTTCGACTGTTCTTGCTGTGCACGACCGTGGTAATTGTCCTTTCAGGGAATGTGCGTATAATAGACATTTCGAATACGAATCTAATAGTTCTTTGTATTCGACTGGCATTCGATTGGATAACTTACTGTACTAACAAGTCGAATATTTGTTTCGTGCGAATAGTGCAAGGAACGACAAGACTTGTTCCTGTCTGCAGTGAGATGGACAGATGGAAGTGAAGACTCTACCAAATGATGAGGCTGCAAACAAAACCGCCGTTTTAACCCAGTGAACCAGTTCTGGCGCGAACGTCTGGAAGGCGTGGGTTCTGCAGTATACCTTCCCTAGTGGTTAAATAAGCATGCTTCGCCTTGGTAGCCCACGAATTTATTTGCTCAGTTAAGGCAAATCAAGTGAGCACTTGGCAAACTCACATCACAATTATTTTCAAGTATTGGGAAGTTTCGCCCGAAGCGCGATACGTTGAAAGCGATATATGGCTTGTTATTACGCTGGCGCTCCTCACAGAGCATTTTAGGGATACCTGGTGCCGACAGGTTGGCGCAACACAAGCACGCGCGAGAACTGCTGTGTCGCAACAGAAACACTGCCCCGGCAGCTATCAGGTGTCTCACAACGCTGGCCTGACGACGAGCGCCACCAAAGCAAGCGTTACGGGCGTCACACCTCAATGGCGTACGAGATTAAACTAAAGGAACACTCTCAGCGTTGACAGCGTCAAGCGTGCTGGCCATTACCGCTCCAACCATTGCGTGCACTGAGGTGTGATATTCGCGTCGCTGCTCATGAGCAACGCTGAGTGCTTGTGCACGATGCTGCTGCCAGCAGAGGGAGCCAAAACTGTACACTGGTTCAAAGTCAATGGAGCGGGCCACTAGGATCGGGCCACACGTGGAGCGGGCCACACGTGGCTTCTTCGTGTTAGCAGCAACGCGCACTGCGCGTCTCGGGCGTCTGTGGAGAACTCTGTATCTTTCCACGCGCGTGCCGTGCTCACGGGTGGTCACAATATCAACACGACGGCGGAAAATACGGCGACGGTGCACAAGCGCCTTAAAGCTCCGTAAAGTTGTTATCGCAGTTAACTACATTACAATATTGCTCGCTTGACGTGTTGTTGTTCACGAGGAAGCTATCACGGTATAATGCGTGCTGAACTATGACACGCAGTATTCCGCGCTCCTCGTCAACTGTAAGCGCCACGCCGCAGATAGTTAATCGCTTGCCCCGTGCTGCAGGACCAGGGTTCGATTTCTCGCAAGGGACGAAAATTTTTTTAATAGCTTCTCTACGCGGTCAGTGTATCGAGGCTAGAGAAATAGCCAGACAGATCAAAGTGGGTCGCAGTAGGCAAAGAATGTTATCACAGGCAAGGTGCCTGTGGTGCTGCAGTAATGCATGTAGCTATTTCAACAAATGCTACACTCTACTACATGCGTCTTGTGACGCACTGTTACGTAGTGCCATAACTGCAATTTTCATGGTACTAGATGCTCTAAATTGAATACGCCTCTCATTTACAAGCTTTTCAAAAGAGCAAGCCTCAAGTTCCTAACGGCATTAGCTGTACCAAATAAAGCAATTGAGCCCCTCGTTGTCAGACGGGCTCCCCGCACGCAGTATCATTCACCTCCTTTAGGAATTAGAAGTGTTACACACCCGGTTCGATATACGAAGGTAGCTTCGCACGATTGCAGACATTCAATCTGATTCGGAAGTTTCGCTACGAGAACGCCCTCTTCTCATCTGCAAACGCCGACACACGCGCCACCCCTCTGCTTTGCCCTGCCTTCATTCATGCTTGTTCATATCGAAGAGCTCCATACCTGGGAATGTAGAGAACTCTTTCGGCGACAACGAAGCCGACTGTCACAAAGAGGTTGGACGCCGGAAGGAAGGGTAGCACAGTAAGAAGCAGTGCCACTAGTAGTCCCGAAGAAGGCTCTTGCAGTTGCTCTGGAGTTCTGTAGTAGCAGCACTGCTGTCTTGATCCACCAGCAGTCTTCATGAAAAGTATAAGGTGATACCCAGTCATTGACAGCGGCTCTCCCAATTTCCGTTCTATTGCTGACATCAAGATACCCAAAATGTACCCGACTGCTGCTAATTGCACATTCAGATACGCACACAAAGCATGTTCACGCGCTTACTCTCACACACCCACACAGAAATGCGCACGCACGCACGCACACACAGACAGACAGACAGACACACACACACGCACGCACGCACACATGCACACACACACATACACACAGACAGACAGACAGACAGACACACACACACACAGACGCACGCACGCACACATGCACACACACACACACACACACACCACGCACACACGCACGCACGCACACACATCAGGTGCAGAGGTAGTGAACCACATTCCATTTAAGCTACTAAATCGTAAGCGAGATAAGATGTCGTAAATTTCCTTCTTTAGCACATTTTCAAATTGACTTTCTACTTTAGTTTCTGCTATAACATATTACAGTTAACTTTTCTCTCGAAAAACCCACCGGTAGTTCGATTAATCTGAAATTTGAAGCTTAAGTCACGGTATTTTCTACTTTGCTCACTATATCACGGCCACAAAATTATGGTTTTTGAGCATCAGAATATGGAGCAATGTTTCGGCGCCGCGTGACCTGAGAGGCAGTATGACAGACACACAGAAAGTGTCATCTCACCACCTAAAGGAGATGGAGATGCGACGATCAGTTATTTTCTAAATCATGCAGGAAGGAAGCCATGAAGCGTAATTATAACTCACGCTGCCTTTGTGTTGCGATAAAATTAAGGCCCGCCATGCGAGAACTGGTAGCAAAAGAAGTATCGCCAGTGTTGCCAGATTCCTTGGATCAAACGGTGACGTCACGAGAGGTATGCTGCCCATCTGCCAATCGTAAGACAGGTTACGTGGATACAAGATGAGCCAGGCGTTGAAGGCGCACAGGTAGCTATAAGTCAGCAGCCTGTCATTAAGAGAAAAAGAGAGAGAAAATATTAATAATACGAAATGTAGAGGTCATTAAGAGAAAATTAACAGTGGCAGTCAGTGGGCTCTCTAGCTGTCCTTTTACACGATGAAAATGACGGCACAGATTTTCGCGCAGCTTTCTTGTGGTTCTGCAGTGGTGCTTGAGCGTTCAGCTATCTCTTACCAGGGCATTTAAAACATGTTTATTCTCATTCAACGCTTCATAAATGACCTTTAACACTTGTTCAGATGGTATTTACATCGCCCAACATATCGAAAACAGCGTAGTTTTTATTGTGTATTTTGGTTTAACTAATTTTGTTCTATATATTGAGTGCAGGAATACTTGCTGCGCCATAAGTTTACTCGTGAATCACAGCTTTTATAAGATTCAGTATTTCCTATAGCTAGGACGTTCAAAGTTCTGCACAAGAATTTTGCTTCTTTGCGTCATTTATTATAATCTCATTATTCCGGTTTCTGTGCGACACTTCTTGTAGTGATTGTATTTGTTGTGATAGCCGCGGCTCAATAGACCGAACTTAATATTGATATAACGAGAAACGATTTCATCGGTTTCAGTTTCAGAACTTAAGCTGAATGGTAGCACATCTTATAGTTTTGTTCCATATTTTAAAGCCACAAAGCGACTATTTTGCAACTGCAAATAAAAACTGACATAAATATTTCTAGGGCATCATAGCACGAAACATGCGAGCTATAACCTGCCTGTCATACGCAAGCAGGATGAGTTTTCTATCGCGAAAGCGCTGGCATGCGGGAGTTACTATTTGATTAATGGAAGAACGAGAAAGGAGGCTCAAATTTTTCTTTAGGAGAAAAGTTTACAGCCCAATCATTTGAATAGAACATAATTTCAAAGACATAGTCATATTGTTGGATCTGCAGGACAATACCAATTGCTGTCCCCCAGAAATTTGGATCTTGCCGTTGGGTGCGGGAGTTCGCCGAAATTGAGGAGGACGTCGGGATGAAAACTGGAGGTTTATTTACATTATTTACAGTAAGAGTACAAAGAAATTAACGTTCATAAAGTCATTACGGGCCGGCAGCAACTCGGACGCTGCGGCCCGTAGCAAGAAGCTCGAAAGAGATGAATGAAGGAATGCTTTCTTGCTGCTCCCGGACTCTGGCTTTTAACCCCTTCGGTGTCTCGAAGTCACGTCACGTTCGGCCAATCGGCGAGCCCGCTCTGGTGGCGTCATTTCCGGCCAATCAGCGAGCCTGCTCAGGTGTCGTCATTTTCGGCCAATGGTAGGTGCCCCTGCGATTGTGTCACACCCGGCGCAGAGGGTAGCTCCTTGGGCTCCAATTGTCCGAGGGCTTACTTCTCTCTGCGGTATTGCCTTCCTGGCTTGCAAGCGCCGTCACAATAGTCGGATGGGGGGGGGGGGGGCGAGCATCTTTGCTCGGGGCCCAACATTACCTGGAACCGTGCCAGGCTCCCGCTACACTTTCGGGAAGAGTCAAGCAGTGAATAGCTCCACCTGCGGCGCACGCAGTGGGGGACGCCCACTCGTTTGCACGTGCCGCGCCTCGGGAACGGGGTAGATGTGCTTCTGCGCTCCTTAATTAGCTGTGGCGCGATTCGATGTGGTCTCGTGAACTCGAAGTAGGCTCAGGAAAAGGTCCCGTATCTAACAATATTCTCTCTCTTTATTTTTTACAGAAGATTTATCGCAAACACCGTACTTTTTACACTACCAATGAGCACAGTGATTCACATCGCGTTCACTGTCCTGGTATTAGAGGTGGAGAAGCTTGCACATACTGTAGGAAAACAAAAATGCTTTCGGAGCCATTATAATTGATTGATTGATTGATCGATTGATTGATTGATTGATTGATTGATCGGTTATGCGTAATTAATGTTTATTATTTATTATACACAATTATTACAACATTTACTAAACATAATCAATCGATTATGTCTAATAAATGTTGCAGAAATTATCGGTTTCCCTTTATGCGAAACATAAGCGTACATTTGTGTCTTTATTTCACACTCTTTCAATGATTCAGTACGTTAAATTAGTAATTACTTAACAACGCGCCATCGCAGCCTCAAGATCCATCCCTCCTGACATGTAAGCCGTTCGAAAGGGTCAATAAATTTCCTACTCAAGTGGTTCAAGGTCAAATAATTTAACAATACTAGTAGATTAGCTTAGTCACTGTGTTCACCTGGTAAGGCGCATTGGCGAGAAGGACGCAGGGTTGTCCATCGCGGTGAATTCGGGGAAGCTTCCCTGTAGAATCCATAGCCGAAAGCACAAGAGTAAAGCCGTCTGCAGAGAAAAAGAAAATAACGGGAATGTAACAAGGTGCTGCGTATTTGCACGCAGGTATTGTTCCTTTCTCCAGCATACTTAAATTAGGTGCACGTTAACAAACCCCAGGTGGTCCAAATGATTCCGCAGTCCTCCACTACGGCATGCCTCATACATTAACAGATCGTAGTTTTGGCTCGTAAAACTCCATACCTTTTTTTGGTAAGTTCTTTGGAAACGATCGCTTTGACATATGTTAGCTTATACAAGGAAGGAAGTTGTGTTCTGATACAACAAAATAAAATCGTACGTGTTTCTCACATAAAAAAATGCCTTTAAAAAAAAACTCGTCTTGGTCGGGAATTGAACGCAAGAACAGCGTCAATCCGAGTCGTTCGCTTCATCATCTCAGCTAAGCTGAAGTCTAACAGACCACAAGGCGAAGCCGAATTGGTTTGTCCAGTTGCTAGAGCAACGACGCCGACGGAAAGGAGTTGGTACCCCCACACAAAAACGAATATTTCTTGAAATGTGAAACTGGTGTGGCATTATTTTGTAACTTCTCACTGCTGTCCGGTGGGTGAAAAGCTTTTCCCTTTCATGAAAACTTTCGCTACCCTGTGGGCTTCCGCACAACTAATTTGCCTTTATCACCTCATCGCCATTTGGGGACGTAGGTTTCAGAAAGGTGGTAACATTATCACCAGTTTGATGACAAGGCAGACCTGTCAATCGCAATGCATAAGCCGCTAGCAGTGCTGCTCTTTGTCGAATCACAGCGAGCGTTGTCGACTCTACGTAAGCGCACGCTATAGCACATGTATAGGTGCTGGAAAAAAATTGAAGTAGAAGAGCCCTTCGCGGAAGCTCAGTAGATATAACGTTCTGTTGCTGAACACGAGGTCGGTGGTTCAATACCTGAACGCGGGAGCAGCATTTCGAGAGGAGGAATAAAAAAATTGACTCGCGATCCCGTCCCTGCGAAAGTGGATGCGTAGCGAAGCTGTTGCAAAACCACCACTACAAGTGCTGAGGGTATTGATGCTTCGAATGCTTGTTTTGAGCTTGTTCCTTATTGAAACGCATGCTGCTCTGTGTGTGGTTTATGGGTGATTTCAGTGTATGTATGCTATAGGCTTCGCTGTAAAAACGTTAATGTACTTAAATTGAGGCGCACGCCAAAGAAGCGCAGGTGGTACGAATTATTCCAGAGCCCGTACGCGTTCGCTGACAAACCTCCCGCGCAACTCAGTTGCGTGAGGCTACATATATGCCCTTCGCCTCGTGGCCCTTTGTACTTGATTTGAAAATTATAACAGCGCAAACACATGGAACCACAAAGGAACAAGGACGAGACACAAGCGCCAAACACAAGAGACAAGCGATCGGGGAAAATTGATCCTTAGACTAATCAACCATCGACCACGAATATAGAAAAAATGTTCAAAGGAAGCTATTCAATTCAAAACTAGTTTTTGATACTAGAAGCCATAAATACGCCTGACATCTACAAAAAAAAAGAAGGCCATAGTTTTGCCTGAAAGGCGAAGCCTTGACAGCGATAGCAAAGATTTATGCAATTACGCGAAGCAAGGTTTGTGCTTTCACCTCCTCTGTAGTAAACACACGCATCAAAATTAAACTATCTTGGTACAACGCACGTGTCGGCAACCAGGAGTAGACCTCAACGGACGACCGCGAGCACTGACTGTCACAACGCTCGCGTGATGAAGAGCGACGGCAGCTACGAGCGAAGGTATCGTGACCGATGGAATATTGCGCTTGAACTTTCTACTGAACGTCACGGTGACTGCGACGACGCAAGTTCGCCTGCTTGTCTATATAATTACTATCGCAAAAAAAATATGTAGGAGTCAGGGAGAAAGCAGTTCATTTACCAAATGCTTGTCACGAATGGTGCTACACATGGCTGGCTCGAGTTTAAAAGCGCCCTTATTCATGGATATGCCGAAGTCGTCAGCATTGTTGCGTGTTCTCCATCTTGAATGATATGTGACATGTGCCTAACACAGCCCCTTATTCTACGGGCAACATGACGCACTAAATGCATTCCGCGTGCAATATCTCGCGGGAAAATAAGAACTCATGCCAAAGTTTTTCGTTTACGAGCGTGTGAACTGTCAAGAAGCTCGTTATGTTGAGATGTTTCCTTGGACATCTCGTTCCAACAGCGCGTATTTTATTATGCAGCTCGTGTAAGAAGCGCTACGGTGCGGTATAACCCTTTCGGCCTCTCAATCGAGAATAACAGCCATCACCTGGATTGGCGGTCGCGCGTAATAGAGAGTCGTGCATTTTTTTTCCCTGAACGACAAGTGCAGGTCCCGTTCCCAAACAGAAGGCGCTGGCGACAGCAGAAAGCGGAACCATTCCGAGTGATTGTCGGAGATGGGACGACTCCACTCCAAGTATTACCACACAGCCGCGAGTGCGGAAATGATTATGCTTCAGCCTCGCATACGCATGCATTAGCAAGCAAGCAAGTAAACGTGCGCGCCAGCGAACGATACCCAACAAAAGAAACACGACGAGAACAATGGTTACGGCTGTGCTTTGTGCCACTACCTCTCGAGAGCACGCATACGATTGATGTGAAACGAGGCACTAATTTGCACCTGGTACTGTGCTCCGCCGGCTATCGATCGGCATTCATTGCTTGTGAAAGTGAGTGTAGGCCTCCCTCGTGAAACGAAATCTGCGTTCTGTCACAGACATTTTTTCTGCTATACACATCGCCGGTAGTCAGGTTTCACTGCAAGCAGACGACACGGTGCAGAGAGCTGTGGAAACGCGACGAGCATTTACATATTACAATAAAACGGCTCTTTTATTATTTTGTCGCTGCATCCGCATGCATTCCGAGGGCAAAGCAATGTTAGAAAGATGCCCTGGCAACGGATGGTTAGCCGAGTAGGCGATTGCGTTTATACCTTATTACCTTCCTCATACTGGCTTTACGGACAGGGATAGCATGCAAAATAAAAATTTTCCAATGCGGAGTGCAAGAGCATGCATAACTACCACCGAAAACAAGAAGGCGCACGTTAAATATTGTCGCACATTTCTTTGAGTTGCAGACGACACACTGACATCAACTGCTAGGCGACTCAGCGCGCCATCATAGGCGCAAAGGTCTTGCATCTGGAGACCTCGACAAGACCTTACCATCAATGACAGGCTCAGGGAATGCACCGCTTCCTTGTACATATTTTTTTTAACCCAAACTTAACTTGGTGCGCTAATATGCAACCTGGGGTTCTTTCTTTACAATACTTTCCGTCGTTATCGCTCAACGTTAAAGTTATTAGAGATTGCTTTTTTTTTCCTTTTACGTTATGCAGCGTTCTCACGGGTTTCGGAATAACTACGCTTTCTCTTCCTTTTTTTTTCTTTTTTTTTCCATTGCCTAATAATCCGGCACCCACGCTGAAGCCCATTCAAAATATGAAAACCACGCAGGCGTCTCGTATGCAGACGCCGCCATTGCGGCAATAAGAAACACCGCATTCACCGCCAGCGTAGTCGACAATCAGGGCAGACGAGATCAATGCGTCGTCAGTTTCCGGGGCGAGCGCTTTTGAAACGAGTGCGACTAGCGATGGCGTGAGCCATCCCGACCATGTCGCACGGCCGCCCGAGCCCACTAACGCCAGCATCTGCAAGAGGGGCGCGAGGAAGGGTTCCATAACGGGCCGATACCCTCTCGTTAGCCTACAAACACACACACACAATCCGTACAACACTATACCGCTTGTCACGAATAACACAACCACCGCCGTACAATGCCCCTAACGAATGAGATAGCCGCAGTACGGCGGAAACTACAAAATAAGACATATCCCTCACTTGCGTCTTTACCACGCTATATACACACTCTGGGCTGTATTGTTATAAATGCTCGCATGCGGGTTTGTGCGCAAATTAATGCGCAACGCTCTACCACTTGGAACGGGCATGCACACCCATGAGCAAAAGTATACGGAGCAGCTATTGCGCTGTAAAACTCTCTTTCTGCTCTGTCAGTCGATGGAACTTGAAATTAAAGACTGCAGTATAATCTTGGCATTACAAATGTTCTAGTGCACTTATCAGTTTTCGTTTATGCGCGTTAATTACAGAGAATTTTTTTTTCGGTGACCCTGTGGTTTGTATACTTTTGCTCAAGGGTGTACAAGCGCACCTGAGCTCATATCCATAACACATCCCACCAGACAGCAACGCGAGGCGTCGCTGTCCTGCTCGCGCTGGATGGATCAGCTCGAACTGGTGGACTGAGCGCGGAGGCGCAGCTAAGGCCGCTGGACTCCTGGACTGAGGGGACCACCCACTGCAGAGCGGAACTCACGCCCCCTTTACCCGCGTGCTCTTCTGCATAAAGTTCATTCTCTCTCTCTCTCTGGCTTCCAAGATAAGCGACGTATTGACTATACCATGCAGACGCTCCCAACTTTGCGTGTTATATTGAAGAAATTACACTGAAGTCGGGTATGCTTGTGAGCATCCGGCTACTCCTTTTCTTTCTTTTTCACATGTACGAAATATGTGTGGTATTTTTAGTGACGGAAATGTTCCGAACAGCTGATAATTTCATACAGTATAACGTCAAGAAGCGAAAAGAGCAAGTTCACCTCAAAACTAACGGACATCTTTTATCCCACCCGAAAAAGCATTCTCGAAATTTTATCTTTTATTGGAGCTAGTAGTTTCCCATTCCTAAGTTGGGTGTTTCGGACTTTTCTTCCAAATGTTCAATCGCTCGGCTGAATACGCCGACAAGTATTTTCTGGTCTGCCCAATCATTGACTGCGCTTACCAGTGCTCGTGACAAAGCAGTTTACAGTTCCACGCATCCATGCGTGTTGTGGTGCATTTGTATGAAAAATGTCCCCTCCCCCAAGATATGTTCAACAGAAGCATGTGCACTGAATTGGAATCGGGTGTGTATAAAAAGTTTAATGAATTAACAGGCTCATCGTCGTGTACGGGGCGATTACGACAAATGACAAGGCATGCTAAAGGAACCCATTATGAATACACTTACTGCGACAAGTGCACACATACCCAGCCCATACGGGGTTCACTGCGGTTCAGGGCGTGCCACATGATAACGAAATGTTGGGTTTTCGCATGTAAATAGCGCGAATTCAACATGGTGCATGCGGTAGGCAGGTGGGGACGAGGGAGGAGGACGGAGAGGTGAGGGGGATATGACAATGCTGTCAACCGGAGGAAAATTTTCTTAGGTCTTAAGATTGAAGTGAAATGCGTTTTATTTTACGGAAAATTCGTGCTATTACCTGGAGGAAGAAACCTCAGAAATGTGAAAGAACACCCCTTTTGCGCCTTGGTGGCCTTTACGTGGAACTGCTGACGTGACCACGTGTTTTTTTCTGTAATTTACCGCAGCTTACATTCACATTAGTAGGCAAAGTATCAGTTATGATCGTCCCGCACTGCACCGAACGGATCTCGCCAAGCAAACCGCAGGTTGTAGACGTCCTGGGCCATTTACCCGGGCAACGCTACTGCCCTGTTGCCGTTTCTATTTCTAGCTGTGCTGCCGATTTATGTTTCCTTTGAATAAAACTATTTTCCTGTAACAGGCACTTCAAACGCGTGCTGCAACACAAGCAAATCTCGGTACGAGCACGCGCTTGTTGCTAGCAGGCTGGTCATGGTGCTTCGCAAGCCAACTGCACGCAAATTTACCGAGAACCATCCATAGGCCCAGCAACCTTGCACAGTGTCCCACTGTGTCCTGTGGTCACGTGTTCAATGGGGGGCGGGGGGGCGTTTGCATGAAGGAATGGCGTACTTCGCTTCAAATGACGTGTAAACGCTATGCGTGATGGCACCGCATTGGCACACAGCATGCACTAAAAATTTATGTAAGAATTTATGTGAAAATTTAGTGCATTTTGCATTCGTGTCCCTAAGTGGCACACTATTTTGACACTGTTACTTTCTGTAAGGTTGGTCTGGCGCCAATCTTTCTTATAATTCGAACATTGTAACGTGATGGTCTTTTGCACATAGTTGTCGAAACTTCTTTTAAATGTAGAGCAATGTGTAGGTGTTCTACCGTCTTCTGTGAATATGGCTTCAAGCAGCAGGCTGTGTTATTGGCAATCCAACTTGCGCTTCAAAATAAGTTTTGTGACTTCGTCATTTTCATATACTGAAACTACTTAGGAGTAAATTTAAACTATAGGTTTAGCAGTCTGTATGAATTACAAAAAAAAATGTTTTATATACAAAAGTCATATTGACAAACTGAACAACCGTATCTTACATAAATCGAACGAAATCTGGCGAAATAGACAAATCCGGATTGAAAAAAAAAAAAACTGGCTTCGGAGGCTAGCAGCACACATGCGGGCTGAGGTGTAATTTTCACTATTTGTTTTTTTTTTTTACCGTACACCCAACACGCGGTACGCGAGCATAGCTCATAACAAAGTTGAAAAAGCGCGGTATGAACAGGACATAATGTTGCATCTGTTTGGCTACCTCTCCTGTTCGCAGCACGTTTTTGCAAGTTTACTATCGGGATCTCTTTTGTCGAAATGTGCTTTCCGTGTGTGTTATCTTGGCAGAGAGCATATATTGAGAATGTGCACTTTAAGCCTTACAGAAAAGCGACACGCCGCGACACTTCCCGCAGAAACCTCACAAGTATTACAACTATTACGCTAATTATACCAGAATATTTCTATTTTGCTAATCTCAAGTTACTGCTTGCCTCCTCTCTGTATCCAAAATACTTTCCTCGCACCTCCCTCAGTCTAATTAGGAAAAAGATTTAAATTGAATCCGCAGCGTGAGAGAGAGAGAGAGAGAGATAAAGGCCAAGGAAAGACAGGGAGGTTAACCAGACGTTATCTCCTATCGGCTACCCTGTACTGGGTGAGAGAAAGGGAATGCAATAGGGGAGAAAGAAAGAAGGATTAAAAAAAAAGAAAAAATACCTAAACACACACACGCACGTACACACGAACTATTTCTGTGGGCAGTCACGCAGCCCGCAAAGGCGTTCCTAGTCTTACGCAGTGTCACCGTACAGTTTTACGTCACACAGTGTGCAGTCACAATTTGTCAGAAAGTCCCGTGTCTTTCAAGTATCGCAGCAGCGTCGTCGTAGCGGATCGCGCGGACGTTCGCGTAGGCCAGGTTCCAAGGATCTTGTTTTCTGTCATTGGGCGCTTGTCCAGTTTGTATAGGGTGGCTGAGAGGACTGCTCTTTGTGGGTTAAAACGAGAGCACTGACAAAGCAGCGTGAATTTCCATATATGGTCCTTGGGAGATTAAGAGAGAGATATAGGTTGATTATAAGAAACGAAAACACATGTCAGCCTGAACCACTGTGTTCCAGCCTCGATCCGCCGTGGTTGCTCAGTGGCTTTCGAGTTCCGCTGCACTAATCACGTGGTCGCAGGGTCAAATCCTAACCGCGACGGTCGCAGTTTGGTGGGCGCTCGTGAAGCGTGTATTTGGTGCATGTCAAAAAACCCCAGGTGGTCTAAATTAATCCGGAGTCTCCCCGCACTGTTGCGTGACTCATAAATCTCCAGCGTTTAATTTCAAAGTTTTGTTCGGGCCTACAGCATTAGTGTGGCGAAAGGACTAAATAGAGTTGAACGAGCGGGAGAATGGGAATATAAGGATAGGAAGAGAGAAGTAGATGCGCATGAAATATGAAACTAAAAAAAAAAACTGACTGAGAGCAACTTATTACGGTGCAGAAGATTGCTACCTTTCGCAGTGAAACAAACAGTGCGAAATTGCTTCAGCTGTCCGAAAGCGAAATTATCATTGTACTGCCGCCAGGAGAATCTCTAGCACGCGCCTAATTCGCACAGCCATCAGCGTAGTGGACACCGTACACATGACTCCGACCACCTTCTCGCGGCGAGTGAACGCACTCCTTTTGCGAACACACAGATACGTATTTCCACCCTCATCGTAAGGCTCCGCTCCCACGCCAATTTCGCACAGCACAACACCTGCCCAGTAATTAGCGCGGCATCACGCTCTATCTACTTGAGGCTCAAAGCAGGAAGCACGGGGACCGCATTCCGGCCTTCATTACTGCGGAGTCATAGCGAGGTCTCGACGAGTGGACGCGACAACACTTCGTCATCAAAAAAGTGCCTGCAGGGAGCCTAATGTCCACGCCGCTGTACGAGCGAGACGAAGGTCAAGGTATATTAGAGTTGGCCACGTACATTCTCGCTTATTACTGAAGAATAGGCTGCGGTAGCTGCGTTATGTGTCATATATATAATAATAATAATAATAATACTTTAATAATGACTTGAGTTTAATACAATGCAAGACTCGGGCCTGCCAAAGACGCCAGGCACTGCCGTTCAACTTCGCGGAAGTACACAAACGACGGCCAAGGACGGCTTGGTCCACACAGAATGTTTGCACGCGTGAACTTTTCATTCGGGCCCGCGAGGCCAGATGAAATTGCAGTGAAAAGTATTTGAGATACATTAGGCAATGCTTCTTTCTTTTCCGCACAAGCGTAACTGGCCAGCTATTCAAATCGGCGGTGTTTGCCTGAGGCCGCGAAGCAAGCGAACGAGGAAAGCGCCTGGAGGTGAAGAGAATCGAGCGCCGGTGATAGTACGAAGGAGCGCGCTCAGCGCGCGGCAAAGTACCGCCACCCCGACGAACTTGTAGGTAAGGTTGAGCGAAGTGGACATAGATAAACCAAGTGAAGCGTCGCGGAAGAGGAAGGTTGGCAGGTGCTCGCTGGGTTGACCTCCTCTGTCAGTTGCTATTGGTTTTCTTTGCGATGCATACATAGTGAGTTCGTCTCGTGGTAACATCGTCCTCGCGCGATGTACGCTGTGTGCGCGAGTGAAAGCGTGCGACGATGGTGGCTCAATCCCACGTGCTCAAGGGGAGGAAGCGCGCCGTATTCCGTCGCGCGCATTGCACCATGACACCGGGAGCGTATTTACAATTGCTAGCAGGCACAGCGGCGCGTGGCACTTGCGCAGGCGTCGGACGTTTGGGCACATGCGCTGGTAAGAGTGGGTGCGAGAGAGGAAATGTGGGGACTTTTGTTCCATGAATATATATATGGCTCTGCCTAGGCGCTACGGAGGAGTTTCTTAGCGCGCGTTGTATGCGTTTGGCCCTATAGGCGTGCCGGCAGAAGTCGCGGGGCACGGTAGTACTAAACGTAGCGTCACAACCTGGCGGCTGGACGTAATTATATTTATTTAATCGTGTTTTTTTACCAATTGAAACAACGCGTCATTATTACGCATTATTGACGGCACCTCCAGGACACCAGAGCGGCAACGGGGACACCAAAGCTAGAACACGGACTGGTCCGTGGGTTGGCACTCGCAGAGGCCTGCATGTGCACGCTTCGACCTCCGCTGCCCCAACCCACGGGCCGTTCTGCTTCCAGCTTTGATCCCACCACAACCCCTTCGGTGCCCTTGAGATTCCGCGCCGCCTGCTTTATTATAACCACAGGTGCTCTCCTGAGGCTTCCATTTGCCAGTTACGTGTGCCCTCCTGGAGCAGTGCTTGTAAAAAATCCACTCTATCGTCACGAGGGCAAAAACAACCCGCGACTTATACAACACCAGTCAGAACCTTGCCCCATCAGACACAGCGATCAGCAAATGTGTCGTCCGTGCCCACTGCCTCACCGCGCGGGCAGCCAGCGGCGGAGCGTAAACAAATTCGACCGACTCCGCATTACCGGCATATCTAGGGGACAAACGCATGCAACACGCGCTAAGGAACCTCCTCCGTAGTGCCTAGGCAGAGTCACATATTCAAGGAGCTAAGGCCCCCAGATTTTCTCTCTCGCCCCCACTCACACTAGCGCCTGCGCAGATATGTCGAGCGCCACGAGAAACGCCCCAGCCCCGCTTTACCTACAAGAAATTGTTAAGATGCCACCGGGGGAGGGGATGGAGCGGGCGCGTTGTACTTAGGTAGCACGTGGTCGCGCGCGCTTTTTTACATTGTAAATTAAGTTTTCGACTTTAATGTGCCAAATTCTCAAACTGATGATAAGGCACACCGTAGTGCGGGACTCCTAAGCAATTTTGGCCAACTGGGATTCTTCAACGGGCGTCCAATGACGTCCTGCCTTATACGATTGCAAGGCTATCAACCAATTTTAGCAAGGCTATCTACCAAGCCTCCATTTTTAAGTGCACTGTTCAACATAGCTAAATTTGAAATGAAACACCACTTACCAATGTTGCGAGAGCAGCAAGGTCACGATCGAAGAAGCATCGGTAGGCAATTTGTCGCATGCAGTGTCTGCAGATTGGCCTGAAAGTTAGAGCATATTTCTTTTAGGGCAGTCAAATCTGTGTTTTCGAATGTAAGACGCATATGAATTCGACATTAATATGCGGAGTGCACATGTTCAGCTCATATGGAACTTGCGCGGAATGGTAGTACGATGTTACGCTTATGAAGTAAAACTTATGTGGAAGGATACTAACAGTTACAGGTTTACACACTGCATCAGTGACGAGAAGTTCGACCGAAGAGGAAGCCGACGCTCAAGGGCCGTTGTGTCATCTCGACACCCGTCACTACGTGAAACATGTGTGCGACTGTGTTCCACTTGCTGAGTGAGACCTATGCGGAGCGTGCGAACGGGTCGCATTGTATCAACACCTTATCGACCTGTAGTGAGTACTGACGGAATGCGATAAGGGGAGCTCGTTTCGAAAATGGCGCCGCAACAACTTACCACCGTCGTCGGTGAGCCTCTAGGCACTGCGTCTGGCGCTCTGGATGCGTGGAATCAGCGACCAATGCGCGTATCCTCAGGGCCATGCACAACGGTAGCACGGTGATGCCCTGCTCCTTCGAGAGCAGTGCGCATACGGAGAGTAGACCGCAGGCTGCGAACCAGATAGACCTTCCACGACCTCCGCTGGTCTCACTGAAAACTTGGCAGCTGTTTCAGTGCAAAAGAAATACAATGCACGTCTACGACTTCCCTTCAGTACTGCGATCTCTTCCTATGTGTGACGATGCAAACTTAATTCGCAATTTCATATAATCGTAAACATCTTTTTCAAAAGCGTTATAAGACCATGTCGAAGAGGCCTATAGAAAGTGCAGCTTGGCGGTTTCAGACTGAGGTGCTCATCCCGAATTTCTTTTTTTGGCCAACGGCAACCTTAGTACTCGTAAATGCAGTACTTTGAAATGCTAGGCAATAATTGAAACGGAACAGCGCGGTTTTGACTTGGACAAGGAGGGAGACACGAAACGGACGAGCGCTGACTTGCAACTGCAGTTTATTTATTGCTTGGAACGAAAAATATATAACAGCCTTGTCCCCGTCAAAACCGCGCTCTTCTGTTTCAAATATGGCATACCAACTCGCCCCAACGGCCATTTTAACTAGGCAATAAACCATATTGGTGCCACCACATTTTTTTACCGTTCGTCATGCTCGTACGGAAAGAGAAAAGAAAAGGAAATTATAGGGTTTTACTTACTAAAATCACTATATGATTATGAGGCCCGCCGTAGTGGGAGAATCCAGAATAATTTGGAACACCTGGGCTTCTTTAATGTGCACGTAAATATATGTTCATGGCTCTTTTCGCATTTCGCGCCCCATCGAAATGCGGCCGCCGCGGCCGGGATTTGATCCCGCGACCTCGTGCTTAGCAGCCATCATCATGCCCACAAATCTACAGCGGCGGGTACTGAAGAAGATACAACGTGAGTCCGGTTGAAAAACGAAAGAAGTATTGAGGTCGTATTTGAAGGACTCATTGCCAACGCGTACTAAGGAATGCGCGTGAATGAGAACTACGAAAGTACTCATAGGATGAAGGCCTCGAAAATTAGTTTCATAGATGATGTCAGTCGCACGCAAAAAAGAAGGCATTTTCTAGTGGTATACACCCGGTGTAGCTTATTCCCTTAACTGTGGAATGGCGTAGTTGTTTTGTACCTATTTGAGCACAATTGCCGAGAAGTATCACAGAGAAGGAAAGGCAAAAACTATTAAGAATTGAAGAAGATAGGGTTCGTTTTGTTTGTTATCCTGGAACAGCGAAACACGAGGAACAGAGGTATGATGTGGATGGCAGCTAGCGATGTGTAGGTGCGGGCAATGACCCAAATGGCAGAGTAGAAGACGGAATGGCGCATTCCAGTCGCTCTCAGAAAAAACGATGCTGGCTTCAACGCTTTGAGACGTGACAAGCAGTGTCGTTGCTATTGATTTATTGTCGGTTGAGCTTGTCACTTGGAATTCTCGTAAATGCGCACCAAAACCAAAACACTGCGAAACAACTCCAACAACGTTTGTCAGCAATGCCTGAAAATGAATATATATATATATATATATATATATATATATATATATATATATATATATATATATATATATATATATATATATATATATATATATATATATATATATATATTCATATTCATTAGTGCCCTGAGAAATCTGACGCAAACGGACGCTTCTGTATTGTTCAGCAAAATCGCGAAATTAATAAAGAAAACAGTGCTCACCCTGACTTGTTCTTCTCCTCCTTTTTATTATCATGCTGTCTTTATAAAAAAGATGTTTTAGTCGCTTGCGTTTAATAACTTTCGCGTCTCGCTAGGCTTCTCAAAAAAGCCCCGTCCCAGCGCACTAATGCAAGATCGTTAGGTTCTAGCTTTCTGCTTGAATGTATGTGGGTTAATGTATGTTATAAATGAAAAACACGCTACACGTCTTTGACGAAGAGACAGGCCGCTAAGCTAAACTTTGACTTCAGCGCATTGTGTCGCCATGCTTGTTTCCGGTGCGCAAGCACAAAGCGAACACTGTTAAGCGTACTAGACTTTGTCCGTAAGCAGCTTATGTATCTCTCTCTCTCTTTTATTTTTTTAGAGAGCACCAAAGAGAGCAGTTCATACAATAGTCTTTCAAAATTCTCATAACGCGCGTTCTCCCAAAAAAGAGAGTGCACTTTGCTCTTTCGAAATCCTAAGCATCCTTGTTTTTCACAATTAAGACGTCCATCATGGGTTCTACTCGGGCAAGATACGCTGCCTAACAAGCGCGGTTTTTTTCATGCTCCATGTTTCCACAGAATCAGCGTACTTGATGCAGAAAGCAAGTGCTAATGCATGGTAATCCGGCATTTGCCCCGAGAACCCATTAGCAGGATTTCCAAGACGAGCTAGTGCTAAGGCGTTTTATGTTTTCGGAAAAGCCTTTATAATTAAACTCGTGCGCACGCCAGTAATATTGTAGGGCTTGTAAACGTTGCGCGTTGTTGGCACGCTGGCTGTTAACGTGCAGCAGTAAAACAAAAGCGCGTCGTTAAAGGGACACTAGAGGCAATCACTAAGTCAAGCTAAAGTGATAGATTGGTGCTCGAGAATCTCTAAGGCATCAATGTTATCGCGAGCAGAGCCTTAATAATCGAGAAACTGAGGTAAATGCACGGCATGATTAGAGACTCCCCCGGGACATTCAAGCACTTGCCCGACGACGAAGGCACTCCTCAGCTAAATTATGTCACTAGTGCTGAACTACTCGTTGCAAAAAAAGAAAAAAACATCCTTGTGTTGTATTATAAGATGATATAAAATGCTCAATTAAAACTCTTGCTTGGGCTAGTTGGTTCATGCTTGAAGTAGGTAAAGGCAAGGCGCAGAAGACCAGGACTTAGGAAGAAGAACACAAACGACAAGACGGGCGCCTTGTCCGCCTTGTCCAGCAAAATGCTACTTGTCCAGTTCTATTTCATTTTCAGAAAAAAAGAAACTAATTCAAAATACCGTTAACAACGACGAGGGAGGTCGAGAGGTTTTGCTTGCGCTGGACGCTGCGCCGCCCACGCTTTCGCATTTCAGCACTTTCCCGCTCGCGTAGTGCTGCACTGGTTTTGCTGGCTCGCGAAACGTGCACATACTACCAGTAGCAGGGAATTCAGCTTCCATGTGGATGCCTGAACAGTCCACGCCCAGTTGGCCAAAAAGCAGTTGCAGTGACGCGTCTGCCGCTCTGGATGGATGGATGGATGGATGGATGAATGGATAGATGTTATGAGCGTCCCCTTTGGAAAGGGGCGGTGGGTTGCTCCAAAAAGCTCTTGCTATTATACTGCCTAATGTCCTACCGAGGTTAAACAATACAAAAAGAAAAACGACCACTACGAACTCACACAACCAAATTTTCTGATCCCCTATTGCGACCTGTGCTTTTGTACGTCTCCGTTTTTTGTCGTTTCCCTACTTTTATTCCACCAATCCTCCAGTCTTCACTCAGTACCACCGTCTGTCGGGCGCCGCTTCACTCACCAACGGTAGGCAGCAAGGGGTGGTGATGGCGCATGAAACGTCACCACTCCCACAGTTGGCGAGAGATTTGAATTTCAAACGAGGCAGTCGGACGCTTCAGATGCACTTTTCTCGTTAACTAAGTCTTTTCTAGGCACGAAACAAGCGTTACGAGGTTTCTGGGATGGCATTTAAACACTCCCCGTCGACTTAGTATTTGCCTTTCGTGTCCACTTAAGAAAGCAGTTGAAGAAGGGCATTTCGATACGTTTGGATATCATCTTCCGGTTCGTTCGATAATTTTTCGTTTCTCCTCTCATTTTAGTCCCTTTTGTGTTCAATAATTGATCATTCCACGCCCACTGTCCTTCCAGTGGCGCCCCACTAATATCCATTTCTCTCGAAAAATTGCAAAACAATTACACCTATATAGCGTGCATTACTTTCACAGCATTATCCCAAAATATTTTGAGCGGGAAAAAAATTTTTTTGCGCCTCTGAGTGCCGTTTCTAGTTCACGAAACGGTGGAATACCAGGTGGGAAACAAACATTTGCCAAAATCGAGCCTCTCACACATTCTTTCAAAGATTTTGCTTTCATTACAAACAGTTTCAGAGAATGGCTTTATGTTTTTTAAACCCTTAGCATCGAGATAAAAATGCGCAAATTATATGGTTCTTTTTCGTAAATTTTTTCACAAGAAACGGTCACGGAAAGAAACTTGAAATTATTTTTATTGAAGTGTCCCTAAAACGAGCTATGTTCTAAAATTTTATTTTCGCCGGCGTGCTGCGCACAGGCTCTGAAATTAAAACCTTACTTTGGCAAAAAGGCTATTTTGGCCCATGTTTATACTTTGGTAACACACTAACGTGGTCCATGGCAAAAATACGCACAAAAACGGATATAACTGCGAATGATGACAATTTTCGCTGCGGAAGTTTTATTCTAAGTAATTTGCGCTTGCACCCAGAAAAGATATTTTTGAACTTCAGTCCCACCATTGCAATATTCTGGTTCGCGCTTCGAGTTGACCTCATAACATGTTGCCGGAACACACAAAACAAATTGAATGTGCTGTGTAAAAAAAAAATTGAAAATGGGTATTGTATCCGCAGCATAAGGTTATCGCTTCTTCCTTTTTCGTACCTAATTCTTTATATTTTATACGGGGGGATAATTTTTAAGTTTTACGTAATTTATAAAAATTCGCTTTGGCATACAGCATAAGTGTTGTTCTTGAGCTGGATTACTTGCAGAGGCGGACATCATAAGCACTAGAAATCGAAACACACACTCGCCTAATTAACAAGCGCTCGCTGATGAACTTCTTAATTAGTTACTTTACAGTACGTAGTAAAATTTAGAAATCGTAGCCGGTGAGTCTGCAAGACGTGCCCACTTGAAATTAATTTCCAGGATGAGCCTAGTTTAGAAATATTATTTACCAAAATGCGGGAGGAAATACGTGGGCGTTCAAGTAACTTTTGTGCTTGAATACATAACAGAGGGTTTTCTTTAACAAACTAATCAGAACCACAGCGCACTATTTCGGCGAAATTGATGCACATATCTCGAAACTAGTGTCATTCTGGAAATTTATTCCAAGTGGATACGCCTTCTACTTCTAGAAAATACTACTTTTAGGGACAGTACGGTGAAAAAAATTTCACGTTCTTTTTCCTTGACCATTCTTTGTGAAAAACTTTCGAAAAATGTTATAATTTGCTCGTTTTTGCCTGAATGTTATGGGTTAAAGAACATAAGTATTTTGTGAAACATTTGTAATGAGAGAAAAGCGCCCAGACTACTCAAAAACGCAAGTTTTTAATGAATGCGCGAGAGAGTCTATTTGTGAAATATTTTGTTTCACACCGCGCTTTCCACCATTTCGACAAATTCAAACGGCCCTCACGTGCCCAAAAAGCTTTTTTCACTCAAAACACACTGGGAAAATACTGTGCAACTAATGCTTATAAACATGCAATTTTTGGTATTTTTTAGAGAAATTAATATTGGTAGAACACCACGGCTGGGACGGCTGGCGTGGAATGACCATCACAGCTGAAAGAAACAGGCTAATGAGGCAGCAATTCCTAGTACGTTTATAATAGTAATAAAGTAAGTAATAGTAATAATAGTAATAGAAAAGAGAAGGAATGCTCGTAACGCTGTTAGATGGGATGTACCATTCTTCAGTGCCAAACTTGTTTGCCTAAACTGGCAGCGAACACGACAATAAAAAAGAATATTAGGGTCTTAGAAAGCACAGAACAGGGAACCTTATTCGATGAGAACGGTTTTCTTTCCAATCACCTGCCACGAAAAAAACTAGAAAGCTTTATATTTCAGGCAACATATCTCTGAAAACTATGAGAAATAAATAAGGCAAAACCAACTCTCTTTATCCCAAAATGTTACTTAAGTGAACGTGAATAACGACCAGAGATTACTACCAGAGAAAAAAATTGCAGTGTTTTTTTGTTTTAGCAGCTGCACAAAGAAGCAAATATGTAAGCATGATTTTTTTAGTTCTCCTAGCCCTGTAAGTACCAGATGCGGAACGTTCGTCCAAGGTAGGCCCCTCCGTAATGCTCAGTCGCACCTGAAGTTCGCAAATGGCACGTCTATTCGACGTCATCCGGTATGGCAATTGCGCAACTCAGACAAGCAATTTCAAACAAATTGCGAAACCTGACCAGGAACGTATGACCTGGGACGTCTAGGTTTCTTCTGCACCGTAAACTAAACAATTCAATTTGATTATTGTCAGAAATTTAAAAAAAAATGAGGTGTACACTTTTCTAGAAGTAAAAGCACCTCTACACTACGTTTAACCGAACACCACCAGCAGACGTTCTGCGAATGACGACTGCACTTAAAATAACACGAAAAACGCGCAAATTAACTCGCTTTATTCTGACGAACAAGGAGAATTAACAACATGAACTGCCAAGTACAACTTTGATCAGGCCTTTCCGTTGTAATGGAGATGGCCAAAATAGTTACTTTCACTCCGCCTCACTGCGGTTATGTTAGCACCTAAGCGATTACATGCCCACCGCGGGGCGCTCGTTATTTCAGCCGGTTACGTTTTGTTAGTACGTCTTTCTTGTGCTAATTATACAGAAGTATTGAGAATGTTTCTGCCATCCAGCAATTCTTTAAGATATTCAACACTGAAACTATAACGTAGCGTTTGCGTTGTCTGTAGCCAGAGCGGCCTTGTTTCTATTCCATACAGCTTATCTTTGAACGGGACTCAAGTCTGTGAGCGCGGAACTACTTTCATTGCTTGAAGTTATAAGAATCAGCATTATAAAATAAGTATTATAGTATAAAGGTACTTGCAATATAGATGCAGCTTCGTTTGCTCTTCACTTTTTTATTCCAGAGTTGCAGATATGTACCGCTTTTAGAAAGTAGCTGGCGGCGTCAATTCTTTAGGGATCTCTACACAGGACACAACGCCGATGTGGCACTGTCGCTGCCAAACTCAACATGACAGATAACCATATTACCCTCGTTTTGGGCAGCTCAGGGGTGCCACATATAAGACCAAATCAAGAAAAACCCTTCAGCGCTCCACTTTAGCTTTTATATTTTGCTTTGTCTGGGCTGTCAGCATAAAGGGAAATATCTTATGACTTGCAGAGCGTAATAAACTGATAGAGGTGCTTGTTTAACTTAATCTTTCCTGGATTTGGAAGGAAGCAGTTTGCGTAATCAGCATGGGTCTGTGTAGTTGGCTGTTACATGTTGCCATGTCTACACGTATGTCTCATTTATTTATTCATGTTCTGTCCCCGCAGTTCATTCAGCTCACAGAGTTGGGTGATGATCTGAAGCTGATACATTCAGAAAACATGATTTTCAGAAAGCAAATCCTGGGCTACACTTGCAGGGTTACGTTCTAGTCCTGCTAGGCAGAAGCTCCGGCACCAGGATTGCCCTTGTAACTGAGGTAATGAAATGGGGATGGTGGCGCCTGTATTTTCGTATATAGTTATGAGAACAAGAACCTAAATGGGAAATATTTGGTGTACATGCGTCTACCAGCAAAAAACAATTAGAAAGTGAAATTTGTTTAGGTGGGAAAGGGATCTTGAGTGAGACACATTTCAAGGATTTTATCGCGCGTTCTCCCCGCCCTTGCCCCGAGTTTCATTTTGAGTATTGTGCTGCCAAGCCTTGCAGATTGTAAGCACGGATCTCTGCGTAATTAAAATTTAATTCTAGGTTTTCACATGTCAAAACTAAGATATAATTATGAGGCACACCATAGTGAGAGACTCCGGATGAATTTTTCCACCTGGGTTTCTTTACGGTGCATCTAAATCCAAGTAAACAAGTGTTTTTATTTCATTTAGCGTCCATCAAAATGTGGTTGCGTGGCCACCTGATTTCGTTCTGCCGCCTCAGGTAATCTCTACGTAATGTAAGACAGCAACATTTATTTAGGAACCTTACCATACAAGCTGCATCGTAAACGAGGATAACGCCCGACAGTCAAGGAATGGGCAGGCTCTAGAAACGTGTGCGGTATGCTACACAAGCATACACCGGCAGTGCAGTGGGCCAGACTAACATCATCGCAATGCAGTGTGGGACATGCGCCACGTTATAATGCGAAGGCGCACCACAGACGCTGCCTGCTTAAACGTGGACTCACCAGTGGTAGCAGAGGAACGAAAGCAGAAAGAAGAAACAGCACAGCACTTCGGCTCGGCCCACTATGCTGGACACCTGCGTCACAATGACGGAGCGAAATGACCGGGGCTCGAGTCACCGCAATACCAAATCGAAATATGAAGGTTATGAAACATGCGCATCTTGACGCGGAAAAACCTTAAATTAAAACGCAAGATGCGCAAATAAGAAAAAGAAATCTCGTAGCACGAGACAGCTTTGCTTTTAAAAAAAAAAGCCGTCTCCGTGAAAATTCGTTGAGTGGCACCGCATAGAGGACAGGAAGATGAAGCGCACATTGTTGATACAATTATTAGAAATCTTACAGCGCGAAAAAGACACTGGACTCAGAAATGCAGCACAAAGCCAAACGCGATAATGTGGTGTGTGTTTTTTTTTTTCTCCGTCGATTGACTTTTGTGCTCTAACTTCTCCAATAATGAAATAGCAACTAGCCCAACTATCCACCATATTGTTGACAAAAGCAGTACAAGGACGAATAATCTTTCTTACGAAAAAAGTGGGTTTGTACCAACGCATACTTATCATTATGGTTTAAGGGCCCCTCCCGAGGCCACATAGGCCATTTCGGTAATACGCTAGAAGTTGTTACGTGCCCTCTAGCGAGCATGCCCTGCAACAATTTTTCAAATTGTTTCATTAATAGCCGAGATAGGAATATTCCAGTGTCGCGAGGCCGTGATTATACCTGACTATATAGCGGTGTAAGTTAATGCTACACACGTACTAAAGCAGACGCAGCCGGATCACAGAGCTTGAGCGAGCGCTTAGACACGGCACTAAATTACATGGTTTTGTTGTCTGTGCGCGCGACTGCACAACGTGGGAACAAGCAGACGATAGGGAAGTACATCTCTCTAGCCCCAGTACGCAGTGAAACAAAGAGAAGCAGACGTTCGGTTTGTAGGTTTTATTATTTCTCAAAACTTTATGTCCTCTATTGAAGCACCAGCTCAAACAAATAACAGATGTTTCCTTGAATTATTCTCAAAGTCACGTGCTGCTATGAGCGACGTCACAGCACTGCCGTGTACGTAGGCGCACTTACGCGATATACGTCGACTCTCCGGGAGGGAGCGCGGGGCCCGTGAGGAGGAGGGCACACGGCGTTCGGTTTGAAATTTCAGTTACGTAATACTTCGCCCATAGGATCGTTAGCGCGCATTGTATGCACGGCGCTTGTCAGGTCAATATGGCCAGACCTGGTGAAGGGCCCTTTAAGAAGCTCCGTTTGACCAATTTTGACCGATAAGCAATATTAATGGGGAAAAAACAGAAGCTCACAGAATTAGTTCACAAAGGATTAGTTCACATTCGCCCAACGCTGCTCACAGACAGCATACATTTGTATCTGCCTCCTGGATCTTCTGCTCCGAAATACGCCCGTCTTTCAAACAAGATAATGTGGCATTCGCAGGAAGCTTTACCTGGAGGTCTCCTATCTAAATACATGAGAGTGGAGAAATCATTTCTTTTTCTTTTTGTTGTTGTTGTTGTTGAGAATTACTGCACCGATTTTCATGACATTTGTTGCATTTAAAGAAAAGTTAAAATCACCTTAATTATTATTTTTAATTACGCACTGACTTTTATTTTCAAAATATTGCGAGAAATACAGAAATAAAGAAACAAATCATAACTTAAGAACTCCGTAATTCAATAATACTACGGATTTCACAATCTTGGAAACCACACATAATTTTGCACCTGAAGCGGACAAAGTTGCGTCCATATTTTGGTTCGTGCGGCACACTCAAAGACAGTGACAAAGAGAAAAAGTACAACGGACCTGCGCTGTCTCACAAATGAGATCCCGCATTTTTTTAGAGAGCGCATGTCAGTATGTTTCTTTTCTTTGTCTTTACCTTTGTGAACGCCGCACGATCTGAAGGCGAAATGCGTACCGGCTTCCTCAATTTAGAGTTCTATAGTTCATGGATTATACACTGCTCTGGAAATACCACTAATTACCACTATTATACCACTAATTTGCACCAAGTATATCACTAATTGGTGAGCAAGACTACTGCGAAACCATTGTTAACATAGTAACATTTTCACGTAAGCTGTAAACGAAGACAGCAAAGCTGTGAGCTCCAGGTGCGCTAACAGATGCATTTACAGAACCGTGATGCCGGTTTTTGGTTCAGGGTTACGAATTTTCAACTTCGCGCTGCACTTCTATTGAAACTCGCCAATTTGCGGGAATTTGCGTTAAAAAATTCAAGCCCTTAATTGAAACTTTGTTTCCAGCAGTCACTATAATTTGCCGCTTTTTCAAACGCAACACATTTTATTGCAATAGGTTCACAGGTTGACTCATGAGTACATTTCTGTGCTTTACATGTATCTGAATAGCGAAATGAGAGTTGGCCTTAGCCTTGAGCTTGAGATTTAATGTTTGACGTTATGTTCTCTAATCAGGCCAGTGGAAGATGGTCAGAGAAATTGTCTCTATAGTTCGGCATGCCTGACCCATCTTAGGATTCCAATGTCGGGTAGACGTCCTTCCCCCCGAGCCTCGGTGTAGTAAAGTTGTATGAATTCACTTTGCTCTGTGCGGAAACCTGGATTTGAAACTGCGGTCTAGCGCGAAAATGATATTTTGGAATTGATTGGCATAACCCAATGGAGACTGCACTCTTTGTGGCACTAACGAGCACCATAACACTGTGCCTGATTGTTAATGTTCACTAAGTTTCACGTCAGAATGCTCAAGCTTTGATCCATCGCAACTATAACCGGGGCACTTTTGTGCTTCTTCATGCCACACAGCTATATTTATGGCGAATTGCCCGATTCCTCCTCACTTCATTGGGTACCCGACTCTTTGCAGCGTTGACTCAACATCGCAAAATATTTTCTGTCATACCGGTATGTCAATGCTGACTATACTGGGAGCGTACCGGATAATTAATTCCGCTAACTTTGAGAACGTTTCGCGGGCGATCTGGAAACGTCGGTGTGAGCCACTTATAGGCACAACAAATTATACGAATGCTGCTTGTGTTCTTCAGCCGTTTGCAAACAATGCCAAGTGTAACTGCTTTCTTTTTTTTTCTTGTTAATGCTTGACAAAGTTGTTTGCTTCAACGTGGCTCCTAGGGACAATATCGCAAGTGGTGCAAGATCACAACTTGCAGTTAGCTCGTGGAGCCGGGAGGGACACAGAACTGGAGAAAATAGATTACAGCCTAATGAAAAAAAAAAAAAGGGACGAACACTTACAGCCTCAGTGTGTACAGGATGTGCAGCGAAGAGCATCGCCGCGAAGCACGCATGGATGGCACTTATCCGCATGACGCAGCGGGCGACGACGGCCACCAGCACCGAACATGCGCAGTGCAGAGCTACGTTTACCACGTGGTAGCCGCGCACCTGGCGTCCGTTTGCGAAGTAGTTGGCTCTGTGAGAGAAACGATGAAGACGCTGACCAGAATTCCAAGAGCTCCCGCTTATACCATAATGATCCGTTCATTAAATTCAAATTTTCGTTATCATTAGACAGAACCATAGAAAATCATTAGACAGAATTATAGAAACCCTTATTCATCGATTAAGACTAGGTACTGCATACACAAAGGATTTCTTAGACAGAATTGGCCGCGCGGAAATCCCCGAATGTGATTGTGGATTTATAGATGAAGATATATATCACCTCCTTCTAGATTGCCCACGTCACGACACAACAAGATGCCGACTTAAATCAACCCTAATAAAATTAGACCGCAGACCTTTCAATTTAAAGAAACTTTTGAGTCCTTGGTCAACAACGTTTTTGCAGAAGAGTGCTTTAAGAGCACTAAAGACCTTTCTTGAAGACAGCGGCATTGTTGGACGTTATTAACGCGTTTATTGTTCCTTTCGTTTCATTGTCGCTGCATATATGCATGTATTTGTGAATTATGCTATGTTGACTGTTTTGCTGTGACTATACGTGATGGTGCGTTTACACGGTGAATGTATCACCCGCTGACTAGAGACTCTGTCATTAGGCGAGAATATCGTTTGTATTTTTGAGACTTTTATCTACGTAACTGTGGAGACATTTACCTTGTATATTGTATGTACCATGTGTTTATTACGTCATAGTCTTTCTGTGAAAACGTTGCGTGATAAGTCCTGGTGCTTCCGTGAAAAGATTATTTCATATGTAATCTTGTACCCTGTATGTTGTATGATGGAACCATTCAAGAGATAAGGAGTAGCCGGCGCCTTAAATTGTGCGTCAACATCTCTTTATATCATATCAATAAAAAAAGAAAGACGCTATCAGAAACGGCTATAACGCGCGGCATTTCAACCGTTTCCCTAAGAAAATTGTCGTGACATGGAATTCACTGATACTGCAGCTACGTTTTATAATGAAGCCTTCCTATTTGTCATTGCAGCTTGGTTCACATTGGATGCGAAAAGCAGGTTTTATTTACGTAAGCTACAGTTCGCCCGGCAAAAAGAAAACACTTTATATTAGAGCACGAAACACCTCTTTGTACAGCCATGCTGTTTTAATATACAAATTTTTAAAAGCCGTACAATGTTGATATTAGACTATCACAGTTTTGTTACTGCGATTTATATTAAATAATTTGGAAGTGCCAAGAAACCTAAACAATTTGGCATGTATGTTAGGCTCACAAGGAGCACAGTTATCTTAGGCTGATTGTCTCGTGCAAGTACGTTTTCTATTATATTCTTTTGTCTTGTTATTTCCTTAGGTTGCTCTTTGTTTTTGCCTTGTTCGTTGTCTGAAGCTGTGTCCGTTGTTGAGCAACTTGAGCGCCCAGGTCGCGCCACGCTTGACTTAAACGAAGCTATATTTAGCCTCGTGCATGGTGTTTACAGAGGCGTGACTCAACAGTATACCTTTGTCCATGAGAGCAGGAACGGTCGGGTTTGTCAGAGCTACGTCGTAGTATGTATAATTGATATAGCAAGGCCAAACTGGTTTTCAACAGGACTTAACAAGGCCTACAATTCTGCAAACTGTCGCAGAAGTTTCGCGCTTGTTATAGCACCATGCGTTCGAGCATTTATTTTCTACCGTGTTTGTGCGCGAGTGATACCATCTGACAGAAAAACGCGGGCTGTCACGCGTAACAAATAGTTATTTTGTTATAGGCTCTGAAAGTGTAGACGAGGCTACAAGAAGGCACGAACAAGCGCTAGCTGTATAAACAGGCCCCGTACATTAGAAACTTGTTAGGGAAATAATTACACCGCGTCCATTTCGCTCTTATAGCGCCGCTCACCATTACTAGCTGATTATCGCGAAGTAGACAATCACGTGTCTACCAACCACCTGCAGCTAACGATATGAGGAGCTGTTACTTGCAGCAAGCGCACGCTGTGTTGAGCACGAGCGGGGAACGATGAAATGAAGCGCAGCGTGATTTTAAGAAACCACGCACATCAGGGACTGCGATAGGCCGGTGTTAAAACAAGGCGGAGTAGTGAAGAGTCCCACGCCTCGTTCCTGACGATATGTAAGCAAACAGCGCCTATATTACGGCAACCCGCATTACGCAAACGGCGCGGCTACCTCTGATGGGAAGGTCCGGCACTGTCCGCACAGCATCGCATTCATCTGGGCTTTCAAAGCAAGGACCACTGTTGTTTGCAAGACTAGTCGGGTGGCGTAGTTTGAAAAATTGTGCAACACTTCCCCAGGAGTTGTTTACTACGATGAGACTTGCAGGCATGAATTTTTTTCTCTCTGACAGTGAGTGCAGTATAGGATTGTAAATACGGAATTCTACAAAACTCTATGGGAACGCACGCACATGCGTATAGGGTGATGATGACGGCACCTTTGCAAGGCTTGCAGCCAGTGCCGGCATTCACTTTCATCAAGCCTTGCTGTCCAGAGCATAAACCACGCTATCACATGTCGTAGAGGTTCGTGGTTTCTTACAATGCTGATTTGAAGTTTACCAAAAGTGCGCTGGTCTTTTAGGTGAAGTGATGAAGAATCCAATTCGCATCTCATTCAGCCCGCCACTAATCAAACATCTGTGTTGTGGAATTCATGCTACGTTTAAGCAGAAAAAACAACAACAGAAAAGCAAGCCCTAGCAGTATCGGCTCTTTCTGCCCCTTGTGCATTTGCGCTGAATCCACGCCACAAATTTTGCAGCAACTGACAATTACCGTTCCTGTCTTTGTAGTCGTGTAAAACTTGTGCTAAAGGCTGCCATGTGAGTAACAACAGCGCAGTGAATATTGTTTTGCGGTGCTCGTCAACAAGGCCGCATAAATCTGAAGTAATTTAGGAAAAAGCTGCTCGGCTATTGTGTGCCAAGGCAAATCTCCCTTTTTCTCTATATTTAAAATTCACGCAACAGAAAGCGACACACATGGCTTCTACAGATCAGAAACCCTGTTTGAGGGTAAGTTGAATATTTCAATTCCCTCATTCGTTAGCGTACTGCATACATATGCTGATAACTTTGTGATAGGAGAATGCCACCTGCGTGCGGATAAGTGCAAGCACTTTCTGTTAATTTCAATAATTGTCGACGCTATACTTAAGGCGCCCCCTTTCGCCTTCGACGCAGTAAAATTTATCCAACAAGCTGCTTCATGTTTCTCTCTACATTTGGGCGGTACTCTATGGAGAGACATAAGATACATTCAAACCATGTCAGCCAGATTTACCACCTATACCATACGTGAGCACAGCTGATTCTCGCTAAATTCTAATGTGAAAATCAAGTGCGTTCCCGCAATATATGTCTATAATGCGCATTGATGTGCAAGTGCAACTTGTTGCTCAAAATCAAATGCTTAATTTCAGCAATCGACCAGCAGGAGCTGAGCTAGACTCTGCTCCCGTCTCTTTCCACTTAAGTTCAAATAAGTGGAACACATTTACAAATATATTTCGCTTAGTTCATGAAACCTATGTGGGGGGAGATTATAATGTTCCCTTTACTTAAACGATAATCAGAATGACAAAGAGTAACAGTGGTAAGAACCCCGACTGGAGAAAGAGCTGACACTCAAGGACGCTTGTTCCACGGATGTGACACGCACTTAGCCTTTCATGGACAACTGTTGCCTGAAGGCAACCTACCACAAAAAAAAACTTTTAGCTTGCCGAGTATCGGTAGTGAGTACAAACGTATCTGGCTGATTGCCTGCATCCTACACTGGATGAGAGGGAAAGCATCACTTCTAGTTCTGTAGCAGGAACACGGGAAGAGGAAAAAGAAGTTTGTCACGTGACTGGGTGTTCTCATTGAAAGCATGGTGCGATGAGACCAACCGATGCAAGGTCTCTGGCTGAAGTCGTATCCGACGCGTGATTTACAGCAAAAGAAGTGCATACGCATCGTCCAGATAGGACTGTATATTTGCCTTTACAAATTACGATATGTTCCGGGAAAATACATTTTTTTTTTCTTTTTTCATGTCACTGATCGGGCTAACATCGATGCGTTTTGCAGATTCAAATAGAAGATAAACATTTTTGGGGGTATTTCAATGTCTCTTTTGGAACGTTCTGTTTTCATGGGAAAC
Organism: Dermacentor andersoni; assembly: GCF_023375885.2. Taxonomy (NCBI): domain Eukaryota; kingdom Metazoa; phylum Arthropoda; class Arachnida; order Ixodida; family Ixodidae; genus Dermacentor; species Dermacentor andersoni. Next base: position 43,642,637 of record NC_092820.1, read on the forward strand.
GTGCAGGGAATGAGTGTGAATACATTTTGCTGCAGTATGGTATGTGCCAGATGTCCGACGAAGCACATATATGTTGCGTTGCGTCAGCGGCTAGCTGGTTACACGCCGTGGTAGCTCAGTGGCTATGGTGTTAGGCTGCTGAGCACGAGGTCGCGGGATCGAATCCCGGCCTCGGCGGCCGCCTTTCGATGGGGGCGCAATGCGAAAACACCCGTGTACTTAGATTTAGGTGCACGTTAAAGAACCCCAGGTGGTCGAAATTTCCGGAGTCCTTCACTACGGCGTGCCTCATAATCAGAAAGTGGTTTTGGCACGTAAAACCCCATAATATAAAATTTATAATATCGGCTAGCTGGTTATCCTTTAACAGCCAGGAACAGCGCTATGGAGAAGCACCAAGTGAAGGCACATAAAAGAAACGACACCGTGCGTTAGAATCTGCTTTATTTATATGGCAAACATTTAATTCCGGTGAAAAATATTTCATAAGAGCAATTTCAAGAGGCACGGAGTGGTCAGGCAACTACAAAAGACTACTTCGGTGTTCAATTAGACGCGTGCCAGGCCTTAGCCTAATTAGTTTAAAGCTTAATGGGATTTTGTAGATTAGGCTATTGTGAAATGCAATTTCGCATTTAGGTAATATCTATCTCTTCTAGTGATCCAGGTCAACGATTAGAATAGTGCCACCTGCCACAGGGGATTTTGATAAATTGTGAAAAAAAAATGAAAGCACCTGATGTATTATCGACCTTGCCCCTCTTCTGCGTTCTCACTCAATTTCTCTTTCTGACCCGAGACAACGGTTTTCTGCCGACTGTGGGTCAATGCCACATTTACAAAATCCTTTGCTTTCCGCATCAAAAGGGAAGACAGTGCTGCATATGACCACTGCGACGATGAGGAAACTACCGAACACGTCCTTTGTCATTGTCCCCGATACAGCGCACACACGCAGTCCCTCGCGACCACGCTGGAACGTCTTGACGACTGGCCGCTTTCGGAGCAGGCAGTCCTGGAACGGCGAACTGTATAGTGGTCACACCACAAGGCAGGGGAGGCATTCTTGAAGTTTTTGCCTTTGAGTGGCCTATTAGAGGGACTCAAGCTCTCTTAGACGCTCCCAACTTCTTCTGTTTATTCTTGTTGTCTTTGCTTTTTCTCCGCACTTTTTTCCGCCTTTCATTTCCCCTTACCCTTGCTCCAGTGCAAGGTAGCAAACGAGAATCTTCTCCGGTTGACCTCCCTGCCTTTCCCACACCGTTTAACTTTCTCTCCCTCGCTTTCTCTTAGCACTTCACGCCGAAAAATATTTTTCCTTTCCCAGTCATTCTTGAAGCCCTGAATGTGAAAACATGTGCTCTGTTTAGACTCACAATATAGAGAAAAAAAATTTACAACTGCCTCGCCTCTACACCTTTCTGGCGAATCGTATCGGTGCCGAGGTGACGAAAGTCAGCTGCAAGAAAAAGACCGGTAACTCCTGCTTTATATGTAAACCACTGCCCTCTTCACTACGTATACGTTTTCTTTTTCTGAGGTAATATTTCACGTCCTTTAACTCGCGTACTTAAAGACCGGCCTGCTCAAAGAAACCGTCCTTTTTTTTTCGGAGAATTATGCTTCCTGCAGATGATGTCTTTCATCTTTTGAGATGACTTCTTTCTTCTTACTCTACGTCGTTCATGCGCTATCAGCGGAGGCCAGACTCCCCGTACTTTCTGCGATGTATTTACATGTTCTTTTTGTCGAGTGTCAGTCCCCCTCAAAAGGAGTCGAGCAGCGAATGCATGTGCGGCAAATCTTCCTCGCTCAAAAGAACAGATGGCGCAAATTCGAGTGGTGACCCACCGAGAGTGTCAGAAAACAGAAAAAACGAAGGGTCTCTCTGTATAAGCCAGGGCTGTTCTTTTTCTTCCTGCATCCTTTACAGAAGGTGTATTTCATATTCCTTGCTAATTGCGTAACACGAGAAAGAGACCCAAGATCGAAAGCATCGTTCAAACAGCCGTAAGAGAGCAACCCTACTATACGCGATCAAAGTGTAATGCAAACGCAAGGTATTAGGCAACCGGGTGACATTGCTGGGCTCTTGACTGGAAACGACACTTCCTTTAGCCCGAACCTCTTCTATGTTGGAGAGAGGAGAGCCGCATAGAAAATAATGCCAAAACAGAACTTGGTGTAAGAATCGTTTCCACGATGATTGTACGTTTTAAAACTAAGCCTATTTCCGGAACTTGCAAACTAGGATGCAAGGACGTCCATTAATACATTGAAAGACTCAAGGAAATAAATGACGCGTGGGAAACAACCGATCGTCGCTTTCCCGTTTCGGTTTCTCGATTCATTTCCCGCTCGCACCGTATTTGTTGGTGCCTGTCTTTAGGCTCTTTACATTCCATGCTTGGATGAGCAAAAGAAAAGTGTTGATAACTGTCCGAATACAGTTCCTTCGACCCACTTCTTGACAACTTCGTTTGGAATATTATGTGCTGAAACAACTCTTGAATGATGCGTTCACAATAGTTTCATTTGTGACATCTGATAGTTCATGTCGCTCCTGGAGGTGCTTTCTACAAAAACTGTTTCATATTTTGGTGAGGTCAGTGTCGTAGAGAAACCCGGATATGATGGACAACAATTATACATTAAAATATTAATATTACAAATTGGTCTTCAACAATGCCTCAAAGAAGAGACATCGACGCGAGAAAGACCGATAGGTAAATCGGTTGCTAAACATACGGTTTGCTATCCTACACCGGAAAATGTGTGCAATCATATAGGAAAGTGGATAGAAAATGCAGAACGAAAGCACATGTGCGAAAGAAGAGGCGGGAGAGTGTTAGTTGTTTAAATGTGTCACTTGAACGTGCGAAGCTTACTAGTGCCTTCATTGCCTTATGGTTTGAGTACCCTGTAGGCCGGCATTGCTGGATTGTCGTTGAGACATACTAAAACATTTTAGAGGGAGGGTGCAAGTATACGCTTTGGGCTGTAGTACGCCTCTTGTGATACAGCAAGGAATGTGCCAAAGACTGCAGTTAGGAATAGTGAACACGTTATATAAGGTTTATGGCTATTACAAGTGCATAAAGTTTAAAGGCGATATGTCGCATGATTTTATTCCCCATTCATGCTTACTTGTCGCACCTTGGCAAGGGACTCGCACTGATTTTTTAGGCTACACGCCAACTACGCAATGTATATCGCAGGTATTTGTCTAACCGTCTGAAAGCATTGCGTGTAGCAGGCAGCTGTAAAACAGCTGTCAATTAAAATGTCTCTCAAGTCGCACTCTAAAACCCATAAAAACACATTTACATGGTAATTTAGGATGCGACAGCAGCATCAACAACAGCTCCAAAGGCATGACGGCGCCGTTGTCGCCCATTCGGAGCATGGTAAAGAAAACAGCAAACAACAGAAGAACCAGCCCAAGAAACAAAAGGCATTATTGTTTTGCTCCTTGTCCTTCAAAATACTTGAAAATTCAGATGTTCATTTTTTTAACTCTTCAGCACCTATTTACCTGTAAACAATGTTATAGCTTACTAATACAGTAAAAATAATAAACAACGCCCGCGAATATATGCGTGATATATGTGGAAGTAAAATGTAATACACTTACTGTTGTCAACTTCATATGCTTGCCAAGGTACCTTACTACAATCCGTTTAAAACTCGAGCGCAAGTGGCATTTCCTAACAGCACCGAAGCGCGATGATGCCATTGTCAACGGAGATACAAGACTTGCGTGAGGTAGTTGTGAGGGATGGCGTCAAGCGCTGTAGGGGACGGTGTAGAGTGGCATAGTGCTATATTACTTTGTTATACTAGTTCTAGAAATCAGACTGCTGCTTCACCACCTCGTCGAGCAAGGACACGACATCACGTTGCAGTGGATTCCAAGCCGCTGTGGTATAGTGGGCAATGAACTTGCCGACGCAGCAGCACGATCTGCACATGAGGAGGGCTTGCAAGACTCCATTCCATTCTCAAGAACAGACGCTGCAACGAAAATTCGTGTGCTTGCAAATGAAGCCATCAAAACTTTATGGAACACACCAAGCTTAAAGCATACACGTCTACACCGACTGGACCCATCCCTTCGACTTCGACCCCCATCTGGACTCTCTCGACTAGAAACAGCAGTACTTTGCCGACTGTGGCTTGGTGTCGCCTACACAAGATCCTTCGCCTTCCGAGTCGGTATGGACGACAGCGCGGCTTGCAGACACTGCGGCGGCGAGGAGACCATCGAACACGTGCTCTGCCACTGTCCTCAATACAGCGCGCACCGGCTGTCACTAGCGACCACGTTGGCACGCCTTGACGACAGGCCACTTTCAGAACAGTCAGTTTTGGAATGCCGACGTGAACTGTCGTCGCAGCAAAAGTCGGTCAAGGCTTTGTTGACTTTTCTACGTGACAGTGGCCTATTAGAAAGACTATAATGACCCCATTTCATCCCTTTTCATATTTTTTTTTCTCACGCTTTTATTTTTGTCACGCTCTTCTTTCCGTCTTTACTTCCCATTTCCCTTCCCCTAGTGCAGGGTAGCAAACCGGAGGTTTTAAGTCTGGTTAACCTCCCTGCCTTTCTCTCATTTGCATCTCTCTCTCTCTCTCTCTACTTTGTTAAAAACATTAAAGCACTGGTAAATTCTTTGAGGAGGACACAACTGTATGCCTTACTTCACTCCATTTTAGAGGCTTCGGAGTCAGTTTACTCGGATTGTGCCTTATCAAGTGCACACGCCCTGCTGAGACCTAGGAGCCCTCTGAAGCGGAGACTCAGATCTTCCACTCAAAGGTGTTCCAAGCAGTGTCTGCATCCTTAGAGTTGTCGGCGCCAAAAATAGATCTGCAGAGTCAGTATGGGGTCGTTTCTTCTCTGAGAATAGTGGGCGTTCTGCGTGAGCCAGACGTGCGAATATGTCTATGCATTTCCCGCATGCTAAAAGTTGCTACTTTTAAAGTTCTAAAGAAAAGGTAACTCCGTAAAGGCTGTCTGAACTGCCCTATCATATATGTTTCTTTGCTTTTGGATATATCATTATGGGTTTACTATCTAGGCCTGAAACAGCGCTGCCGAGAAATTACTGGTCATATGCACTCGACTAGTGTGTTCTTCAACGCCCCTTGATTACAAATGACATCATGGTCTCGTTTCTTTTTAATTATGGTGTTTTACGTGCAAAAACCAATTTCTGATTATGAGGTACGCCGCAGTGGAAGACTCCGGAAATTTCGACCACCTAAATCTAAGTACACGGGATGTTTTCGGTAACGCATAAAGAATTTAAGAACACAAAATTTCAGTTGCATTATTTCATTAGCTAATCAGCGGCAACGAATTGCAATAACTAATGCAGCCACGCGCCAATCGTTTATTAAATATAGTGGTTTCTGTACATATGAAACTATTGATTCTCATTTTGTTTTCTTTCTTCTTGGAATTCTTGGTGTCGTTTAATAGAGAAAGAGCTTTCTTGTTATGCCCAATTTATGCGCAAAAATTCAGGTGCTCCTATCTTAGGTTTCTTACCCTACGGGCGTTCTTAAACCATTTTAGTTATCCTTTGAATGTGTTTATTTATTTTTTTACTTACTATAGCCTTACTTTAGTATTATTGCTTTCCGGACATTCTCGATCTTTAATATTTCGAGGCTGAAGGACTTTTCCTTTCGTACTGACGTTCTCAACGTTCCCGCACTCCTGAGAGGCACTCAGTTGTGCGAATCCCTGGCGCTTAAAAGCCTATCGCGCTCCTTCGAGTAGCGGGGGAGAGGGACAGGAGAGAGAGGAAGAACGCCTCCTGAGATGGCGTAGATGTTCGCTCCGAGGGCATCGATTAATCCCCGGGCACTTGTTATAAATGACGACGAGGTCCATATCGAAGGCTGACCTCCGAGCACTTCACATACCACGGACCTGCACGGTATATTTATAGTTTCTCCTCATCACTTCCTTCTCGCTTTTTTTTTTTCTGTTTGATGCTTCCCCTCCCCTCCCCCCCCCCCCCACATAATGCGACACAAGTGACCAGCTCGCTAGGTTCTCGTACATTACTTCCGGGGTTATAGAAGAAAAAAAAAAACATAAGCCGAAGTGAAGACAGAGGCACTATGGGCCACAGAGCAAACCACCAGGGCACCAAAAACGCTCGATATCGATTCTGTTTAGGACCTTGCACAGTCATGTGTAAAGAGCTGGCTTTCTCTGGGTAGACAATTGCCGTTTGCCCGTGAAGCCAACTACAATTATGATCCGTGTTAGAGTCCGCGTTACCGGAGCCCTGGCGCTAAACATGCTTTCAAAGTTTCTTTAGTACTGTTGCACTGAAATACAGTTCAAAGGAATGCTCTAATGCTGTTCAACAATGCACTAAGAAAATGCGGACGACTGTTCCACATTGAACATTTGTCTTACGGAGCAATGCTGCTAAGTCTAATCAACAATGACTGTTATATAGCTTTATGAATGGCGATTGCATGATTGTTATTTTTCATACAGTTAAACAGCCAAATAAAAAAAATGCCATCTATCTAAATAACGCATTGCAGAATACCACCCGAAGAACCGCTTTGCGAGCAACTCAAAGTACAAAGAAAACCAACACTGCTCATGCTTTAACACACACACGTGAGCTGATCATCATCATCATCATCATCATCATCATCATCATCATCATCAGCCTAGTTACGCCCACTGCAGGGCAAAGGCCTCTCCCATACTTCTCCAACTACCCCGGTCATGTACTAATTGTGGCCATGTTGTCCCTGCAAACGTCTTAATGTCATCCGCCCACCTAACTTTCTGCCGCCCCCTGCTACGCTTCCCTTCCCTTGGAATCCAGTCCGTAACTCTTAGTGACCATCGGTTATCTTCCCTCCTCATTACGTGTCCGGCCCATGCCCATTTCTTTTTCTTGATTTCAACTAAGATGTCGTTTACCCGCGTTTGTTGCCTCACCCAATCTGCTCTTTTCTTATCCCTTAACGTTACACCCATCATTCTTCTTTCCATAGCTCGTTGCGTCGTCCTCAATTTCAGCAGAACCCTTTTCGTAAGCCTCCAGGTTTCTGCCCCATATGTGAGTACTGGTAACACACAGCTGTTGTACACTTTCCTTTTGAGGGATAGTGGCAAACTGCTGTTCATGATTTGAGAATGCCTGCCAAACGCACCCCAACCAATTCTTATTCTTCTGGTTATTTCAGTCTCATGATCCGGATCCGTGGTCACTACCTGCCCTAAGTAGATGTATTCCATTACCACTTCCAGTGCTTCGCTACCTATCGTACACTGCTGTTCTCTTCCGAGACTGTTAAACAATACATTAGTTTTCTGCAGATTAATTTTCAGACCCACCCTTCTGCTTTGCCTCTCCAGGTCAGTGAGCATGCATTGCAATTGGTCTCCTGAGTTACTAAGCAAGGCAATATCATCAGCGAATCGCAAGTTGCTAAGGTATTCTCCATCAACTTTTATCCCCAATTCTTCCCACTCCAGGCCTCTGAATACCTCCTGTAAACATGCTGTGAATAGCATTGGAGATATCGTATCTTCCTGTCTGACGCCTTTCTTTATAGGGATTTTGTTGCTTTCTTTGTGGAGGACTACGGTGGCTGTGGAGCCGCTATAGATATCTTCCAGTATTTTTACATACGGCTCGTCTACACCCTCATTACGCAATGCCTCCATGACTGCTGAGGTTTCGACTGAATCAAACGCTTTCTCGTAATCAATGAAAGCTATATATAAGGGTTGGTTATATTCTGCACATTTCTCTATCACTTGATTGATAGTGTGAATATGGTCTATTGTTGAGTAGCCTTTACGGAATCCTGCCTGGTCCTTTGGTTGACCGAAGTCTAAGGTGTTCCTGATTCTATTTGCGATTACCTTAGTAAATACTTTGTAGGCAACGGACAGTAAGCTGATCGGTCTATAATTTTTCAAGTCTTTGGCGTCCCCTTTCTTATGGATTAGGATTATGTTAGCGTTCTTCCAAGATTCCGGTACGCTCGAGGTTATGAGGCATTGCGTATACAGGGTGGCCAGTTTCTCTAGAACAATCTGACCACCATCCTTCAGCAAATCTCCATCCTTCAACAAATGATGTGTCAGCTCACGTCACGTCACGTCACGAGAGACGTGAGCTGATACATCATTTCAAATCTTGGAACGTCATACCCCACCGGACGCAGTCAGCGCTTAGGGTCAAAACAGTAACCCGTGATAAAAAAACAAAGGAAAAAAGAGAAAAAAAGAAGAATGTCACAATTGCTAACGGACCAGCACGGAAGGAGTAGTTCTCCTGTAGAAAGTTAGCCCACCAATATAGAAAGAAAGAAAGAAAGAAAGAAAGAAAGAAAGAAAGAAAGAAGGTATCAAAATGAACGTAAAAGCGGCAAGAATTACGATAAACGTGGAGATAGGCAAACCAAAGAAAAGGCCAATCGGCAACGTCTGAGCTCAGCATTTCGTACGAACCGTTGGAGTCAGTGCCTTCGTCCCTGGGGACACGGCGTGTCCCACAGATCACGAGGGCTCTTGCGACCGCCCTCCTTGTCGAGGAAGACGTCAGCTGCAGCAGACGTGCAGTTTTTTTTTTTTTTTTGCATTGTTCACCGAACTGCCACAAATCGGTGATTCTCCTCGATCGACTAAGTCTGTGGAGTCAGAAGTGGTGGCACTATTAATTAGCCTTTCTTCAGAGTTGCGCGTCGGTACAAACTTTCGGCAAGTAACAGCACAATACATACAATGCACCGATCACCCATGCCCCACCAGCCGGTGCTGTCTCGGTCCATCCTCTCCTCACCCCCCCACCCCTCCCTCCATCACCATCAGAAAAATGAGAACGCTACGCCTGCGGCCTCAATTCGCATTGAGGACGTGCTACGGTTTTGACTTTCGGTTTGCCACTCTTACAATTATAGTGACTCGCCATTCTTCGAAGGCACCACAGAGCGTAGGCCAGCAATGAACGCAGCAGGTATACGTAAGACGGAATGTGTTATGTTTGCAAACCACAGCACGCAGACTCTAAGCTAGCTCTTTCCCCTGCTTTAATCACATTTACCTATGCAGTCTATATAAACACGTGCTTTAGAAGCTCCACGAAACGTGATCCATAGGAAATAAAATACACATATAGTCACTAGCCTCATAAACCAGAAGTTGCGCTCAGCTGGAGACGGTGGTATATACTTGTCATGTTTCATTGCAATGGCACTACCCAAACTTCTTTGTATTAATTCACTTTGGTCATGGTGCCAATTCTACAGGGGCTGATTCCAAGCCATTAAATCAAAACCTTGTTACAATACTGCCAGGGTAAAGACCAAAATGAGGTTAACAAAACTATGCAGTAGATATGACGCTATGCAATCGCACTAGGATACAATGCATAGATATGCAGTGCAATGCACCGGCATGCATAGATACGAAACAATGCATTGACGCATTCATAAAAGCACTTCATTGCCTGATGCTTCACTGCCGAGTGCCGTTTGCATGCTGTACATACCAGTATTTCTAGTGCCGTTAAGCGGAAGCCACGTTTTTCTTGTGATGGTGATCATGATGATGATGATGATGATGGGACTGCGGGAACATCGCGGGTGGTACCGGGCCCCAGCGCGTTAGCGGTTCCGAAAGAGGTGCAGCCATCTTGTCGTCCTGTTGTCTCGGAACGCCCGTGTGTACTTCGTTAATGCGATCTATCAGATGACATATATTTACCACGCAGATCATTTAGCGACAACAGCCTAGGGCACCATCTGCTTCAACGAAGCTGCAGTGTCGTCTGCGTCACTGCAGTTGCAACGTCGTGCGGTTGGCCAAGCTTTTCTTTTTCTTTGTTTTTCGAGACCTGCCTAACTATAGACGTCTTTTTGGAGCTTGAGGCACAGTATGAAAGATACTACGCAAGATTTGTGCGCTGAAATAGTTTCTTTTTGAAGGACGAGTGTCATATTCGGGAAGGAAGGAAGGAAGGAAAAGGTGGAGAAGGAAAGGTAGGGAGGTTAACCAGTTTAGCTTAACCGGTTTGCTACCCTACACATGGGAGAGGGATGTGGGAGATTAAAGATGGGGAAGGGGGAGAGGGAGAGAGAGCACATAGCACAGCACACACACATCGTCTGTTGGAGTCCATCAATCTGGCATGGTACGTGACATCACTCTCACAGCCGCTTGTCCAATCCAGTCTCTTTCAAAAAACGAAGTAGTCCCCTTTGTCGCCTTCACCTGCGATGTCTTCTGTCGGCGGCATGTGAAAATCGTGTCGAGGGACAATGGTCTACTGTCAAGGTGCGCTAGGACAGATGCCAGGGACTGTCGCTGAATATTCGGGAAGCGTGTTATCGTGATACGTTGGGCTGCATTGTCATCTCGATCGCCAAGGGCTCTTAACATATCGCAATCGGTATGCGAGCAGTACGAAGAGAAATGCTCTAGCTCCCACGTGCACAAGTAAGGCTGTCACGAAACATTGCATGAGCAGCGTTTCACACCAACTACGGACACACTCGGCAAGACATACAATTATTGGACCAGTGCAGCGTGCACAAGATCTAGGCATTTCATTTTATATCGCGCGTAGCCAGTTACCGGCGCTTTAATTTTCTGCCTCGCAGTCAATAGAGAACACAATAATTCGTGTATCCACGTACGACGTCGCTTGTGTAAACTTGTGCAGAGAACGCAAGTACTACCATCTTGTGTATGCGTGAACGTGGGTCGCAGGCCTAACGTAAATTATGGGGATTTACGCGCCGATACCGCGATGGGCCGGCTTGCTGCGGGGGCGGTGAAGTTGAACCCCTCGTAGAGTAGGGAGAGGATGACCACTCTCTCCCTCATCTTTTGTACCCTACCCTAGTTACGTGGTCCCCGCCGCTGTGGTCTCAGATACTGCCCAAACTATGACGTCGTCTGCCGACCGCCGTCACGTGTGCATTTGAGTCCCCAAGCGAAAACCACGCGGCTTTCTTCTGTTTTTTTTCTCGCTTGAAGCCGCGACTTGATTAGATGGGGAAAAAAGTCTGCCTTGTGGCTCAAGTACCAAATCTCCTATTCCTCCTCGCTTTTGGGGGCGGTTGCACCGGTCTTCAAGTACGGCGGCGGTAAAGGTGCCGGGCACGTGCAACGTATAGTATTATGCAAAAATGTACGCTATGCCTCCGCGTTTTACACTTGGCTTTCTTTAGTCCGCTCAGGCTTCCCTTCATACGCTCCGATTACCGTAAGTCATGCAGCGGTGCAGAGGCTAAAGAGATGCGGTTTGAGACAGAGAGAGAAAGAGAGAGAGAGAGAGAGGGCAAATGGTAAATTAAAGGCAGGGAGGTTAACCTGGACTGATCCCGGTTGGCTACCCTACACTTGGAAAAGGGAAAAGGGGAGGGAAAGATTAAAAGAAGAAGAGAAAGTTCACTGCGGATATCGATCGGTCACTCAGTCCGGATCACAGACGGTGACTCAATCCGGTAGCTTGCAAATATCGCAGCAGCGCTTTTGCGGGCTTTGTAGCTGCGATAGGCCATGTCCCAAGCTCTTGTCCAAGGGGAACGGTTCTTTATCTAACTGATCTAGAGCTGTGCAGAGGTCATATCCTTCATTTTCGAAAGGTAGGCAGTAGCACAGTAGATGTTCTATAGTCTCCTCGACATCTCAGGCATCGCACTCGGCGCTATCAGCCATCCCCATGAAAGACGTATATCCAATGGCGAATGCTACGCCCAACGTAAGCGGCACAGCATGGTTTCCTCATTTCGGTGAAGCCCAGGTAACAGCCGCAGTTGCTTTGGTAGGTCGAGGGAATGTAATCGATGTCGGCTGAACTCAGGTGTGTGCCACTTCTCCGATGTCATACGATGCTTTAGCCTGCTTATGTCTTGGGCGGCGTCAGTCCGCGATAAAGGCACAGAAACAAAGGTTGCTCCTTCGTGTGTTTTCCTAGCAGCTTCGTCAGCGAGGTCGTTGCCGGAGATACCGCAATGGTCCAGCAGCCGCTGAGACACGACGTCGTCCCTTTCGCAATCAAATAATGGTGCATTTCTCGTATCTCCTACACTAGTTGTTCACAGGAATGCTATGGAGATGTTTGCATGGAGGCCAGGCATAACTATCATACTACTATAGCCCAGTGCACGTCACAGATAGGAAACATACACAAAACAATCACATCAGGCAAAGTACAAAGTATTTCATAGAATCCAGGGTCTGTAAAGAACGTTAAAAGTGCTTTCGATGATGCTTCAATCCAAAGCGGGAACACAGTGATCAAAGTCTATAACGCGAAATACCCGTCTCAATACCCAGGCGATTATGTTGAATGTTTTTCGAAATAGTGGGCGTGTCTGTAAGCAACGGCAGCAGATGTAGGGCCACTTGTGTATTGTGAGCAGGAAAACGTTTTAGATTCTAAAATAATAAACGATTAGTAACTAGCGTCCCTCGTACTGTGAAAAAATTACACCGGAAATGCAACAAGGATTTCAAGGATATTTTTCAGGCCAACGTGTAGGTAATTAAATTTTTTGAATGCGCTTTTGTTAGGTTAGGTTTGCTCCCCTCATCTTTCTGACAAGAAAAAACTTCAACATTGAAAGCGAAGCTCAAATACTTGTTTGCTAACACAATTTGGTATGATAATGTTATTAGTTACCCAGCACGCATGTCGAAAGTGTGAACACACGCTGACTGTAAAGTTCTTTGTTCATAAAGTACAGGTGAAGCAATCTTCAGATGCGTAAGAGCAAGAATTTTATTTGTGGTGTTCACCCACGTCGTGCAAGAACGCTACGCCGCCACTCAATTCCTTGTTCGTTAAAAGTCGCAAGATCTGCTCGAACATTGCAGTTCCACTTAATGCCTAGCCGTCCTTGTAGAGCTGTGAGAAAAAGTTAACTTTTTTGCGTTCCTACTAAGAAACTAAAGTTGGGAACATTTTTGTTCAAGGTTTCACCAGCATCTCGTTTGATGTTTTGAGATGTAATTAAACATAGCAGAACTTCCGTACACTATCCCTCATTCAGGTCAATCTTAACAACAGTTGACAGGGCTGGCAGCAAGGGCGACAAAGAAGGCAGGCAGATGCAAGCGCTGACTCCCGACTGAAGGTACATTTAAACATATTTCAACAGACCCAGTAAGGTACCACCTTCACCACTTAGTTTCGTTTATTTGTAGACGTGACATATCTCAAAATAAATATTCAGCTGTGCGTCAGGACGCGTGAGTTTTCCCGCCTTCTTTTATGTCGTTCTTAGCATCGCACCGGTCTTGAATATTGAATCCCAAGAAAATATCCCAACGTGCCACTTTGTTACAATTATATATACTTTCTCTTTGTTTTGTTCTACGTCAAAGAGCAATTCGAGATTCGCATAGGCATTATCAGACACTGTCCATGACATGAACGTGATACTCGGTGCAGTTACGTCTGCATCACAAGCTTCTCTTGCCAAGGAGCGGACTTCGCCAAGTTCCGAGCTTCCAGGGAAATCTTTTAACGCAGGACTCGAGCTTCGAACAATTCGGCGTAATAAGATATCTAGCAAGCATAAACTCGCGTGTCTTGAGTCCCATTTTCGCTGGAATTAAATTATACAAATTGCAGGCACGTGTTTCAATTTGTATTCCTTAATGGAAATGCCACGCATGAGCTCTGCGCGTTCTTTCTGTTCCTCCTGACTGCAGCGCATCTTGCTTTACAGTTGTACAAAAGACAGAAGCATCTGGGTGCCAGAAAAAAAAAAAGCAAGGACACACATTTAGTGTGCCGTGCACTTCCCCTTCCTCCTCCTTCTCCTCCACTGTCCCACTGCTTTCCTTTTTTTTACATTCCTACGTTCTGCATCAGAAACGCCTGTGAGCGAAGAGAACCTAAGGCACTCTGCAAGAAACGGGCGGAGATACAATTGCGGAACCGGCATCAATGTTCGCTGGCGCCAAGCAACGCGATCATTTCCGGCCAAGACGAGTTCCTCGAGGAGCCAGTCATAGCCTGTCACGGCAACTTGTCATGCTGCTTGTATTCATTTGTTACGCTCCACGTGGGTGGTGCTGGAGTCTTTATGTACTTGGTCTTTTTTTTTTTCTCTTCCTGTAGTTTCTTGCTATTTTGGTAAACGCACGCCGAGGGAACCGCAGCGGAAAGTTTAAGGAACCTCAAAGCTAGCAACACCTTACGTCCCATAAGAACTCGAGGTTTGCAAAAAGACACGGTGTCGTGTGGAAGTGTTGAATTCGTAATGGTGCACAATGAGTAGTAGGTCGCATTACTGCTGACTTTGTCTCTTTCAGTTCTGCCGTCAGGAATAAGTAATCGTGAAGATCAAACAATCTGTGATGAGAGAATGTGCGCGCGTCAAAAGCATTTGTCACGCAAATTGCAAACACATACACAAAGCTGTAGAATGCTGTTCAATACCTAAATTCCGGTTCTTTTCCACTTTCTACGTAAACCCGCAACCGTGGATTTGCGTGAATGCTATGTCAAGCTCGCACACGTGCTACGTGCTCTCTTAAGCCTCCAATTACGCATACCTTCTGGTTGAAATGACATGCTAGCGCTTCTGCATGCGATGGCACTAATGTTACGTAATCTAACATACTCGCCGTCGCGAGCCCTTCAATTAGCTTATTGGCACTGGCGTGCCGTCAGTGCAACCTGGGACGCCGCGCACAGGACCTAGAACTGACTTCGCGGCGGCGTCGCCAGATGGCACAGCGTGCCCAGAGAGACGCGCACGAGAAAAGTGTCCCTGCAGTACACGCCACACAGACGACATGTTTCGGCGGCGCAGGACGGGGTGTCGCTACGTTGCTTCTGTATCCTAATCGCATTACCGTGGGCCGTCATCGTGAGATGGATACTGTCAGATTTTTTCAAAGCTTTACCTTTGCTTGTTGCTGAATATTGCCCCTTTGACACCAGCGGTGGTCGGGACCGACCCAGTAGATAGTTAGCTGTGACGTGGGCGAGGCCTTCTCGCTGCCGATCTCGTTCTAGCTCCCGATCGCTTGGGTGCCCGAAGATCCCGTTCCTTCCATGACATTCCGGTGTAGAGGATGTCTTCGAACGTTGTAGTTTAAACTACAACTATGATCTCAGATGATTGAGCGCCCCCAGCTTTCCGAACATGCTCCCGCAGCAGAAGGCGCTATGATGACCACGGGATGAAGACACTGGAATAACGGTCCTGGAATGATGAGGATACTATAACGACGAACGACGACAGCGTGACGACCATGGCATGACGAGAATCGGATTACAACGAGTGTATTACAAATGTGATGTGACGATGACTGTGTGACGGCGTATGAATGAGAGCGATTGTACGAAGGCGATGGCGTGACGGTAGCGGTACGTATGACCAGAGTCGGATGAAGAAGCTGCAATGACGACCTTGGAACGACCATGACGACATCACAACCACTGTATGACAACGAATGCATGATAACGACTGTATGACGACGATGGCTGAGTCATAATGTCGACTGAATGACGACAGTATGATTAATGTGGAACTTCAAAGAAGGAACGAGGTCAATCGATCGATGAAGGCGGTACGTCGAGGACAGCATTACAATGGTATTGTACGACGACGGTGGCGTGGCGACAGCTCACTGACGACGACTGTATAGAGGCCATTTTATGACGAAAATGGGCTGACGAAGACGGCGTGACGACAACTCCATGACGACAATCCGATGACCTCTATATGACGACGATGGTACTGATGGTGTGTCGACGACACTATTACGACGATTGTGTCACAATGACCGAGACGACGATGGCGTGACCTTGACAGTTCATACATAATGGCATTATGGCTTATCCAATGGTGCGTACTCAGCGGCACATGTGCATGGGAACTGTAGACTGCACTACTCCCGAATCGGGCCACCATCGCGGACTTCGCCAGCAGCAAAAAACGACCTACGACCACAAAGACAATGCTTGACGTTTGCTTCCAGCATGAGAGGAAAGGCAGCGAAAGTGTACAAACCCATTCACTTCCTATAAAGATGGACATGTGTCAGCAATGGGTGGCCGTTTGAGCCAAAGCGGGCAAGCATGGTGCCGCAATGTCCATATTTTGCCTGCAATGGAAGCGTCCAGGAGACCTAGTGAAAATCAGCTTTTGCAGTAAAAACGAAACTTTTACAATAAAAATAGATTTGCTTGTAGTTCATTTCAATGAAATCGTAAAAGCGTCAGCAGGACGCCTCTGCCCTGTCAGTATACGACGAAGCAAACATAGTCTTGCAGAGAACAAACGTAAGATACATAGAGCAAGATAGCAGCCTAAACGCAGCAGCGGCTTTGTAAATGCGCAAAGCATTTCAATTCACGTTTTGTCACACCTAAATCCGCAATTTGTGGCCATGCATAGTCGGCAAGCATTAGCGCGTCTGGCCGCGCGCTTCTGTTTTCAACCATGAAATAAACTAAAAAGAAAGTTTCACTGCTTCTCGTAGTATCACTTCCTTTTTTTTTTTCTCTCGCTTGCTTTCGTTGCGTCTCTTCGGGAGTGGCGGTAGCGAGCAGCAGAGAGCGCGGTGTGCACTGCGCAGACAAAGGTCCGTGTCGTGACAGGAATTGCAAATGGAGCCCTGTACGGTGGCTGCGGGAACACACAGACAGAGAGAAACGCAACCGGTCGGCGACTAGCGTGCGCAAACTGTCGGACAACAATGTGGACTCAGCTCCGAAGTTGCGACTACATACATCTGACGAGAATGGATTGCGAATGCTAAACGCAAACGCGATGTTTTCCCGAAGCATCTCAAAGTGTACGTTACGATAAAAACGGTACGTGACGCGTGAATTGAAACACCAAGAACGCGCATCTATGCACAGAGCGAGAGGAACTACTCTGCAGGCTAGGTACGCGTATGCGCGCCCTTTCATAAGACCCGTGTTTGTGGAGGCTGTGCTGTCCAACCCTGTTTGCTCTACCTCGTTACGGTCACAGAATTCTTTCGAAGTAATTGCATTGGGCGCAGTGCTGGTATGTTGACAGACGTTATCTGGTGCGGTTCAGTAGCATTTGGAGCACCGCGCTGCCGTTGGGTCGATACAATGAAGCGCAGGAATTTGCAGACGTACTGTCAACGGTACTAGGAATATACGATGGCCGATTTAGTGAAGTCTCTTTGAGAGCTGTACTGGGGATCCCCGGGGGCAGGTACGCGGTCGGGAACCTGAATCGTTCACGTGGCAGCGCAGGAGAAGACCGAACAATTTATTTATTTTCTTTTCGCTCAAGAATATTGAAATTCGCAGGCTGTACATTAAATGTAAATTCATATTTATGTGACGACTGGAGAAATTCGGCACTTAAAGTGTGATGGTCTTAGAATGGAGCGGTCTTCTTGGTAAAAGAACCTTTCACTTCGAGTTGAAGAGGCTGAGCCTGTTTGCCGAACACCCAATTTAGTATAAAGGAAGCGATGCGTACCGTCGTTTCTTTAAACTGCACTGCATGAATAAGCTCACATCTCAGGGGTGTCATAATGGGGTGCAGATAACGATAAGTATCACAACGTACGCGTGTTCTGTGGAAAAAGTCCCAGGTATACCAAGAGGATTAGATTGACGCATTATGAAGAAATGAATTTCAATGGATGAATAAGTGGAATGAATAGGGCGAAATAAGCGAACACACACATACACACAGAGAGAGAGAGAGAGACGTTGGTAGTGCTCGCTGAAGCCTACGTGAGGTTCGCCAATCCATCTAATGATGAGCGACTGTAATGTGTCTCAGCACATCAGCCCGATGCCCTACCTATTCGACCAAGGACGACCCTGTGATCCACGTAGGCGATACAATGGGAATACATACATAAGTACATAAATAGATGAGCATATAACCTCCGCAAAGTGCGTGAAGTATCATAAAAATGCTAACGCATTCGCATATCCGCGATTACAGATACATCATAGATAGATTTCTAATCGCATTAAACTCACCGATAAACTTCAAAAGATTCATGCACCACAATTTTCTTTTGCAATACAACCAACTGTTCTTGTGTACGTATGATGTCTCTTTAAATTACTTAAGCAGTGAATTGTGAACTATTAGCTAAAATTATGTAATCAGAACTTCTAATCCATATTTTTGTTGTTGTATTTTTGATCATTTGCTTAACCACATCCCTCTCTAATGCTTTCAGCCCTTACGGTATAATAAATAAATAAATAAAATTAGTGATACGATTTGTCAGTAAAGCACCGGTGATGTCCTGTCTTCTGTCCTTTTTGTATGTTTTTCCGCGCTACGGTGGCTTTCTCTTCCTCTTCTGGCGTTCTATACTGTAACAGCTTCCTTAGGAACGTAAACGTCGCCCAAAGAAATAAAGAAATGGGAATGCCAGCCTATTTAATTCCACTAAGGCCCGATGGCAGGCTAATCGTCAAGCCCTTTGCTAAGTCTAGAGCACTAGAACGTAAACAACAGATGCAGTTCAGATGATTTGCACTGTCGCTTTTTACCTTGGGTATGTCGCCTTCCTCGAAATTTATTTACCTAAACAAATTTCGTTCTCCCAATGATAAAAATAAATCATGTATGTACGTGCATGACTAAGCCTGCATGTTTCCCAGTTTTTCGTGTTCTCTTCATTGTACATATTTTTATTTCAGTCATTTAATAGATTGCTTTTTGCATATTGATAAATGAATGAATGCAGAAGTACCTGCGTCACTCAATGGAGGCGTTTGAACAGCGACTTTAACTGTCGTTAAATTTTCTTCTTATTATAAACAATTACTTTTGCAGTTAGTTCTTTGTTACAGTGCACCCATTAAATCACTATGTATAGCAATTGCTATAATTGACATTCAGGAAATGTCTATGACAAATTTCTTAATATAAAGCTTTCTAAGCGAACATCATGGGCGCTATAACGCAAAACTATTCCAAACTTTTCTATTCCAATTCTGCTATCAGCCCTCCGCGATTGGTTAAAAACTTTTTCGACCACCCCCACTTCACCTGTCTGTCACGCGACGTCACGAAAACCGCGATAGCGCCCCGTCTGATATTATGTGTACACACTGATTATGCATGATTTGACAGAAAAAAGAAAAACAGTTATTTCTGATTCGACCCCTTTTCGCCATTAGCCCTCGGCTATTGGTAAAAAGCTTTCGGCTGCACCCACTTCACCTGCAAGTCACGCGACGTCACAAAACCGCACACACTCCCCGCGTCAAAGTGACGTGTACGCGATAAAGATGCATTAATATGCCGAACAAAACTGAATTTTCTTCGAAATAGCCGCAGGCTGCCCCGTTCCGAAAGGAATAAAAGATGGCTGCCGCCGATCGCTGAGACGCTGGCTACTCGCACCTGCCGGAGAGCATGGGTATATTTGCGTATAATAAATCTTCTTGCGTGGCCGTGTAATGTTTTCGAGCACTTTCGGCACGTTTACCACTTCATTCTGCCAACTATTCTTTGCTGAGGGTCAGTTTTAGCGTCATTCTTAAGCTTCCGTTGCATGCCGTCGCGATTTTCGACCAGCCACCACAAGCTAAGTACGAGAAAGCCGACCAATCGCAGACGCCGGCACTACCCTCTTCATCCGGTTATCGATTTTCAGTGCACTGGCTCTGCCCCAGCGGATCCCTCTCCACTTGAGCGTTCTTCTGGCCTCTTGTCAGCCAATTAGGTACGACAAGCCGCTCAGTGTAGGCAATGTTATTCGTTTTTCAAGCAAACAAAATTAACCTCCTATGAACGAGAAGCGTGTTTGATTGGTCTGTACAGACAACCCTGCGGGTGACCGCCCGGTGCTTGCGTAGGTGGTTACGCAAATTTGACGTCGGGAGATTGGAATAGAAACATATTGGAATAGTTTTACGTTATAGGGCCCCTAATGTAAAAAAAAGAAGCTTTGCATACGCAGCGCCTAGGCGTAATCTGTGTACTACTGTTTCAAAAGAACGGGTATCCGTTACTCTGATATAGAACAGTATTTTTGAATCAATCCTTTGGAAAGCAGTTTTAGCCACTATTATTAAGCCAACTATCTCTTTACATTCTTACTGACATTTCACTTCTTTGACAGCCATGCTTCACTTTCGTCTGCTTCCCATCCTAACCATGGAATTTTGTATTCTGTATACCTAACATTACTTAAAACTCGATATTTCGACGTCTGCAGTCAAGGCGAACATCTAGCTACGTTGACATGGTTTTAATTATCAATTGATCTGCGAGTTGCCACACGACGTTTACGTGCTGCTCTTAAAGCACTAACTTGGAGCTAAAATTTTCAGCTTTAAAACACCGAGAAAAAATAAAGGGGGGAGGGGGGACTCGTTAGAAAACATGCGTAGGAAATGGTACACTAACCATGCAACGAAGATTATTGCGCCGTTTGTAAACGGATAAAAAATATTAGTGCCTCTGAACATATAGCACCTTCTGTAGTCTCGTTTATGGCGTCTAAATTACAGAAGGCGCCTCTTCTGACGACGTAGTTATACATGGTCATAACAGTAATGCTCGTAAGAGTAATGATCATAACCGTAACAGTAACAATACGTCGTTATACAGTAATGGTAATATCAAGGCACACGTCATATCAGAAATCCAGCAGCACCTTATATATGGCGTCCATCAGGAGCACGTAGAGCGCAACTGCTAAATTGCCCCACCTGAGTTTATTCATCGACTTTACGAGCTATGAAGCATCCGAAATGTCTGCAAGACCGCTTCAGCAGGAGTAGAGGAAAATTCCGTATACGAGTGATACCTCAGTACAGTGGATTGGCAGTAACGATAACCTTCTCAACTGAACATCTTCAAGCTTCTTTGAAGTACGGAAGCTTATAACGGCTCGGGTAATGCCTGGCGCTCTCATTCCATTGAGTACAGCCGCTTCCGATAGCATTCGCGATGCAAGGGCCTTGCGCTGCTGTTCATCCGTTCCCCGCCCATCAAGTGCTGACTTATGATAAGGGATCTAAAGCCGATCGTCCTACTCGGAAGCATTAAGGGGCGTGCCAACGTCGTCAACGCAACGGGGCTCACCATCAGTCAAGTACCAGGACATTACAGCGTAAGAAAGGGCGGATACAACTGCACTCGGATATTTCACTCTGGAAGCTGCACCCATCGTCAAAAATGTCAGCATCGAGTTTTCGAGAGAGCGCCGAAACGCGAAGCGGAACGAAAAACAAGCAGGCGAGGTAACAAGGCATGCTAAGAGAAATAAAATGAAAAACAAAGGCCTCGCTGTTCCAAAAATACGCGCTGAGCACCGCGCCATGATTTTTCACCTATCGATTTTCTATTAAGTCGCGTGCGGCGCAAGCTGTAACGGCAAAAAGCAAAGTGGGAGTCGAATATATTTAAACAGTGCTTGTTTGTTGTTCTTGTCGTTTTCTTCTTTTCGGAACGCTTCTCGACCTTCGTGGAATTTCACAGGCACAGGAACTATTTGGACGATACGCCGGAGAGTATTTGCTTGAGGCCATCGCTTCTCACGAATATTTCATCGGAGAAAAGGCGCCAGTTTATGTCCGCAAAGGGCGGCAAGAAGTTTCGTCATCCCCTTGTGTAATTTGTACAACAAAAGCTTCTATCGTCGCTGTGGTAACGCCCTCGTCCTAGAAACAAGCTTTGCGTTTTATGAGGGAAATAGCTGTCACTATAGGACAAAATGAATTGGTTGTGTGAATTGAATCTAAGATGTTTTGTGTTTTCGCCAGCTTAAGGAAATTTGTGACATGCCCAGAGCAATGCCTCTTAAAGTATGACGATAACTTTGGTATTTACGGCGAAAAGTAATCCTGTTAGGCCTTTTCGTCTGCTGCATATTTAATTGGACGCCTGGCTTTCGCGTTGTTGAGACATTGTAACTAAGCAAATACAATGGGATCGTAAGCTAGCAGCGCTGGTGAAATGAGGTGAGCAGGTCGACCATTGGCGACTCTTGTCTCGATGCTGGCGCAGATATGAACCGTCAATTCTATTAATTCTGCCGCCATGCAGTACGCAGTGTGTGGCTGTGTATCAAGCTCTTGTGTATTTCATAGTTTTGAGCATGAGTGCATGGCCTGGAGAAGGGTTTCAACATACTGAGCGTCATATGCTCGTTTCTTGCACGGGATGCACAAAATTGCACTTGTTTTTTATGGATCAAGTCGGCTTAAGACACGTCTTCCACTGGAAGCCGATAGTGACAACTCGAGTGTCAGCTACGACGATGGGGAGAACTATGCATACAGACTTGAAGACGCGACACCTCCAACATTCGACGCAACCAGTAACGAAGAGGAAGGCAAAAAGTGAAGTTGCTCCTACCACGTGCATGTTAGCAACTGAAAAGGTGGAGCGGGCAAAAACATCTTGCGTGAAAAATGTTACATGCTGCAGTGCCAAGGACATGCCCAAGCGTGAGAGGATGAAGACTCCAGCTGAGTATTTCCAAATTCTTCTACGAATTGGCGTGCTATGAGACAGGAGAAGCACATTGCTGCAAAACAAGAACGGCAGGGTCTCACCCTTCATCAAAACATTCCTAATGTGAAAGAGGAGGGATCCCTTCAATGTAGTTGCAATTGCGAAAGTCAGGATGAAAGCGCGCGGCACTGACTACTTGTAAAAGACACGTCGCAGAGTTTTGAACGACGTAGCTGTAATGAAAAGACAGTTTTCGCATGCTGCAAATGCAGTGTTTATATGTTTTGAGAAAATACAATAACTATTTCTTCAATTTCCGTCGGTGCTCGAGCCAGCAAGAAAGAAAGTACGAGTTATTTAAGTAAGAAGCAATTCAGGAGACGAAAACCAGGCATTCTCTCAGTACAAGCCCGGCTGCGCAAATTTTCAGCATTCGCTGACGATGGACCAAATGTCCAGTGTTGCAAGTCAGTGACAAGCCGACTTTGACAAGCGCGATGAAGTTTTACCGAGTGTCTTTCCTTAATATACGGGCAAAATCCAAGTAAACCACAGTTTGAAATTTCTGCCTGTGTTTAGGTAAATCGAGCATCAAGGGGTTACCCTCGCTTCAATAGGTTCGAGCAACTACGTGGATTATATTTACGAAACTATTTCACTTACTTATTCGACCTAACATGGAACGAAGGTTAAAAGTGTAGTACATGGACACTTCAGAAACTTTTTTATGAGAAGGTCAAACAGTATTTGTAAACTGTCCGTGGACACACGACCGTAAACCTTTTGTCAGCTTATATTATGCAGACATCCTACAAACAGCCAAAAAAGTTTCTTTGACCTATCTACAGCCCAGTACTTCGAACACTTACATGAGAATGCGGGTGTTACCTAAGTTTTTTTTTTTTTTTTACTGGACTTCCTCATTGACGGATTGTAGACATGATGGGCCATCCCACGTATTCGCAGTGCTAGTGCATTCTGCCTTCCCATTTTCTTGTTTGTTTTCTTGTCTTAACCAGCTTACCCGTGTGTAGTGTAAATAACTAGACGCGAGTCTGCTTGATTTTCCTACCTTTCCTCACTCTTACTCTTTCTCCTGCAATCTACCCACTGATAAGTCGATGGATCAATGGCGAAACTAGTAGCACAACCTGCCAACACGTTTTTATAGACATTGTGCAGAGCTGACGTAGCTAAAGAAATGGCTGTGGCTTAGCTAAGGTTAAGCCCAGGATGCGAAGCATACTAGCCTTTATTTTAGTTGTTGAACCACCGTTTAGCCTGGTGAACTGCTGTTGCTTGGCTATATTGGGTTCGGCTAGACGAAGAAACAACTCATGCGTTACTCTGCTTCGCCTTCAAGAGTGGAACGCGACAGCGTTCCCGTCGACCCGCCAAGGGGTGTAAGACAATGGGCTACGGCGCAGCGACTACGTGCCCCGCATTGGACGCGGTGAGCGTCGAGCAACGCAGCTTTCGGCGCGGCAACGAAGCTCGTTTCTAAGGCAACACCGCATTCACTAGAGGCGCTTTTGTACCACTTTGACGCATCGTACTCGTGGCTCAGTGGTAGCGTCTCCGTCTCACACTCCGGAGACCCTGGTTCGATTCCCACCCAGCCCATCTTGCAAGAGTTGAGCCAAAGCCACCTAGAAACAAGCGCAGCTGCTTATATACCGCCGCGACGCCGCGAGCGACGGCGCGAGTTGGAGCCCCGTTTCTCCTCTGTCGTGACGTCATGGTGTCACGTGGTCAGCCTTGAAGGCGACGCCGCGAGCGACGGCGCGAGTTGGAGCCCCGTTTCTCCTCTGTCGTGACGTCACGGTGTCACGTGGTATGGCATGGGGTCAAAGGTCATTGAAGGCGACACCGCCGCGCCTGAGGAGCTGGGTTGAGCTCTAGTAATATGCTTCGCATAAAATTCAACCAAGTAAGTAAAACTATCTAAAACAACGCTATGGACTAGTATATGGAGTGTCCTACTTTGTATTTGTAAGTGACCTGCTGCTCTCGTTGTTATCGCAACGCATACGCATTAAACGGCCGCACGCCAAACTAAATCCATAAGCTTATCGTACAGTACTTCGGCTGCCTGCATTGAAACTGAAGAGTGTGTACTGATTTTCTTTCTGTATCAAAACATGCAGTTCGTGCCACATACGTTCGCACATGAGGTTACAGTAGCGGTATACTTCATACAGCTAGAACCGAAGCGTGCGAGGTGGACTCAAGGATCGCGGGTTACCAGTTGGCACAAAGAACGGCTGGGCTCGGGGATCGCGGGTCACCAGTTGGCACACACAGCGGCACGAGTTATAGGGGCGAAGTCATCAATGCCAATGTAAATTGAAGGGATGCAGTTGCGCTTCGGAATCTCTTAATGGCAGAGCGCGGCGAATGTCGCCTGCAAGCTCGGAAAGCTGTGCCGGTCTGAAAGAATATATTTTTATTTCCCGCTAAACGCGGATATGCATGTGGTAGACTGGTGGCCTGGTCGATGGGACACAGCGAGGCCATGTTTACGAGCAAGGCTTGCCTCGGATCCTTCCTATTCGTATGCACATGAGACGTGGATCGAAGAGGCTCTCAATTGGCAACTGGTGAAGCGATCTGAATAAAACTTTTTTGTATGAGAAGTGTATCGTGAGTACGGCAGGAATACTAATACAGCTCTTTATTTTAAAGCAGTTTCGTAGGGAAATTTGAGTTACTAGATTACAATAACTTTCCCACTCCTGTAAACCCAGAAGTATACAGACTTGACCATTCCGTCATCCTAATCTGTTTGAGTGTCTTACAAAATTGACAATCTTTGCATCACATTCTGCGTTATACCAGCAAATTATATGACGCTTCGAGAATACCAGCCAAGCATTCATCATTTGATATTGACTCCTAAGAACTATGCTCCGTTTGCGGGCTCTACATATGCTAATTCATGCAGTTTGTAGCGAATTACAAATTTTCCACTTCATGCTATGCTCTTCTTTATAAAGAAATTAAAGTTTGCGAGAATCTGGCGAGAAATTTACCAGCCAGATCGAGACATTCCTTTCCAACAGCCTCAAATATTCTAAATTCCCTTCCAGTGGAACACATTTTACTCAATTGGTTAAACATTGTCCTGTGGTGACATTTCTACCTCCTCAACGTACTTGTGTGCTTAATTCATGGCACAAAAGTAAAGCCTTTTTAATGATACCATAGGGGCCTGGCTGTTGTGGAGGAACAGAACGGAACTTAGAAAAGTGCTGGAAAGTTAAGGGAAACGGCTTTGCTAGACAACATCATCTGCTAAGTTAGGCACCAAAGCCAAATATCAGTATGTCGCTTATCGGCACGGGAAAATGAAGCGGAATATGCGATATACCGGAAGTACGCTGTCCCACACTGTTACGTTCTCCGTCACTCATCGATGGCCGACCTCCCACTGACGACACCACTTAGCCAAGGTTATAGGTTAGCAAACAGCGAAGGGAGGGGGGGGGGTGCAGTACAACAAGGGATCGTGCAAGGATTGCGGCATCTGCTTATGCACTCCCGATTTATTTACGTCTAGTGCAGATTAAATGAAATATGTGGAGAAGTACACGTGCAAAATTTAGCACATCTCTTATACAAGCAACTAAACCGTCTTTTTTTATTTTTTTATTGCACAGCAAAATGCTAATCACTTTTAGTATTCCACGAAATACTGCTTTGCACTGGTTCCTCGGAGTGGTCCCTAAAGTAGTGTACAGCGACATCTTATTTAAATGAGCCCAGTTGTCGAGCATTAGCCAAAATATAATTCTTTGATGAAGTACATTTTGAAGACAAAAATTGTCCGCAACGGAATTGACACTTTTAAACACAAAAAAAGTGCTATTTCGGTTGCTTTCTTGCAAGCCGATATATAGCGCCAATCTCATCAGTAAAACCGAGCAAGAGAAGCATGCAAGATAATTAAAAGTTGAAGTGTCTTGCCCAAAAATAAATAAAATAGATTGCGTAAAAGTGCTTACGCTCTCACACGCCAATAGAATAGTGTTTTATTGCCATTCAAAAAAGTAAAAGAAATCGGAAGAATATGGAACCACTGCAATGCAGATTATACGCTGTGAAACGAAGAAAGGCGAGAGAGAGAGAGAGAGAGAGAGAGAGGAAAAAAATATTGTTACGTGAACAAAGGATTAAGACTGGAGACTATTTATATCGTATATTTACAAAGGATAAGAGTAACTGCAGCTCTGGTCCGTTCAGCCGACAGTTCGAGAGCCAGAGAGCGTTCGTCGTCTTCGTCGAGGCACCCGCATGAATCGGACACAAGAAACACACAATATGCATGTATCAATGTTATCAATTCTAGCTCACATCATTATCTAGGGGTCCTGAGAGAAATAAAACAGCGTAAAACTGCGTCTGTGATGTTAGAAAATATTTTACGCCAGCGAGGGGTTAGGCACGTGGCTGGCGGCGGTTGGCTCAAGATGGAGCAAATCCGAGCACGTCGGGGCCGTTGAGTGGTCGCTTTGAATTTGGTAGCGTTATTCCCGAGAGACCGAAGCCAGTGCTTCAAGGCGTAGTATGGCGACACTTAGAAAGTCGTCTCTGGAGAACGCCGCCGTCCAGAGTTTGCGATAAGCCGACAACACGGATGTAGAACACAGCGACAAAAAATGAAAGTGCAGCGTCACTTCCGGTAACAAAGGCCGCTCTTCGAATAAGCTTCGAAGTGATCTCGAAGACGAGGGTCTCTAAGGATAAAACAGCGCATGCTATCGCCGTCATTGATTCTCTCGAGACGCTCGATAAAACCAACGCAGAGAAACCTAATAAGAAATGGGAGCCCCGTCGTATGAGCGTATGCGCACAAGGGAATACTCGTATGTTGGGATACCCCAGATGAAAGGGGCTTCCTTCACTTCGTTCACGCTCTCTCGTTCCGAACTATCTCTGTGTGCTGCATTTACCCGATGTCGGATCACATCTTTATGTGATGTTCCTTACCGCTATCCCCGTTTATTAAGGTATACTAATGTCTTTGACAGAGCTTTCGCTCGTTATGAATCAAATTTGTACACAAATATATCGATAGAAAAACACAGAGTACACAAGCAACTATAATGCCACTAGCAACACGCACTGAAAGAGAACAGAAAATACTGCATTACTCTTGCTCAGGCATCAGTAATAAATATAAAAATATTGACGCTGGTCTGGTTCACCTCCCGGCCTCTTGTTCTCTTCCATTTCCTCTCCGTATTGACTCTGGCATCAGGTGGCGTTTGCGCCATTGCATGTGCTGTATTGGGCGAATGCTGCATTGAGTGCGTGTTTCATGTATTGAGCGTATATTGCTGCTTCCCAAGCCGCTTGAACATCTGGCGTCTGTACAAGTCTAAGCAATGCTGAACCCAGAATTGTGACAACGTGCTTCTTCTGCTGCGCGCTATTACTGAGCAAGTCGTTGTTTGAGCGCGTCATACGGTAACAGTTGGACGTGAATAAACACCGGTGGGGAATAGGAAAAAAACATACTTATTTGATCTATTTCCTCCACTTCATTTCACTTTTTTTTTACCACTGGCTCCGTGTAGTGCTTCTCGCTCGGTGTTGCTTGATAGATCAGCTGCCAGTCATCAGCGAATCGCAGTGCGTCAGCCCATCATTGTTTTTAAGGCGCATGTCCTTTCGGCTGTGTGATTGGGGCTGGCGCAGTATTACGCACAGTAAGCCGATCATTGTTTCATGCAGTATGGGTTAGAATAAACATTCGCAAAGTGCATGCGGAGCAGTGTTCTACCTATAAGAACGCAA
Source organism: Dermacentor andersoni (assembly GCF_023375885.2). NCBI lineage: Eukaryota > Metazoa > Arthropoda > Arachnida > Ixodida > Ixodidae > Dermacentor > Dermacentor andersoni. The sequence goes on from NC_092820.1 coordinate 43,670,888, forward strand.
CTTTCATTGAGAAGGTGGCGCGCCCTGGTGATAAAGTAAAGAAACACAAATTTTTTGTCATCGATCTTCCCTCTTTTCTGCCTTTCACATCTTGCTGCGAGCTTCATTTACATTGTTTCGCGTTGGTGCATATTTATAAATAAACTGAAGTTCCCCCAAAAGCATGGCATCAGCCCATCAGGGCAGCTTGAGGCGTTAGAGCACTCATAAGGTGCTGTATTATTCTATGTGGTTGTGTCGGTGGAGTGGTCAAGTACAAAAAAAATTATGTCCATCTTTAAGGAAATAAAGTCCCTAATCTGTTGTCATATAGACGCGTTGATGTTGAAGGCTTATCAGTGCATGAGTTTTTTTTTTTTGAAATTATTGTGAAAGTACGTGTTGTGTATAAGGTACGGTATAAGGTATAAGGTGGAAAAGTGTATAACAGCTGTGTCTTACCAGTACTCACGTACGGGGCAGAAACCTGGAGGCTTACGAAAAGGGTTCTACTTAAATTGAGGACAACGCAACGAGCTATGGAAAGAAGAACGATGGGTGTAACGTTAAGGGATAAGAAAAGAGCAGATTGGGTGAGGGAACAACTCGAGTTAATGACATCTTAGTTGAAATCAAGAAAAAGAAATGCGCATGGGCAGGACATGTAATGAGGAGGGAAGATAACCGATGGTCATTAAGGGTTACGGACTGGATTCCAAGGGAAGGAAAGCGTAGCAGGGGCCGGCACGAAGTTAGGTGGGCAGATGAGATTAAGAAGTTTGCAAGGACGACATGGCCACAATTAGTACATGACCGGGATAATTGGAGAAATATGGGAGAGGCATTTGCCCTGCAGTGGGCGTAACCAGGCTGCTGCTGCTGCTGATGATGATGTACGCATGCTTTATTTCCACAAAACAAAAATACGGTATTGCGGGGGGAAAGTGTGGAAGAAAAGCTGGTCGTGGCAGCTTGACCAGCGCCTAATACCCGTAAAGCAAAAGGAGCGGAGGAGCCGAAACAGTTTTTTGTAATTGTTTGCAATGCAAGCACTAGAACATACCATGCATAAATATCCCTGGTGAGAAAAAGAAATGTAACATGCACAAAAAAGCACATTTCAGTGCACTTCCTAACCTTAGTTAATAGCATGGAACTCACACACGAAGAAGAAAAGCAAGAATATTATTAAATATAAGATCATTTAGTAACCGAGGTAGCCTGGAGCACACATTTCCGATCCGTAGTCAATGCGCGATTCTGGTTCGTGTCAATAGTCTGGATATCTTATTTTCCATAGGAAACATCGTGTTGCTTCAAGTTCGGTAAAAGACACATTGGTGAAAAGGCTGAAATTCCAGAAATTCTCCCTCTCAAATCGGGATATTAGTTCACCTAAATACCCTTTTCTATAGGAGTAAGGGGGTGAATCATATGCACTAGGAAACACCCTTCAGGGTGGAATATTCCTTAGTGTGCACGAAGAAAGTGCTCCGGAAAGGGTACCGATCCTGGTGATGGTGCAGTGTAAGACAGCTTTTCATAGCGGGAGTTCTTACGTGGGAAACAAAAATCGCAAGAACCCGTCACGTGACGCCTAGGAAAAACGTCTCAAAGAGCTCGTCGGCTTTGACACGAGAATACATTCTCTTATAAAGTGCGTACCGAAATGCTACCTGTTAAAGCCTGGGTAAGTAGGAAAGGCATCTTTGTATCTTCGATTAGCTCTCGTATTTGTTATGAACCGTGAACCATAGAACAGTCTTTTATAAACGGTTCCGTACTAGCAGTCTACTGTGTTGGGCGTCGACAATAACGTGGGCAGTGCTTCCGGAGCTCTTTCCATGCCTAGTTTCGCTATGCATGGAAGCGGCAAAAGGCGAATCTTTGTCTACGAATAACCCGACAACAAATCGCTTTTCTTAAAACGGCGTCAAATATTTTTGCTCCCTGCGGCGTCCCCCTCCAATGCTACCATTGCCACGTTAGCGTCAGCACCTGTAAATAATAACTTAGTCAAATAACCTTAGTTAACTATCAAATAGGTTGATGTCCGAACATACAGAGTCCGCCGTGCTGGAAGAACGAATAGTGAAGGAAACATCATCACCTCGTTTAAATGCATCTCTTTAAAAATCGGCTTCTAATAGAATAGATCACATGGTGTATATTTGACACTGTTCCCCAAATGAGGCTGTTCCTAAGGGCTAGTCGTTCCTTCTCTATCAGTTGAGAATACCGTAATCAAGTAGAGCTGCGTCAGTGTCTGTTTTCTCTTTTCTTTTTTCTTTTATTTTCTTTTATTAAAGAAATGTTCAGGGGTTTTAGACGCTATCTCGCAGAACATCAACAACTGAAGTGTTGGTGATCTTGTGGTCATTAAATGTAGCGCTTAAAGCTGTTCCTTGCTCACGAAACTACAAGGAAATCTACTGTAGAGTTGTTTTAATATATTTATGTGATTTACGATGACAGCTGCTCATGGTTGTAGTGAGTCTTACAGCTAGATTTCCTCTGACATGAGCAAAAATATGCGTATGCAGGTATAAAAAATAGGCTGGTAATATTAAAGCGCATATACTGAAAAAAAAAAAAATTAACATGCACCGTGCGTAAAACACTTTCAAAATTTGAATTCATTCGTTTTCTCTGCGTTTCAACTATACAGGCAGAGAGCGCAGATGTCAGCTATCAAATTTTGTGCAGCTTTCAGACATTTGAGGCCGTTTTTCCAAAAAACCAAGTGCTGCCGACAGAGAGAGCATCTCTGTTGTTCAACATGACAAATTTCCCCTGATGCAAAAGAAATCCGCCACTGCACCGAACTTGCTCAACGAGAGAGCACTACTTCCTAAACGTGGTTCACTTTCTCGGTAGCCGCATGAGCTCCATTCAACAGATTTGCGTGCAGTGTTACGTGCGCAGTCAGCACTCAATGTGAAACTAACTTGCTCCGCAATACAAAGCGCATCGGGAAGTAAGGTTGCCAACAAATAGATAAGAAAGAGTGCGCACTGATAAAGCAAGGCTACATAATGAAGTGTGAAGAAATAGATAATGCTAGAGGCAGAGATTGTGGGTGTCTTCAAATTGCGGGAAATGTTAGTCTGTTTCAGATAGCAGGTGGCAATAATTTTACGCAATTTATCACTCTTGGTCTTTTGCCGTGATGGAAAATTTCTCTTACCTTCAATCCATCCGAACATAATACACCTGAAATATTGCCGAACTGACCAGAAATGACGCGTTGAAGGCTTCGCTTGAATCGCTGTATTTATCCTGTTTCTTTATGTCTCGAACTCTCTTTTTCCTATTTGCTAACTTATTTCTGCATTTGATAAGCTTGGTACCATCATAATGTTCAAAACGGAGCACTCAGAGCTTAGTGGAACGCTGAATTCGCTTGTTGACAAGTTTTCTGCAGTTGCGCCACAAACCAAATGGTACGCCAGCTGTGACGTTTGAATAAACTGCAATAAACTGGATGCTGCTAAACTAGATGTTCCATGAGGATTTGAGTAGTTGTACAGTGCCTGATTCGCTGATAGTATCTCATTAAATTCTGCGGTTTTACGCGCCGAAACCACGATCTCATAATGAGGCTGGGCGTAATGAGAGGACTCCGGAATAATTTTGATCTTGAAGCAGAACCTAAGCACAGGCACACGAGCACTTTTTGCATTTCACCCTCATTAAGATGCGCAAATGGAGATCAGCAGCGCCAAGCCAGAACCACTAAGCTACCATGGCGGATTTTCACCTTTTTCCTCGTGGGTTTTGTGAAAGGTAAAAATGGGCAACCGGTTTCTTAGCTCTGCAAAAATGCCTTCCTTAAAAAAAAAAATGAAATAAAACGAGACAACGGGAAGCTGCGAAACGCTGCAGGCCTTAAAGAAGAGTTTGCACGGAAAAGGTCGTTTTGTTTTGCTTTAAAAACACGGTATTTCACGTTTCATTCCATTATGCAGAACGTGTCTTAAGGACACCAAATTGTTTTTTTTTACTTATTGTAGACAGCATGCAGAATCGAAATACACAAAGGTATGCCTTCCATGAATATAGCTCAGTGTAAGTACCAGGCGATGGCGCACCACTGCGTAGTTACAAAAGGCTGGTATCTCGCACAGCAAACTGCCTCCTCTCCCGATGTTCATCTCTGCTCAAGCGCCAGTTTCGCTTATCGACAACTGTTCTTGTTGGCATTTTCAAGACTTTCGCATGTTGCTAACCGAATGAAAAGATTAAACTGAACATTCCCGCGTCTTTCTCACAGCTAGTTGATAGAACAATCAAAATTGAGCACTGATAAGTGTTTAGGCTGTTGTTTTTTTCTCTGCGCTCCTGAAACCTTGCGGTATACTTGTACTAAAGTGAGAACGAATTCAAAGAGCTGTCCAATATGTTGCAGGGATTTCCGGGAGCTGTATCGTTTGCCATCTAGTCATCGTACCGAGTGAGACGGTAAGTAAGTACATTTTTTTGAAGTACTATCATTTCTGCATTCACGCGAACATTAAAACTCATTTGTAATTTTCAATAGACGTCATCGGCACTTTACATTAAGCACTGACTAGCGGGCATGCGTGTTATTGCCCAACGTTGCCATCCATTGCACTATTCTGTTTCATCTCGTATAACCAGAACAAGCACAAATTTCTTCACGAGTTGTTCGCATGGCACTTCACGACATTCGAGCTGTTTATATATGCCCTCGTCGTTACTTTCCTCCACGTAAAATCCTCAGCGATTAACCCTTAATTTTCTTTCGTAAATTAATTCTGAATTCCGGACTCCTACCAGTGAATATGAAAAAGGCAACGTATAGAAAAAGTAGTTTAATCTTATCAGTAAAGTAAGTACTAGATACGATAAATTGAGACTATTCTACGCATTAGGCGCAACAGACCGTGACAACGCGTGAACAGAAATCAGTTAACACTCGTTTAGCCGTTGACTCGGAAACTACTCTTTTAACAACTGAGGAGATTGGGTCCTTTCTAGTAGTTGTAGTAGTGCTTCCAGTAGTAGTAGTAGTTGTAGTAGGAGTATCAGTAATACTGCTTCTTTTTTTTTTTTACTTAGTAGCATAGTGGTACTAAGTTTGTACAGCGCAAACAAACAGGACAAGAAGGCATGCAAAACAACGTGGACAGGCATTGCCCACGTTGGCACTACGGAGCGTATACAAAGTTGGAAGCTCAAGTGACTGTGCGGCCGCGCACACGCATCAACCTACCGCCAAGGGTAATTCCGTCAGCACGGATGCCACCAAGCACCACCGTCGTTTAAGCTACTGAGCCTTCAGAAGTACAAAGCTTCAGAGCGTTTAAGCTTCAGAAGTACAAAAGATTGAAGACAAAGGACGCAAACGTAGTTATGACCCAGCAACAACGTTTCTGCGCGTTTTGCTGTGCAACTTCCTGTCCTGTCCATTTCCGTGGTACAAACGTAATACTCTAGAGAGTTGTACGAACTTGCCCGTTAGCGAATCCTGTTGGTGTACCGACAGTTTTATTTTTTTTTCTTAAATATCCCCAGCTCTAATATTTTGCAACCTCCAGCTGAGCAAAGAAAGGTTATTACTCATCACTGCTATAGCTCAGACTCGGTGTTCCGGAACGTTTCCAATTTGAGACCCGTACGTTCGCACATAGTTCACGGAGTAATGAACAGCCACGGTACGAGTGAATAAACTTGCACACCAACGTGCGCGCCAAGGGTGCTGGGCATTGTACTCACGAGGCAATCCGTAGAGTCCACCAGAATACGCCATTATAGCAAATGCGCATTCGGCTTCCAGCTCGTTACCGGACACGGTGGAGCGGCACGTTTCAGTGCATTTCGCGCGTTTTTTTTTTTTTTTTTTTTTTTTTTTCCGCACCGCTACGGGCAACCACGTACACTCGTTGATACGGACCACGCTTCGCGAGAGGTCGTTGGCGAGTGCACAGACAGAGCCTCGGAGGCATGACGACGAGACCGTGGGCGACGATCGTCCTGCACGTGACCGTACGCGCTGGTTCTGTAATACGGTGCAGCATGCTGCGAGTCTGCAGCTTCTCTCACCAGCTATGAATGGAGATGCAGAGAATTAATTTAGATGGTTGTTTCCTTACTTGAAATGGGCTAGAAATATCGGTGTAGTCTAACTATTGCCCCGCCTCTTTCATCTTTCCCTTCACGTATGTCTTGGTGTGCACTTGCTTGCTTTGTGGCGTCAACTTAGAAAATACGAGTCCTGAAATTAATTTGTTATTTCGCATTGTGTGTTGAAACGATACGCTTAGGCATTTTCTGCGTAGACTTTATTTATTAAATGTATATTAGAAGTAGAGACAGAGCATAATATTTTTTGGTTGCCTATTTATTGATAACGTTTGAAATACTTTTTGTCGCCACACCTGAAACAGCTATCACGAGATATGTGTTGCGAAGACAAAAGTTTAACAAGCGATATATACCGTTGAGACACAATACGCAACATGACAGGGTCGCCACGCTCTAATACGTGCTAGTCTCAAGTATTTGAATTGATGAAATTAAATTGAATTTATTTGCCTGAGCTTACCTCAAATAAAAAAAATGTAAACATTTTGTATAACTCTCATCTTTCGCCTTCCAAGTATACCTTTTTTATTAATAATTGTTATTGTTTCTCGTGTTGATGACAAGAAACCGCATTACATGGTTCCTGTTGATGTCGATTTATTGCTATTTGCCGGCGCAAAAGCAATCAGTATCGCATTTATACGTATGTGTGTGTCCCTAATGCTACGTTGTGTTGATATAGAGAGCTCGGACCGAGTAAAACATCTGAAGCAAATTTACGACGAGGTAGTGGATGGCGTTTAAGGCACAATATACTCACTTTGCGCTGCAGGAGTAGGGAAGATAAAACACCAAATGCTTTGTTGTGTGTTGCATTGGACAAGTTCTGCGTCATCTGGCTATTCTCTAAGTAAAAAAAGAGTAAGACTAATCAGTTCCTGTACTGATTGTTTTCCGAAGGAAAAGAGACAACGAAACAACGCTTCTAAAGTTATCGATGCTGTAGCGGTGGATCTGGCAAGAGAGTCTTGCAATTCTTACGGTAAAAAAATAAAATAAAATAAACCTTGAAGTGCACAGTCTAAGTAAAAGCAGGCGTGCTAACAAAACTGCGATGCGACGATCCACTTTTTCCACTTATAAAAGCAGTGCTTTTCTTTATCGCTTGGTTTTGAAATCGGTACAAGTATTTCCCCATGAGAAGAACGACTTCAAAAACCCATGTAATCCTTGGCAGATACTATAGAGATTGAGAAATACCGGTCTTCTGTGTACACGCACATCCATTGTAGCCCTTAAGGCTCTAGAAACCTTTACTAGCGAGCGAAGATTACCGAAAGAGCAGGATCGCTTTCTAAGCTACCTCAATGAGCCAATACTTTGTGGCAGACTATAGCCTTACACCCAGGAAACAATGTGTCACCATTAGTGCGGCCTGTGGTGGTCTATTTTATTGACTTTCAGTAAAGCACTAAGGAAACGGACAGCACAAGAGCGGCAATACTTTATTTTGCTTTCCAGATAAAATATTTGTAGACGTCTACGACAACTTGGCTTTTGGGAGAAGGCTCAAATGAATAATGTGGCTAGTGTCTTCTCACGAATATTTATTGCAGAGCACCGCTTTGTTTCTTTAGTAGTGGTCTTCACAAACGAATTTTCAATACTCTACCAAATCACCAACCATTTCCGCACAAATTGATATCAATGCGGCTAAGCTGCCCAAGATGAATATGCGTATTAAACTTGATCGTGCTGCACTTTGAACATAACGAGTTTAAGGAGCCCTTGTTTTTCTCTTTCAAGAGAACTCCTGCTCACTGTGTCACTGAATAGAAAATCTTAGGCTGCGTAAGACAGTGGCAATCATTATCGTGCTCAGTCTAACTGGTGTTATTGTAAGCTCTAACCCGCGTAAGCACAAATGTCTTTTCGAATCTTCAGAATCATCAACTAGGTGCATGTCACTGCTGTATATGTCGTCGTCATTGCTTCGCCGGCAGGTCAGAAGAATTGTATGCATCATACGAAGCATTTCATTTCCACGTACAGAAAGCGGGCTTTCTTGCGTAGCCAAAGAGAAAAGAAAGGCAGAAGGTTACGTTCATCTATTGCTTGTGAGACTCTCATGACGGAAAAAATTTCTTGTTATCAACAGAAAGACAGTATTTCGCTATCCATTCTCATCCAGCAAGATCTTTTGAGAATTGCTTGCTGATCATCTAAAAGCATAATATAGAGCTTCATGTAAAGGGCACGTTATCCGTACACACGAACGGTTACGAGCCAGCCGGTACTTACACTGGCCAACCTCCTTGTCTTTCCTTCCCCTTTTGTCTCTCTATCTCTCGCTATTTATGCTGGGGATATAGAATGTGCGTGATAATCAAGAGGCTGTATTTGTTACCCTAATACCTACTTGTTATTGGTCCACTGCCTTCGCTAGTAAGTTAACTATCACTACTTGCCAGTGCTCGTACTTGACATGGTATAGACTAGGAATATTTTCATTCAGGCCTTGATTTACACTTCGTCAGATGTCTCTGGTCGTTATCTTCCAACTGCTGCACCTTTCCCCCCGCTTCATACTCACCGTCTTTGATCGTTGTTCCCATTTTTTTCCTTGTAAAAGGTGTTAAACATTCACTTATGAACATGAGACAAGTTTACAGATACGGTCTTCTTTCTTGAAGACCATTCTGTGGTAGATGGCACCACGCGCAGGTCAGTTATTATTTATCGCTGTTTGGTGCTGCTTGTTATGATAGGCAGTCTTTACGTGCGGCCAATCACTTTAGTTGGCTTTTGAGTGCAGGTCCTCACCCATAATTCACAAAGTAGTACAAGCAGTTCATCAGCTACATCGGTGCACAGGAGCAGGCGACGAACCAGTGTGTAGCCGCAAACGGCAATATTAACACAGTTCGCGAGCCAGCGAAAGGTCTTTGCAAATGGAAATCTTTGTGAACTTAGTGCGCTGATATTTGAACAAACAGGAGATGTGCCAGCACTCATCGAATTAGTGGTATCAGCAACTTCTGTATACTTCCGGACATACTAAAGGAAGACGATCACTCTGTCAAGTAATCCCTGCTTAATGGCGAGAAAGTAGAGAAGTCAATAGGGGGGGCTTTGACATCTAGAGGGCATGACATGAGTATCAGCAAACAAAAATTAATTCCATTTATTTTTAGTTTCACAGTGGTACCCATTTAATAAAACCATCTAATATAGTTGGGAGCCAACGCTGACTTGATTCATGCGGCCGGACATTTAAGGAAAACGGCTGGATCACTTCTTTTTGTGCTGATGCTTTGTAGGTTGCAGCGCGGCCTTCTTCCGAACTCCGTTTCGACTTCTTCACTGAACTTACGTACGCTTTGAATCATTGATTGAAAAAACCTTTATTGCTCTAAAGGAAGGTGAATATTTTCAGTCTTCATGGTTAGCTCCCCTGGTTCAAAGAGCCAGCGGCTTCTTGAGGCGGGCGAACTTGCTCGACTGAATTTGTTTGATCTTAAAAACATAGTTTAAGGACTTGTTTTAAGTGGGTCGACAAGGTTGCGGCACTCTTCATTGCTCCAGTGAAAGTAATATGTTTTCCCAGTGGGGAAATTAGAGATTTGACATTTCTGTTTTCGGAATCGACGCATGATTTAAACGCAAATGCTCAGGGCGATTGAAAAAAACGGGCGTTAACAAGAAAATACCAAGGTACAAAGCGCATTACGAATGCAGTGTCGCTTACGGACATTCTAACGCGTATTGTCATCAACGTTTTGTCCGACTCGCAAGCGCTTTAGTTCTATAAAATAATCTCGCGCGGATTCGCCTACAGTGATACCGTTTTGACTGTGATCGGTGACATGCTTGACATTAAAGGAGAAGTCAGCATGGACGTACATCATCGCGCACACATCTGATTGCCTGTTTCGCCCGCTCCAGTCCTCTAAACTTAGCAGACAATAAATCCGATGAGAGCCTCGAGGGGCTCCGCA